>NC_057430.1:2400000-3000000 GCF_019457755.1 Venturia canescens
TTTATCGCCCTCGCGTTGAAGTCCCCCGCAACGACGACATCCCCAGGCAGGTCCCTGATTCCGTCTTCTAGTAGTGCCATCTTCCTCTCGAATTCCGCCGCAGTGCAGTTGGGCGTCAGACGCTGACGTAAGTGACAGCGCCCACCCTGGCCCAGCCAAAATCGTCCCCTACTCCACGGTCGGAGACTCGCGATTGGGTGGCCCCCCTTACCCAGATACCCGTGGTCTCTGTCTCGTTCGTGATGTACGTCTGGGTCGTCCTTCTCCTGTATGGTTCACACAGGATCAGGATGTCCACGTCATGTTCGTCGGCTATCTGTGGTAGGAGCATGTCTGCGGTCCTACTACGGTTCAGGTTTCTCTGAACTATTCCGTACGTCTCCAGCGCGGCTCGGAACATGGCACACCTGCCCGTTCCGACGAGGTGCACTACGTCCTTGTCCCCGGCCTTGGAGCACAGTGGACAGACCGGCTTGTTTTTACATTCCGTCGCGTGGTGTCTGGGTACGCCACATTTGCGGCAGCATTTCGTCCTGTCCTTACCCGTGCATTCGACCTTCACATGGCCGAAGCCCAGGCATCTGTAGCATTTCGTCACCGTCAGTCGTTTCCGAACGCGGCAATGCACCCATCCAATTCCGATCCGGCCGCGCCGAAGCAGCGCATCGGCTTCCCGCGATTCTAGTTGGCAGACCGCCATGTACTGCTCAGCGCAGTTCGGGCCGAAAATGTGGACCTGAAAGTCCTCGTCTCGTCCCGTCTCTCGTCTGAGCGCGTCCGTCAAGTCGTCCGGGATCGCCACACAGTCTAGGTCCATGGTCCATGATCTCCAATTGAACCCTGGAGGTCATAGCCCTGACATTGCCCGCTTCCTCGACCACGTCTTGGATCTGTCGTCCAATTTGGTCGCGTACGTCTGGTTTGTCTGCGTCCACTTATAGTTTCAGCAGACACAGTCCGTTCTTCGTCTTCCTCATGGTTGTCACCTGCACGTGACTCTCCTTTGGATCGATCGTCGTCCGTATTTTTCGTACTATGTCCGAGTACGTCGTGTCTGTGCCCGGTTTGACTACGACAGCCAGTCCCCGTTTCCGGGGGGCCGGGCTGTTCCAGTCAGCTCGAGTCTTTGGGTCTGTTTTCTTTTTTGTTTTGTCCTTGTTTTTCTTTTTAACGGTTTGCCAGTCTGTGGACGGTCCCATCGTCGGAGGCCTCTTTTGGGAGGACTCCGGCGTGGATCCGTTCGACAAACGTTTCCGTTTCGTGCGTGGCGTCTCGTCGTTGTTGTTCGTTCCTGTCGTTGTCTTGTTACTGTCTACAAGACGTCCCTATGAGGCCGCTTCCATGTGCGTGTGCAGCGCAACGTCTGCAATCTCAAGGATCGTCTTGATTCCTGTCTTCACCGTCTGAGTTACGTGTATTACTACAATTTATGATAAAACCATAAAAATTCCCCCTCCGGAAAATATTCGGATAAGTAAATTGGTGATCGCCCGTTTTCGCATTAAACCTCAAAAAATGTAAACTAAAATTCTCAAACCTCGCAATAAAAATGAAAAATTTAAATTAAAAGTGATGGGCCGAACAAGTACTTTTAACACATATTTAAACATAAACTGTACCGATCCAACATGGACGTCGAATATTGCCAATAATACCAGGGGATCCTAAAAGTCTGAGGGGAATCGATTTTCTTCTACATCTCTGCCACCATTGAGTAACAAATTATAATACCTTTGATGTGATTTTTTTTGGATTCAAACGCTCCATAGAGCAATTGCATAATATTTAATCTCGGATTTACTAATAAAACGCTTGTCCTTCGATTGATATCATAAATTTTAGTGCTGCACGTAACTCAAATGGTAACTTTTTTGATTCATTAAAACTTTCTCAAGTTTCTGATGGTTCCCCCATCAGAATGAATATTCCGAATTACCGTTAAATACTTGGCCTCGAATTGATATCATAAATTTGAATGCTGCGTGTAACTTAGTTAGATGGAATATTTTCTGAATCGATTTAGCTATTAGAATAAGATAAAAAGAATGGGGCTGCGGTGTGAAATTTTTTTCGAATTTTTCTGTTGAAATTATTTACACTTGGTTTGATAATTTTTTTTATGGAATTTTTTTTTACACTTTTCGTGATATGATAAAAATGTTTCTATAAAACACTTTTTTTAACTTTGGTAGAAAAATAGAGGCGTAGGCATATGATCCTAATGTTTGTGCTAGATAAAAATCTTCTTGGACTGCAAACTCTTGGACTTTTGAGTTTCGTCGAAAAATAGTACTATTGTACAGTTTTGGCAAAGTTGTACACTCTTTACTAAAAGTATGTGTACAGTGGAAATAATCGTTAAAATAATTGGTTGGCGTACCTCGAATTCCATTAATTTAGAGTGAAAAAAAATTCTTCAAAAAAATTGCAATATGATCAAAAAAAGTATGCAGAAAAAATTGGAAACAATACCAGTGTTATCGAAACGTGCAAGTTTTCGAGGTGAAAGCCGAAATATGCTATAGTTTTCACCGTGAATATCGAAATCTGTTACTTTTTGTAGTGAAAACCGAAACGTGTCAGTTTTCTCAGTGAATCCCGAAATGTGTTAGTTTTCGCAGTTAACACCGAAATATGGTAGTTTTCGTGGTGAAAATCAAAACATGCTAGTAATATGGAGCACGCTTGTTTTCGTTAGAAATCTAAAACATGCTACCTTTCGTAAGCAGCATCGATATATTCTGAAACAGATTAATAAATCACATTTCCATAAATTTTCGAGCGGATACGGCCGTACAATTTTATTTTTCTATTTCCACGTACACAATTGCACCCGGTTAAAAGCAACGTCAAAAAATGAGTATGACACAAGCATTTCCCAAAATTCGAATAAAAGTCATTCCCAAGTGAATTGCTGTCCTTTTAAAAAAAAAAAAAAAATTCCATTTAACGAAACGTGAAGCCTCTATCCGTTGCAATGATTTTGTTTATTTGATACCATGATTCGCCAAGAGATAGTTGCCGCCGAGCATAATTGGATGTCCTATTTAAAGCAGGCGTGTAGCGCTCGCGTTAATCTTAGTTCCACAAAAGTAACACATGGAACAATGCCTTGCTTGATTTTTATTTGAATGAGCAATTTGAATGAAAAGTGATGGGCCGGACAAGTACTTTTAACACATATTTAAACATAATTTGTACCGATTCAATCGACGTCGAATGTTGTAAATAATACCACGGGATCCTGAACGTCTGAGAAGAATCGATTTTCTTATAAGTCTCTATCACCATAGAGTAACAAATGATTTTATCTTTGATGTAATTTTTTTCGATTTGAACGCTTTTTAGAACAATTTTATAATGTCGAAATTGGCAATTACTAATAAAATACTTGTCCTCCAATTGATATCATTAATTTCAGTGCTTCACGTAACTCAGATAGTAACATTTTTGATTTATCAGATCTTTCTCAAGTTCTTGATGGTTCCCATAGGAATGAATATTCCGAATTACCATTAAATATTTGTCCTCGAATTGATATCATAAATTTTAATACTGCACCTCACTTGAATGAAAATTTATTTCAATTGATATAGATGTTAAGACAAGATGAGGCTTCGGTTCACAAAATGTTTTCAAGCGCGATTTTTCCTTTCTCACGTTTTATTTGAATTTTTTTTCACTTCACAAAATAATTACACATTTCCAAGTTTTTTTAATTTAATGTTTTTTCATGATATGAAATTTTTTTCTGAATTATAGTGTTGAAATTTTTTTTGTATGAATTTTTTTTTTACATTTTTTGTGATATCATAAGGAAACAAGGGACCATCAATGTACTTGTCCCAATCTTTTTTTCCCCAGGGGAATTTTTGAGATTTTATATGACATCTTTTTTATCTAAAGTACTGCACTCTTATTTGGCGGGTTAAATTAAGCTGAGTTAACCATAATCACGCTAATTTCAATAAACAAAAATAATAACTATATACTCTGCGATCAGATAATTGAAAATTCGATTAAAGCAATTTTTGAAAAAATTTTCACATATTAGACAAAAGTACTCATCGCATCGATATATTCTTGTACCGCCTTACTTATTTGTTTTACAAAAATAAAAAAAAAATTGTTCATTAGAAGATAGGAATTTCGACATTTTCAATAAAGTCGTAATAATAAAAAATTCTCTTCTATCTCATGTAACTTGATATGGATGAGCTCAAGAACAAAAATCAACAGAGTGTGGAATGCGAAATTGAAACATTGGTTGATCTATCGAGGAATACTCTGTCATATATGCTGGAATAAAAAAAAATTTTGTAAATAATGTTTTTCTCATTTTTTAAAAATAATAAATCGGAAGCCGTATAATGATAAATAATTATAGTCAACAATTTGAAACATGAAAGTTTGTTTTGTGTGTGCAATGTTTGGAATTCGATTCAAAACTCTTATTAACGTTGAAGATACCGAATGATCAGTATAACAGTGGATAACATTATCCACTAATGCTGTAAGATTGTAATGATTTGATATCAAGAGACTCAGTAGAGTCTCGGGACAAGTACATTGACTGCTCTGTCGTCTGCTGGCCTGAGGCTCTCGCCGAGACTATCTTTTCTCTGAATAAAACTCTGAATAAAACGATTCTCGGTGGTGGGGGTAAAATTGGCATGTCATTTTGTTCAAATACGAAACTCATAAGTCATCTGAGGCTTCGAAAATTGAACTGGAGATTAATTAATAAATTCTCTTTCGATTCCGCCCAAAATCAGCATGATAGGTGGCGTAATTGCTGAGAAAAAACTTTGCACGGGCTCAAGATTATGCAAAAGTTACTGACACATTACGAGTTCGACGTATGCGTATCCGCGTTTTGAAGTGAGTTAGTGGTAGTAGAGTTGTATCCCAACGTATTCTGATTGGCTCACTCCATCTGACAGACCACGTTTAGACTCCATAAGCGTATCCACGGTCATACTCCATGAACGTAACCACGCTCAGACTTCGTCAACGTATATATGTACAACCATCTGTCAGTTTTTGATAGCATCATGAACAAACGTAGTTTCGACATAACAAAGTGCGGTCTAAATTTAATTTTAAAAAATGTTCGTTGTTTAGTAGAGTGCATAATATTTATTATTTTAGTAAAAATAGTGATGTCGTGTCATAATATTAAGAAAACCGGTCTTTTAGTGAATTAAACCGGTATAAAAGCGGCCGCGTAAATGGAGTCTGTGATCCGTGTTTGTTTTAAAAAAGTGCGTGATGCAGATTTTATTATTTCGTTCGATTGGAAATAAGTATTAATTCCTTCAATTGAACGAGTGTGCGAGGGATATTGTCCAGCGTAAATATATCGTCAGTTATAGCGTGGTTATATGTCATGTGTGTATTTAGATTATGTATACGAGTCCCCTTTGATAGTTGTGTGGTAAGGAATCAGCCGGCATTTGACGTTACGAAGGCGCGACAAATGTAACGAACGTTCGCATAGTTGGTAAATAATATAAACTTGATAAGTCAAATCAGTTTATCGAAAACAGTTCTAAAAGTTCAAAGTTGTGAGGAAAAACGTGCGACAACCTATAACCTCAAAGTTTCTTTTCGATCTGAAATGACATAGTTGATATATAATTATAATTAATAAAACAAAAACACACGGAACTGTTCGTATGATGTTAGAAACTTCAAATTGAATAAATGTTTTCTAATTTATTTCTTGAGTCATATCATTATTTTTGAATATTCCCATATTTTGCTTCCTATTCAGTTTGGCTCTGCTCTTTCCGATCCTTGTTTTGACTCCATTGGTTTGCAGCAGATCGATACATAATATTAATTGGTTGCCTAAAATGTGTCCTAGGATTTTCTACTATTTCTTCATGCTGATTGTGGTAACGTGATTCAAGAGGTTTCCAGATATGATCATCAAACACACATTTTGTACATCAGATTCTCAAAACAGTTTCTGGTCTTGATATAAGTGTAGTTATTCTTTTTCCACCTGGTCTGTCGAGTAATAATTTTGAAACTTGTTCCAAAAAGTCTTTGGATGCTTTTTTTGCTGATAATATGAAAAGTCGAATCTTCGGAATGCGGTAGGCAAACACAAATTTTGACAACAATACTTATGAAATGACGTGTATGTTGAGAATTCCTATTCTACAAACTGCAAATGTGGAATTATTGGTGAAAAGATTCATTATGATAAGTCTACTGTTGCTCAGTTTCGGATGCAATTAAGTATAACACCTGCCAACATCATGGAAACCTACAGAATTTCTGAATGTTATGTGCGCTATGTCATTTTAATGTAACATCATGACTGTTAACAACTTTTCACTATAATACTATAGATTTGGATCATTGAAGTACATCGAAAATCTGCAAATTATAAAATATATATACTGTGCCAATCATTTTACTTTTTGACTCTCACTGTAACATAAACATAAAGTGAAGAATTCACTACAAAAGTCTTCAGTTGCTCATATATGGATGGATTTGAAATTGCTGTCTTCCAAACTCATTGCGCAGATACATTGAATCGCAGCAGATACCTGTGAACTTTGAAATTTCTGTGGATATATGTGCTAAGTATCACCTCCTATCTTTGATTATGGTAATATGTAATGGAACTTGAGTCAGCAAGTTTGAAAGTGTTTCTTTTCAAATAGTATTGAAGTTTGTATTACTGCGGTATGGGCGGTATGGAGCGAATACCTTCAAAATTTCATTTTTTTGTGTCGCAGCATTTGTGTCAATCATTCAAATTATTTACTCCAATCGTAGCATGTAATCTGGAAAATTCATCACAAAAGTCTTCAGTTTTTCTAAATTCCTAAATTTTCTTTTTTCTATTATATTCTGAATTTTTACATTTCTGAATTCATTTCTAAATTCTCCGGAAATTGTTTTTCTCCAAAACCAATGAAGTTACCTTAAACATTTTTGAATTCTGTTGGTCTGTTGAATTAAGTACGCTCAGTTTTTTTTGCTTCTTGAGTTCTGACATAATATATGTTTCCGGGTGCCTTTTTTCGGTCACTTGCAAACTTTGGAAATATATTTCATCGGCGGCACGTTTTGGATGACTCGAAAACGTCTAGATTCAAAATGCAAAAGCGACATTCAAAAATGGCCAATTCTGTTGGATTTGTTGTGTCTTTAATTTGATAAATCTTTCCTCTTTTCCTTTCTTTTTTCTAACTTTCTAACGTTATAAGCTGAAAATCATATCTCGGCCCTCAACACGTATTTCGGCATACTCTTGGGTTGCCAATAGCATAACATATTAAAGTACAACGAAAAAAATTGCCAAAGTCCAAGGACGAAATATTTCCAGTACAATTTTGACGAAAAATAGGTCTTTTTTCGTGGAAACCGACGTTATAAGCCGAAAATCATATCTCGGACCGCTACCCGCTTTCCACGGTGCTCTTGGCTTCCCAATAAGCATAACATATCAAGAGACTCGGTAGAGTCTCGGGACAAGTACATTGACAGCCCTGTCGTCTGCTGGCCCGAGGCTCGCCGAGTATACTTTCTCTGAATAAAACGATTCGCGGTGGTGGGGGTAAAACTGGCATGTAATTTTCTAAAATTGCAGAGCTCAGGAGATTTTTTATAAATCAAAAATTGGTTTGGAGACTAATTTTCAAAATCCCTTTCGAATGAGCACGAAACCAACACGATCACTAGCGTGAATGCTGAGAAAAAACTTTACACAGGCTCAAGATTATGCAAAAGTTACTAACACATTTATGGATTTGCCGTGTCTGTACAGAACACCATCAAAGGCCTCTTGATGCCAGCTATAACCCATTTCTATGGAAGCTCGAGTCCAGGGATCCCGGCTACAGAAATAATGAGTTGTGACTGGTCAGGATACTCGCTGTACCGTTCCAGCGGAATAAAGTTTATGAATATATACCTATATATACAACCCTAGGAAAAAAAAGGTTGGGACAAGTACATTGATGGTCCCTCGTTTGCTAATAAATCCATCCATGAAAAAACTTTAAAAAAAATTTTCTTTAAAAATTGTCAAAAAAATTATTTAAAAAAAAAAAATACAGTACAATTCGAAAAAAAATTCACAAATCTAGAAAAAACATTATGTTTAAAAAAAAAATATTCTGTATCTATTTTTTAAAGTATCAAAAAAATCAAATAACAAGTAAAAAATAAAAAACCGAAAAATCGCGCTTGAAATCATTTTGGAAACCGATGCCTCATCCTTCTTATTTGATTCGAACAGCTAAATCAATTGAAAAAAATTCCATCTAATTTACGTGCAGCATTAAAATTTATTATATCAATTCGAGGCCAAGTACTTTCTAATGAATTGAAAAAAGTTACCACTTGAGTTACGTACAGCACTAAAATTTATGATATCAATCAGTGGACAAGTATTTTATTAGTAACTCCAAATTTTGACATTATTAAAATGTTCTAAGAAGCTTTTAAATCCAAAAAAAATCACATGAAAGCTAGTCATTCGTTACTCTATGGTGGCAAAGACTTATAAGAAAATCGATTTTTCTCAGATTTTCAGGATCCTTTGGTATTATTCACAAAATTCAACGTCGATTGGATCGATACAAATTATGTTTAAATATGTGTTAAAAGTACTTGTCCGGCCCATCACTTTCCGTTTAAATTGTTTATCCAAATAAAAATCAGGGCTTGTCTAGAACTGATGGTTCACAAGTCACAAGTATTCATGCAGAGGGAATTGAGAGAATTATCTTTACGTAATTTTTACTTAGTTGCACTAATTTAATAAAAAACGGAAACAAATTATTCCGCAATATACAAGGGATTTTATTCTGCATTGATAAATGAAACAAATTGTACATAATATATATGTTCATGCTTCCAAAATAACTCTCCAGTTTATATTGAATGATGTCAATTCTTACTTCCTACTTATTCTTCCAGCGAACGAATTCCATACGCACTAAGAACTAACCTCTACTATTATTAAAAGCATTAAACTAATAATGAATCGCATTTCAACAAATTTTTAACCAGATTCTGCCGTACAATTTCATTTTTTTATGATTGATTTTTTATTGAATGAATAGTGATGGGCCGGACAAGTACTTTTAACACATATTTAAACATAATTTGTATCGATCCAATCGACGTTGAATTTTGTGAATAATACCAAAGGATCCTGAAAATCTGAGAAAAATCGATTTTCTTATAAGTCTTTGCCACCATAGAGTAACGAATGACTAGCTTTCATGTGATTTTTTTTGGATTTAAAAGCTTCTTAGAACATTTTAATAATGTCAAAATTTGGAGTTACTAATAAAATACTTGTCCACTGATTGATATCATAAATTTTAGTGCTGTACGTAACTCAAGTGGTAACTTTTTTCAATTCATTAGAAAATACTTGGCCTCGAATTGATATAATAAATTTTAATGCTGCACGTAAATTAGATGGAATTTTTTTCAATTGATTTAGCTGTTCGAATCAAATAAGAAGGATGAGGCATCGGTTTGCATAATGATTTCAAACGCGATTTTTCGGTTTTTTATTTTTTACTTGTTATTTGATTTTTTTGAACTTTAAAAAATAGATACAGAATATTTTTTTTTTAAACATAATGTTTTTTCTAGATTTGTGAATTTTTTTTCGAATTGTACTGTATTTTTTTTTTATAAAATAATTTTTTTGACAATTTTTAAAGAAAATTTTATTTAAAGTTTTTTTATGGATGGATTTATTAGCAAACGAGGGACCATCAATGTACTTGTCCCAACCTTTTTTTTCCTAGGGGAAGTTTATGGTTTGATATCACGTATTTTTTCTCTAAAGTTCCTTATTTATGTTCAGTTGACTATAGGATTTTAGTTTAAATTTCTACGAATTATTTATGATTGGTTTGAACGTTGGTTTTCACGAAAAAAGACCTATTTTTCGTCAAAATAGTACTGAAAATATTTCGTCACAGGTCTGTCCCTGGACTTTGCGAATTTTTTTCCATGTACTCTAATGTGTTTTATCAATTAGGAATCAAAGAGCACGGTCGAAAGCGGGTTGGAGGCTGCGATATGATTTTCGGCTTATATCGTTAGTTTCCACAAAAAAAAGACCTATTTTTCGTCAAAAATGTACTGCAAATATTTCTTCACAGGTCTGTTCTTGGACTTTGGCAATCTTTTTCCTTTAACTCTAATATGTTTTGTCAATTAGGAACCCAAGAGCACGGTGGAAAGCAGGTTGGAGGCCGAGATATGTTTTTCGGCTTGTAACTTTGGTTTCCACGAAAATAGACCTATTTTTCGTCAAAATTGTATTGGAACTATTTCGATAGAGGTTTGTTCTTGGACTTTGGTGATTTTTCTCCTTGTCTTCTAATATGTTTTGTCCATTGGGAACTCAAGAGCATGGAGCAATGCGTGTTGCGGCCCGAGATGTGATTTTCAGCTTATAACGTTAGAAAAAAGAAAGGAAAAGAGGAAAGATAGATCAAATTCAAGACTCAACAAATCCAATAGAATTGGTCATTTTTAAATGTCGCTTTTGCATTCTGAATCTAGACATTTTCGTGTCTTCCAAAACGTACCCCCGACGAAATATATTTCCAAAGTTTGCAAGTGGCCGCTGCGATCCAATTATCTACAGTTTGATAGTTGCCGAAAAAAGGCACCTGGCAACATTTATTATGTTAGAACTCAAAGAAGCAAAAAAAACTGAGCGTACTTAATTCAACAGAGCAACGGAATTCAAAGACGTTTAAGGTACCTGCATTGGTTGTGGAGGTAAACAATTTAATTTCAGGATAATTTAGAAATAAATTTAGAAATTCAGAAATTCAGCATAGAATTTAGAAAAAGGAAAATTAAGTTAATTAGTAAAGCTGAAGACTTTTGGGATGAATTTTTGAGATTATATGTTACGGTTGGAGTAAAAAATTTAAATGATGGGCACACATGCTGCGACACAAACATATGAAAGTTTGCAGGTATTCGCTCCATACCACAGTAATACATTTTCAACACTATTTGAAAAGAAACACCTTAAAACTTGCTGAACTAAGTTCCATTACATATTACCATAATCAAAGATAAGGGATGATCCGTAGCATATATATCTATCCACAGAAATTTCAGAGTTTGCAGGTATCTGCTGCGGTTCAATGTATCTGCGCAATGAGCTTCGAAGACAGCAATTTCAAATCTATCCATAAATGAGCAACTGAAGACTTTTATAATCAATTTTTTACTTCATATATATGTTACGGTTAGAGTCAAAATGTAAAATGAATGGCACAGTATATAAATTGTATAGTTTGCAGATTTTCGCTGTATTTCAATGATCCGAATCTACAGCATTATAATGAAAAGTTGTCAAAAGTCATGATGTCCCATTAAAATGACATAGCGCACATTGCATTCAGAAATTCTGTAAGTTTCTGGGGATGTTGGTAGGCATTATATTTGATCACATCCAAAACTGAGCAACTGTAGACTTATCGGAATGAATTTTTTTTATAATAATTCCATATTTGTAGTTAGTTTCCAAATTTATCACTCGACAGACCTAATGGGAAAAGAATAACTACCCAGTATTCCAAGACCAGATTTTTTTTTGAAAATCTGATTTACAAAATGTGCAATTCAAGATTATGGTTAAAAACCTCTCGAATCATGTTACCACTATCATCATGAAGAAAGAGTAGAAAATCATAGGACACATATTAGGGAACGAATTAATAATATGTATCGATCCTCTGCAAACTGATGGGGTGAAAACAAGGATCGGAGAGGGCAGAGCCAAACTGAATATCAAGCAAAATATGGGAATGTTTATATATAATGTTGACACAAGAAATAAATTAGAAAACATTTATTCAAGTAAAGTTTCTAATATCATTCTAACAGTTCCGTGTGTTTTTGTTCTATTTATTCGTATGTATAACCTATTTACACATGATATATAACCACGCCAGTGACGATATATTCGCACTGGACAATATTTTGTAATCTGGTTTAATTGAAGGATTATTTCAGTCAACACTTATTTCCAATCGAACGAAATAATGAAATCTTGAAAAGTTTCATTGACATATGCATCGCGCATTTTTTATATTCTTTTTCACACACACATCACAGACTACATTTACGCGGCCGCTTTGATACCGATTTAATATATCATAAATTTTAACAAAATAAATAGTTATATGCACTTCTTTAGATGACGAAAATTATTTTTTTATTTATCCCGCACGCACTTCGTAATGTCGAAACTCTGTTCATGCGATCAAAAACTGACACACGGTTTGTATATATATATGGGGCATTCCACGCCAAATCGGACAGTTTGAAAAATTTCGATTTTTCAGTTTTTCAATTTTTTGATATGTTTTAGTACTCCTTGCAAGAGCCTTCGTGACAAATTGTAAGATTCTTCCGATGACTTGTTCAAAAAATAGCGAGATTTCAAAAAAATCACTCTTTTTTCGGTTTTTTGTTCATAACCTTCTCAAAAATGGTCCGAATTGAACCTTTTTTTTTCAAAATTTTTATTTTTTAATGGCCTGAAAGGAAAAAAATACAAAAAAAATATTCGAAGCGTTTTTCATGAAAATTTTTGAGTTTGAAATTTTAAATGATGTTTTTGAAAGTGAGTGTATCTATCGATTTTTTTGAAAATTTTATATTTCAAACTACTATTCTTTCAAAAACTTTTAAGACCAGTTCGGTCGTGGGCCCTCCATAACAACTTATTTTTTTCAATTTTTTTCAATTTGAAAAAAAAAGTTTTTCTTTATAAATCGTTCTGAGTATCCACTTTTGTTAATGTAAACGCTTTGTCACTCATTTCAAATCGACTTTCATGCTCTTTATATTTTCATAGGTCTTTCAAATTAATAAGTACTCTTTAAGTCTATTGTAACGGTACGCTTTTATGACGTCACCCGCTACGCGTGTTTTCGAGCTACTAAAAATTTAGGAGCAGGCATGAAATGAACGAAAGAGTGAAAATTTGTAGTCAAAATTATAATGATCATGTTTATTCACATCGGTTTTAGTATACAAAAGAAGTTGTGATGCAAATCGTTGGTGTTTTTGTGGTAAATTTGAATTCTTTCTCTAATTTCATTAAATTTGTCCAGTTTATCGCTCTCTTACGTAAAGAAACTTGTCCAATTTTAATTATTTCTGTTCTCATTGCTAAATTCTTATAAGTTCTGATCTGTGAGATCAGAAATTAATTCCTATTTCTCTCAATTCTCAAATTTAATCAATCCGACTAATTCTCTGCTTCTATACAATTTTAAAGGCTATTGTTGGACTGGCTCGATACAAATCAACTGAGATTGATTAAATTTTTCTTGACGATTAAATTAATTTTTATTTTAATCAGCCCTCGCTTCTAAGAGAATAGTGGAGGCTTATGCTCTCAAAATAAATGATTAATGCTTCCAACAAAATAAAAAGGGCAATTTTGAAAATGGTCCTATGCCAAGAATCTTCAGACCCCACGGAATCGCAGGGTCCCCTCCCTCTTTAGCATAGGAAAGATGGATCAAGTATGAGAATCTTCAGACCCCACGGAATCGCAAGGTCCCCTCCCTCTCAAACTGAATGGATAGAAAATCACCCTCGAATCTTTGGCCTGAACGGAATCGCTCAGTCCCCTCCCTCTTGGCGTGATCGGAAAGGAATTTCACCCTCAAATCTTTGGCCTGCACGGAATCGCACAGTCCCCTCCCTCTCGGCGTGAAATTTGGAATTCTTAAGGTCTTGGGTTTGCTGGAGCTTGTTTCCAGAGTCACTACCTCTGTACTAGAGCGAGAGCTGATTCAAGAATGAGCTGCCGTGGTTGCTCCGCACGGCCTTTTATACTCGTTTGAACAAAGGAATAATGATGATAATTCACTCTAAAAATAACTTGGACTTTGATTCGCTTAGAAAATAATCTCGAACCAGAGTTTCGATTGCTAAATTCTGGGATTGGTTCTCCAATTCCCGCTCGAACTGTAATTGGACAAACTAGAGGCTGTTTTCCCTCGCTTTTGTAAAATAAATGATTTTCGTATAAAATCAACTGCTTTTAGCGAACAAAAATGGTATTTTGCATTTTAAAGCTTAAATAAAGCAAGTTTTCCTTTAATCGACGTTAAATGAATAAATTATGATCACTTCCGATCATTATTTCCCCTGGAACCAAATGCTCGCTCGTGACTGGTCATTTCTGTTGGAGCCAGCACGCAATTGGAGTTTTCTGGACAAGTTTTACCTGAACTCTCTTTATTGTCTTTTCGACTGACTTTTTGATTTGTTTTAATTAATTAATTATTGCCTCTTGTAATTTTTGTATTAATTGAGGTGTTGGAATACAAAAGAAATATAATTATGAAAGAAAAGAGTCGATTTCTATGAGGCGATAGCCTTTACGCCGAGCCACGGAGAGTCGCGTCGAGCGGCTAAGTACGAGCTCGCGTGGCGCGAGGTTCAAATGTCATTTTGTGTGTAGTGAAAAAGGGAGTGCCGTTTCACTATTTATAAACAATCATAAAAAACGTTTTTATTTATATTCGTGTTCTTTAAAAAATCGAATAAAAATTATATTATTCATGCTATTTTCTATTGCGAAGTCCTTTTATTTTATTTTAATAACAGTATCTTTGTAAATTTCTATTCAATTCAAAAATGTAAAAAGCACATCTTAGTGAATGATTTTCTCACGTGGTGGCGCTGCCCACTGTTTCTTTTTACCGACAGGTCCGTAGTTTGTTTATCTGAATCATAACCTCTCTAACATCATTACTATTGAAAAGTCAGTTCAGTCATTCCTGAGTATTTTCATCTGAAAGTCGATAATAAATTGTTGAAAATGGAGTCCAAATCGCGGCTTCATAGATGTTGCAATCCCTTGAAATTGGAAAACCATGTTGCAAGAAAAGGATTAAGACTTGCCTCCAGAAGATTTCAAAATTCATGGGAATTGAACCGTTTTGATTATTTGTGCTCGTCATGTAGAAAAAAAATGGGATCCTTAAAATTATTACCATCTACATCAAAATGCGTTAACAGTGAAAGTGATGTGAGTGAGAATGAGCATGATCCTGAAGATAATAATGCTTATGTTCCCGAGAGTGATGATATTGTTGACGATGACAATGTTGTAGCTAGTGGTTCTGATAATAGGACCGATAACTGCTTGACATCTGCACCACCAATATCCACCAATAATTCGTTTTCTCCAGGTTTGTTTTTTTTTCTCAATTCATAGTTTCGAACTATTAACCTTAAAAAAATTTCTCATTAATTTTTTTTTTGAAGGATTAAAATCGCTGTCAGGTGAAGAAGTCACTCGTTCATTATCACAGTTGAGTCTTGGTACTCAAGTTTCTGTAATTAATGAAGCTTTGCCTTTATTAAATATAATGCCATTAGATAAATCTGCAATAGACAATCCATCTTATTTAAGAAGCAAATACGATGAAATTTGCTCTACATTCGGGACATTATTCGGTTTAGATAATGTATCTAACCTTTACGAAAATTCGCTCAATTGCCTGGAGATTCTAGAAAATCTTAAAACAAAATTTAATGATGCGGGTATTACTCGAAGTGAAAAACTACAAATTTTGACACTGTTGCCTTCTGATTGGAGTATTCGAAGAATTTGCGACTTTATGGGCACCACAAAACATATGGCAATATCATCAAAACGTTTAAAAGAAAGGAAAGGAATTTTATCAATAGCAGAAAGAAAAAAAGGTAAATTTTCTAAATATTGCATGTTGTTAATGTGATCACAAGTGAATGTTATGCTGTCATATCATATTTATGTCTATTTTTATCATAAAATTCATTGTATCTCTTTTAGGACGACCCTTGACTAACGAAATAAAATCCAAGGTCATAAAATTTTATCAAAGTGATGATGTTAGTGTAAATTTACCCGGCAAGAAAGATTTCGTTTCTGTAAGAAGTGATGGAGTTCGAAGAGAACACATCCAAAAAAAACTTATTTTATGCAATTTGAAAGAGTTGTATAAAATGTTCAAGGAACAATGTCCAAATGAACGAATAGGATTTTCTAGCTTCGCTTCATTGAGGCCTGTGCATTGTGTACTTGCCGGATCTAGTGGCACCCATACCATTTGTGTATGTGCTATCCATCAAAATATAAAACTCATGATGTTAGGTGAATATGACGAAAGTTTTATTTTTCAATTGCAAGACAGAATTTGTTTTCAATTCATTTTTTTCTTTACAGGTGCTAATTTAGCAACTCTAACTGGTCATATGACGGTTCCTTTGACTCAATATAGTGATTGCTTCAATATAATATTATGTAGCAATCCATCACCCGAATGTTACCTATTAAAATGCAAGGACTGCCCCAGAATCAATGAACTTCGAAATTTATTGGAAGCCTTGTTCGATGAAAGTGAAATGGATGATATCTCTCATAAATATTGGGTATCTAAACCTCGTTGTAGCCTTGAAACACATGTGAAAAGCTCTGTAGAATTCATCGACTTGTTTTGTGAACACATTGTAAATCTATTGCCCCATGATTTTATTGCCAAAGAACAATCGGCTTTTTTGAACTTTACAAAGGAATCGTTGCACCATAACGAGGTTCTAGCCATTTGTGATTTTGCTGAAAATTACGCATTTGTAATACAGAACGCAGCACCGGGATTTCATTGGAACAATAATCAAGCAACGATTTTTCCTGTAGTAGTTTATTTCAATCAGAACAATGAACTTACCCATCGAAGTTTAGTCATCATTTCTGACAACAATAATCATGACTCTGTCGCTGTATATGTGTATCTTAAAATCGTTACCGATTTTGTAAAAGAATTAGTGCCCAATGTAGCTAAAGTTTTTTACTTTTCCGATGGTGCGCCGCAGCAATTTAAAAACTTTAAAAATTTCGTCAATATTTATTACCATAAAGAGGACTTTAACTTGGATAGTGAGTGGCACTATTTCGCTACAGCACACGGTAAAGGGCCATGTGACGGTATTGGAGGAACAGTAAAGAGAATGGCAGCGAGAGCAAGCCTTCAACGGCCAGTTGATGAGCAGATAACAACAGCTCAAGAGTTGTATGAATGGGCATCGAAACCAGCTAGACTGCCAAATATTGCTGTAAAATTTTCAGCTGAGAAAGATTATGCCGATGCGAAGGAAAAATTAGAACTGCGATACAGTACAGCCAAATCAATCACGGGGACCCAAAAATTCCATTCAATTATTCCAACTAGCAACGGGAATATGTTAGCTAAGGAGTATTCCAGGTCCCGAAATAACCGTTTATGTAATATTTTTAAAAGCAGAACACGAATATAAATAAAACCGTTTGTTATGATTGTTTATAAATAGACTTAAAGAGTACTTATTGATTTGAAAGACCTATGAAAATATAAAGAGCATGAAAGTCGATTTGAAATGAGTGACAAAGCGTTTACATTAACAAAAGTGGATACTCAGAACGATTTATAAAGAAAAACTTTTTTTTTCAAATTGAAAAAAATTGAAAAAAATAAGTTGTTATGGAGGGCCCACGACCGAACTGGTCTTAAAAGTTTTTGAAAGAATAGTAGTTTGAAATATAAAATTTTCAAAAAAATCGATAGATACACTCACTTTCAAAAACATCATTTAAAATTTCAAACTCAAAAATTTTCACGAAAAACGCTTCGAATATTTTTTTTGTATTTTTTTCCTTTCAGGCCATTAAAAAATAAAAATTTTGAAAAAAAAAAGGTTCAATTCGGACCATTTTTGAGAAGGTTATGAACAAAAAACCGAAAAAAGAGCGATTTTTTTGAAATCTCGCTATTTTTTGAACAAGTCATCGGAAGAATCTTACAATTTGTCACGAAGGCTCTTGCAAGGAGTACTAAAACATATCAAAAAATTGAAAAACTGAAAAATCGAAATTTTTCAAACTGTCCGATTTGGCGTGGAATTCCCCATATGTATATCGATCGAATTTATGACTGCTGTTACCAGCTGTGCTGCGTCGTGTGCTACGTTATATGAAGTTGACGTTAGATTTCCAATCATCAACAACTAATTTCAACAACCAATCACAACGTCTAAAAATGGATGTCGTCAGATCCAAACCATCAGAAACTCGATAGCATCAAAGTGCCTTTGATGGTGTTATACTATAATATACAGACACATAAATTTTTGAATGTGTTCGTAACTTTTGCATAATCTTGAGCCCGTGCAAAGTTTTTTCTCAGCAATTACGCCACCAATAATGCTGATTTTGGGCTCATTCGATAGAGAATTTCTCAATTAGCTGAAAGATCAATTTACAAAGTCGTACATAACTCATAGGCTTCGCAATTAAAGAAAATCACATGCCAATTTTACCCCCACCACCGCGAATCGTTTTATTCAGAGAAAGTATAGTCTCGGCGAGAGCCTCGGGCCAGCAGACGTCAGGGCTGTCAATGTACTTGTCCCGAGACTCTACCGAGTCTCTTGATCCCATCAGTCAGCTGTCAGCTTTTGATGTTATAATAATCGGATTTCCGACATTACGAAGTGCGGGGTGAAAAAAAAATATTTTTCATCTAATCAAGTGTTTCAATATGTATTTATTTTATTCAAAATAGTGGTATGTGGTGTCATACATGCAGTGTATATTACGAAAACCAGATATATAGTGACTTTGGCGTGATATATTGTTCAACCATCTGTCAGTTTTTGATGGCATGATCAAATTAATAGCAACAGCGATCAAAATGATAAAATTTTGGAGAAACAGTGCGGGCTGTATGAATTCGATTCAAAATTCTTATATGACTATAAAAAAAAATGTTATGTAAGTTTTGTGAAAACCATGGGGTTAGTTTACCCTCATCGCAATCGGTTCGCGAGTATTTGTTATATCACAGTGTCTACCCGTCCGGGTACCGTACGTTTAAAATAAGGTTATTCGTACGGAATGTGTATTTTCCAGAATATGTTGGCGCATGCGCTATAAGTCCGAAGTGCGTTCGTGCTGCGACGTTTGCTCGCTCGCGTCTGGTGGCTTTCGGCGGCCATTGTTTTTTCATTGTTGCATCAGCCTTTGTCGTTTTAACGTGCGTCAAGAAAAAAGTGTTTCTAACGATTGTTAGTTTTACAGTTTTGTACTATTAGAGTTTATTCCATTCAACAATTTTATATTGGTTTTGTGTGGTATCGTTGTTTTTTGCGGTTTGATTTTGCAAAGAATTTTCGAGGTTACTGTGTACTGTGAACGACGCGGCACGTGTATGACACGTGCGTTTACTGTTCCTGAATAATCATTTCATTTCTTTGAAGCGAACTTTTTTTGAGCCTGTATAACGCTAAACTAAAACTCCATCGGGGTGAAATTTCGTAGAAATGGGTAAGTATTTGAAATACTTTTCTTGTTGAAATTTTTTGTTTGAAATTTGGGTTCATTTTTCATATGGGTGAAAAATTCATTACGGGTTAAGAAAATGTTTTTTGTTTCGTTTTAATTTTCCGCTGTAAAAAAGAATAGTTAGAAAACAATTTCTGTGAAGAACTAACAAAAATAACTAAAAATGAAAAGTGCAATGGTACGGGTTAGAAATTCTGAAAAAAGTTTTTCGCAAGAAAAAAGTGCTTCTTGAATCATTGGAATGAAGGAAAAATATTGTTTGATTCATAATTTATTTTCTTTTCAAATAGTACCTAATTTAAAGGACAGACATAAATTATGGGTCCGGCTTGTTGCGTTCAATTAAAATTATATAATTGTTTTCTAAATTAGCAATGATTGAAAAATAAAAAAACTCACAAGTTGGTATACAATATCTTAAATTGTTTTTCAATGAATTTTGAAATTTTTTTTGGATGCCAAATACTGTATTGAGGATTATCAATTGTGCCGCTGTTGATTTTATTTTGCTTTGACGTTACACCATTCCTCTTTTCAAATAGTACCTAATTTAAAGGACAGACATAAATTATGGGTTCGGCTTGTTGCGTTCAATTAAAATTATATAATTGTTTTCTAAATTAGCAATGATTGAAAAATAAAAAAACTCACAAGTTGGTATACAATATCTTAAATTGTTTTTCAATGAATTTTGAAATTTTTTTTGGATGCCAAATACTATATTGAGAATTATCAATATGTGCCGCTGTTGATTTTATTTTGCTTTGACGTTACACCATTCCTTTGATTTCCTTATATTTTTTGTTCACAGCGAAATGGTATTTAAATGAGCATTGTTGTTGGAATGCAATGTGATTTTTTTCAATTAGCAAAACATTCTATAAATGTAAATTTGTTTCATCATTGCTGTTTTTCCCAGTTACCTTTACAGAGCATTTTATTTTTTTGTAGCGAAATGATGTTGACGTTAACTTTGTTGGGATGTAGTATTTTTTCCCGTTCTCTTCGATATTTTCAAACCTTTCCGAGCAGTATTTGACTATTAAATATTAATCATTGTGTTTGAGACCTCTAAAAATCAAATGGGCCAATATTCAAGGAAGCAAATTTAAGAATAACGAATAGAATTTTTTTTTAGCTATATTGTATTATGTATGCGTATATGTGGATTTGCTTTGTACAGAAAATATTCATTTGTTTTATTATAGATCGTGAAGATGAATCAGATGCGAATGATCTAAATCCATCAGATGACAGTGATTTTGAGCCCATTTCTGAATCCAGTAGATTTGTGAACAATACTGCAAAAACCCAAGACAAATTTTGCGTTGGCAAAAAGTTTAATTCGTTTGAAGATTTGGAACAAAGTATCGAGCAGTATCAAAAGGAGATCAACACCTTTTTTTACGTCCGCGATTCGATAACCATTCCGCAAGCCCGGAAGAAACGCATTAAAAGATGTATCAACGAAAAGTTGAAATATTATTTCATTAAATACTGCTGCATTCACGGCGGTAAGAATTTCGTTTCGCAAGCGACAGGTGTCCGTTCATCTTCGTAAGTGTTATCTGTGTACTAAATGGCAATAGATGATCGTTTTATAATTCTTCTTTATAATTTTTCATATTGTATGTCTTTTTAGAACATTCCAGAAGAAGTGTACGTCGTATATCCGGGTTGGATTGAGTGCCTGTGGCAACAACTTGATTGTTACTGCAATGAATAATGTACACACCCACAAATGTTCGAAGGTAAAAAATTGTTTATTTATGTATGCTATGTATGAAAAATATAGTAAATATTTTGAAAAAAACTCGTCCTGCGATCTAGTAATTTTTTGATGTTATCAGAGATTTCTCGAGTAATTTAATTTACAAAATTGTGCTACATTTCTCATGAATATTTAATGTTTTCCGTTTTTAAGGAGTTGTTCGTGCATTTGCCGCGAGCCCGATCATTGTCGAAAGAAGAGAGAAAACAAGTTGCCAAATTGTTGGACGTGGATGCCAACAAGAAAAAAGTCTCCGAACTTATCCAGGTTCAAACGGGGAAGAAAGTTCTTCTCAAAGATTTGCACAACGTGAACTCGGCATCTCGAGAAGACGATAACAACCTGCAGGAAACGATTGCCATGTTACAAGAAAAGTATCGTGAGTGTTTCTGGATTCTTATTTATATAGATTAGCACTTTCTTATTGTTTCATTTTGATTGAAAATTCGCTTTTTTCATGTATTAAATTCCGATTTTTCAATTAAATGAATCTTATAGTGGATAATAACTTTTTCAGATGCTCAATGTTACGTTTACGAAGAAGCGAACACATTCAAAGGTTTATTTTTTGTGACTCCGAATATGAAAAGATCGATGGAAGCATTTCCAGAATTTGTCGGAATTGATGGAACTTTCAAATTGCTCAACATTCGAGCACCCATTTATTTAATGGTAGTTGAGGATTCGGAAGGTTCAACAGAAATTGTTGGCGTTTGCATTTTGATGTCTGAAGATGCCGATAGTATCAGATGGATGATTCAATCCTTCAAAAAAGCTCATCCCTCATGGTCGAAAATCAAGTGTGTCATGGCTGACAAAGATCTTCTCGAACGAAAAATTATCAAAGAGGAGATACCGTTCGCAAATGTGCTGATTTGTGTGTTCCACGCCTTAAGAACGTTTCATCGCGAGATAACGTGTGACAAACTCGGAATAACGTCTGGACAGAGGGACACGGCTAAAGAGATTATCCAAAAAATGGTCTACGCTCGTAGCGAAGAACAATATCAACAGCTTTATCAGGAGTTGAACAAGTTGCCGAATTCTATTGTGGACTATTTCAACTCGAACTGGCATGAAATTCGACATGAATGGTCGATGTCCAACAATTTCATGCAGAGCAATTTCCTTAATATCACGAACAACAGACTTGAATCCCTCAACGCCAAAGTGAAGAGCGTTGTAAAGCGGTACACCACGCTTGAAGATTTCGTCAGAAGCTTTTTCATACTGGTCATGTGTTTGAACGATGAGCGTGATCATAAGGCAGCTTACACGTACCAAAAAATTGCTGTTCAGGCATTCGATGCAGAAAGTCCTGAATATTTCTTTTCACATTTGCTAACGAAATATGCATTCCGATTTGTTGAAAAAGAACTCCACCCGGAAAACCGTACGGATTTTACTATGGTTGAAGGAAATGACGGTTTCTTAACTCGAATTGATGGAACAACGATCCATACCAATTCAGAGTTGTGCGACTGTTTATTCTTCGTCTCAATGAAGCTTCCATGCCGGTTATTGATTACTTTTTCCTATATTTGAAGTTTTTTCATTTGATTTATTTTCGTTAAAGATGTATCATGTTCAATTTTTTTTACAATGAAACCGACTTTCAATTAATTCCATAGATTTGTGAAGATATCAATTCGTGAGACAATAGAAAAATTTCTCACGTCAACAAACAGATTCTATTTTAATAGTCAACTATTTTGTAATTCATTTTCATCAAATTTGATCAATTAATTTTTGTTGTTCAACATATTAATTTTTCTTTGGTCATCGATTTTTCTTCAATTGATACAACTTTACTCAAGTATTGATCGAAAACAATGATTTTTTATTCTGTATTTTTTATTCATTCTTCCTCTGGTCAGCTTCCTTTTGTCTTCCGCTAATTATATTCTCTCTTCCATTAGGCACATTTTCGAAGCAAGAAAGAATTTGGGCTTGTCACTTTGTGTCGTTGAGCTTTGTGACGAGCGATGGACGCGTAAATATTTTTTCGAAAAGCAGCGTGTTTTTAACCCGAGCGATGGAAATATTGACGTTCCGTCTCCTAAAGTCACTCAAAATATACTAAGACGTCGCGTTCTTTCACAAAGTGATCGGTATCGAAAAGCTTTTCTTCTCGCGAAGGAATCTGCAAGTCTTATTTCCGAATCAACAGGTGACGAGTATATCCGTCGGATGCAACAAATGACTGACATGAATGCGGCCTGGAGTCAAAATACGAATTATGAGATTCCATCTAGTGATTCGGTGGAATACGTGGTTACAAGTACACCCCTTGTTTCCGAAAGTCAGCATTATTCGGAGCCTGATTCTGAATCTGCGATGTCGCATTCAATTAATGTTGAGTCAGAGAAACACGAGATTACCAAAAACAATTACTTCGAGGAGCTGGATTTATTTTCGCCGGTCAACAATTTCATTTCAAATCTGGACGATTCTGATAATTTATCAAGCAGTTCATTGCACTATTCTTCGGATGATGATGCTGCTCTAGATATCGTCCTCTCATCACCAGCTGATAATGTCAACGAACTCATTGGGGATTTCAACAATAATGCCGTGGCGAATTTGAGTGCGGTTGTTTGTGCTCCAAATGAGCGAGAAGCGATGAATAATGAAAACTTATGCTCCAATCAACGAACAACTGAAGGATCAAGAAATTTGGTACAGCAAAAGTCGGCTGGGGGAATAATTCCCATCACTTCAAACTCGAAAAAAACAGTATCGGAATTTAGCTCGATCATTATGCCTCCGGTAATTAAACGACGCGGTCGCCCAAAAGGTTCTGAGAAGACTGTTATCGGTCTTACGAGGAAAAGGAAGTCACAGAAAGGTAACTCGAACTTACCGTTCAAAAAAAAAAGAGAATCTGAAAAAATGAAAACCATTTTGTATTGGCTGGCTGACGCGAGTTTGGCGAAATCTGCTTTGTATGAAGGTAGGATGATCGAAAAAGAAGAAGTTGAAACACGACCGGAAAAATTGTCTCATGCTTTGATTGATGACGAAGTCAATGTTGCAATTGTTGAAAAATATTTCACAAACGAGGCTTGGCAACTGATTAAAAAAGCGATAGACTCGAAAAAAAAACAAAATGTATATCATTGTGGCAAATGTTCTGTTAATTTAGATGACACTGTTGATTCCGTCGATAGCAGCGTCGATGGTAGTATAATTGATAAAAAAACATCGATTGGGTGTGATTACTGTTTGATCTGGTATCATTTGTCGTGCGTTTCCTTAAAAAAAAAACCAAAGACGAAATTTTGGAAATGTCCAAAATGTTAACTTTTACTCCTAATTAATTAACGTTAAAGATTGATTCATGATCTCAATTTAAAATTGATATGTTATACGATCATTTTATGACAAAATTCTATCGATTTAGTAATTGTTTCGGAATTCTTCCTGATACAGTACTAAAACCATGATTTCTCAAAATGTATTATTTTGATGATACTTTGACTTATGACTTCATTTAAATGAATCTGTGATACAAGAATAAGATTTCTTCGTCAAATGAAAATGGTTTTTTATTTAAATGTTATTATTTTTTTGAAATGTATCTGAGATTCGATGTGAACTCTACTGCGTCACTCCAAATGTATCTTCAATTTTTCATGCTATGATTATAATATATCGTTGTTGAAAATTAATTATGCGTGTGCTGATTTTGATTATCTTTATATCAATGATTATCCTCAGATCAATGTTTATTCATCATTTTAGGGTGTAGTTCTGAAAAGTTCATATCTCCAATTGATCTTAAATGTGGTATATTTATTTATGATGAAGTGCTGATAACGAATGTGATAGAAAAACTGTCCGCATATTTTATTTCCAAGGTCAAATCTAGAAAGAAATGATTTTTTGAGTTTTGTAGGTCATGATAAAATAGACATATTTTGGTCAGTAGATTATCTGTGTAGAGCCAGTATTTTATGAGAAAAAATGTCAAAAATTGTAAACAATACGTTTGAGAGTGGTCATCCGGGCACGAGGATAATAATATATCTTTTGAGTGATTTTGGGTTAATACTGTAGAAGGCCATAAATTTTATATAACTATCCCGGGTGCGCTGAAGGTTAGGAATACTTTGAATACGATCCTCACTCGCTGTCACCTACATAATATTTTTCGATGCTACATACCCATGTAGTATTGAAACGCGGGCAACGGGGGTCGCAGGGGGCGAAGCCCCCCGCGGGGGTCTGAGGGGCGGAGCCCCCCGAGAATGACTAATAAAATTTTTAATTTATCTATATACGCAGCAAATCTCATTCATCCTGGGAAAATGGAAAACCGCGAAAAGTGAAGAAGAGCGTAACAATTTAGAAAGCATATCTGGACGAATTACGTATCGTTATTGACCCGGATATAGCCCGGTAACCATTTGAAATGCATGTCCGGACGAATTACGTATCGTTATTCATTCGGATAGAGTCCGGTAACCATTTGAAAAGCGTGTCAGGACGAATTATGTGTTGTTATTCATCCGGATCATCCCTATTTGTTAATGTATCATTTTTCAATGTTAAATAACCGCATAGTATTGGAATGCAGGCAGTGTGGGTCGCAAGGGGTGAAGTTCCTTGAGAGTGATGATTACAATTTTAATATTATCGTGCCAAGAACTTTACAAATTGTTTACGGAGTGGCTACTCGTCCGGAGTACGGACGAATACGCGACGGTTATTCGTCCGGAAAGCGTATAGGTTAGTATATTCTGTATCTGGTTATACCTACGTTACAGATACTTTCTTATATCCCTTATATATCCGGATTAATTAACCGTGCGTATTCATCCGGATACATGACGATGCCAGTGTGCAGTACATATCCGGACGAATAATTGTACGGTATTTGTCCGGATATGTACAAACAATTTCATTGGAAGCAGTACGTTTTGGCGCGATGATTCATTGTCGTGGGAACGATTGAGCTCGAAGATGTTTTATTGAAATCTGCCTGGAGCCATGCCCACCTCCATACTACGATTGATGCTAAATATCCATAAGCGATTTGAACGTGGGCGACGGGGGTCGCAGGGGGCGTAGCCCCCCTTAGAACGACTATTAAAATTTTAAATGAATCATCACGTCATCAAATTTTAGATTATTTCGCTATAATTTTTTAACACAATTATTTCGCTCCACGATTAAAAGACACAAAGTTTACTTCAAAGAAAACACGTTTCGAACTCGCCCAACGATTCCGCACAGAAAGACACAATACCATTATGTATCATTCAATATCCGGACGATTTACATATGATTATTCGTCCGGATATGTACGAAAACGAGCATAATCGAGATATCCGGATGAATACCGTACGATTATTCGTCCGGATATAATGTAGCATTATGTATTCCATATCCGGACGAATCACTTGTAATTATTCGTCCGGATATGTACGAAAACGAGTATAATCGAGATATCCGGATGAATACCGTACGATTATTCGTCCGGATATATTGTACCATTATGTATTCCATATTCGGACGAATCACTTGTAATTATTCGTCCGGATATGTACGAAAACGAGCATAATCGAGATATCCGGATGAATACCGTACGATTATTCGTTCGGATATAATGCACCATTATGTATTCCATATCCGGACGAATCACTTGTAATTATTCGTCCGGATATGTACGAAAACGAGCATAATCGAGATATCCGGATGAATACCGTACGATTATTCGTCCGGATATATTGTACCATTATGTATTCCATATCCGGACGAATCACTTGTAATTATTCGTCCGGATATGTACGAAAACGAGCATAATCGAGATATCCGGATGAATACCGTACGATTATTCGTTCGGATATATTGTACCGCATTATGTATTTCATATCCGGACGAATCATTTGTAATTATTCGTCCGGATATATACGAAAACGACCATAATCGAGATATCCGGAAGAATACCGTACGATTATTCGTCCGGATATATTGTACCATTATGTATTCCATATCCGGACGAATCACTTGTAATTATTCGTCCGGATATGTACGAAAACGAGCATAATCGAGATATCCGGATGAATACCGTACGATTATTCGTCCGGATATATTGTACCATTATGTATTCCATATCCGGACGAACCACTTGTAATTATTCGTCCGGATATGTACGAAAACGAGCATAATCGAGATATCCGGATGAATACCGTACGATTATTCGTCCGGATATATTGTACCATTATGTATTCCATATCCGGACGAACCACTTGTAATTATTCGTCCGGATATGTATATTTTATACCGATATATTCAAAGAAAGTATAAACAGAAAATATATGGCCTCATTTTCGATAAACATCCGGACGAATAGCGGTCGCTTATTCGTCCGGCCTCTGGACGAGTAGACAGCCAATTGTTTAACCGGACTAATTATGTGACATTATTCGTCCGGTCATTTAAGCCTCCGCGTTGTAATATTTGGAGGGAGTTCCACTATACCAGCATACTGATGAAAAGTCAGTTGGAGAAAATATAACCTCTGTTTCGATAAATTTCCGGACGAATAGCAGTTGTGTATTCGTCCGGTATCCGGACGGCTAGTCACAGCCTTGTTATATAGGACATATATTAGTATTGGGAAATTTCTCCTTGTACAAATTCTTTGATTTTACGTTTATTCATGACATAATTTTGTTGCAATCGTGGTTCTGGTTCATTACAAATTTTCAACAGCAGTTATGTGAGAAAAAAAAACTTTCGCTCATTATAACCTCTCAAATGTTCTTTCCAAACATAAATTTTATGTTGTGTTATTACATTATAGAAAAAATATGCGTGGTTGTATGTAAATGAATGCTAATAAATTTTGAAAAACTTTGGTCAAGTAAAAGTGTCTAATTCAATGTATTGTTGTCATATTTTCTTTCATTTCGTTTGGCTGTGTTCACCGGGCCCTTTTTCCCACCTCCTTAGCTTACAGTATATCCATACCAATTTCTATTCATTCTCTAGACAATTCGAGTGACTTCCGTATCTATTTCCTCATATTGATTTCGATAAATTGGAAAATTCATAACAAAAAGTTTTCATGATTCCTTGTTTATACACCCGAGTTTTAGAAAAATCTTTGGGCCATGTAAGTGCATAGATATATTCACTTGACTTATTGCATAATGAATTTGGAAATTTATTTCAATAAGTCATTGGGTGTCTGATTTTCATGATATCAAAATTCATATCTTCGAAATGCAATGAACACCTCTAAAGTGCGACAAAGTCATGAAGCGACATGTATGTTGAGTATTTCCAGACCATGTTTGCGATTGGCATCATGGGTTGAAAAATTCATGTGTGTAAGTCTACGTCTGATAATTTTTGGATGTGATCAAATATTTTGTTTGCGTATAACCATGGAGACATACAAAAATACAGCATTTCGCTTGCTTCAACATGCAGCGTATCTGTCACTTTTTTTCTTGAATGTGACATAATAAGTTTCAAGAATGTGGTTCATGGAATTTTGAAGTGATTTGCCCCATAGCACCAAAGTTTGTATTACTGGCATGCAGCGAATACCTATGAACTTTGATATTTCTGTGAAGCGTAAGTGTGCCAATCTTTTCACTTTTTGGTTCCGACTGCAATATATAAACGAAGATACATGAAACAATTTTGAGTTCTGTTCACTTTGAAGTGCGCTGTCTGTTTTTCTTTTAGTTTTGGCATAATGAATTTTATGAATCGGTGGTAATTTTTTCTTTCTGTATCAAAATGTAGATGAATAAATCGCAGCGGATACTTGCAGACTTTGAAAATTCTGTGTATTGACATGCACGCTAGGTATAAGCACTTCCTATTTTTGATTATGAAATATGGATACTTACAATTAATAAAAATTGTAGAAGAATTATAGAATTACGATATGGATTACTAGTAATAAATAACTCAAAATAATGATAAATGATACAAGAAGTCAGCGATGGCCTATTTATGAATTACATAAGAAGTTATGTTTTCAAAATGCAATGGACATATTAAAAAATAAGCAATTCTGTTGGTCTTGACGCACTTCATAGTTTATCTTTTGTCCGGTTGAACCTTGGTGGCTACATGCAGAGTTTAAAAATTTTGTGCATCGACGTGGGTGTGTCAACTTTTACCTCTGGGTATGATAATACAAATGAGAAAGATTGCTTCAAAAAGTCCTTGGAAGCACGTTTTTTAATGAAATGAAAATTGCTAGGATTAGAATTCAATAAACATATGTGAAAATTGCGAATTCTGGTGGACTTGGTGAACATTGTATATATTTTTTTCTTTCTCCTTCTGTCAAATTTTAAGGAAAATCAATCAAAAAATTCGGTTCATTGAAAAATATTCATATTTTCTTTATTCACAATGATTTCATCAAAACTATTGGAAATAAAAGTTATAAATGACGAGGGAAAATTCCACAATGATACAAAATATTGAAAAACCTTACGGAATATGATTTTAATCCGACAAAATTATGGACACGTTCGAAATGGTTGCAAAATTGAGGGTATCACTTCAAACATTCGAAGAATATCAAACTATTATAAATTGTACAAAACTTAAAGAAAATCATTGGAGAACTTATTTTTAAATATCACAATAGAAACATTGGAGAACTTTAGAAAATCTTATTTAAGAATATTTTTCGTCGTTTAGAACTGCTATAGAAAAAAGATTTGATATCGAGCCGTAAAAATCCTCACTCGGAGAAAAAAAATTTGGACAATTACATTGATGATCGCCCGTTTTCTTATTACACCACAAAAAATGTAAACAAAACTTCTTAAGTCACACAACGAAAATAATTTCGAACCGTAAGAAAATATCAAATATATTACAATTCTACAGCATGCGTGTATAATACTCTTCACTAGTATACTGATTGTGCGGTATCAGTCTTTTTTCGACGAATCAGATGTTACAAGCCAAAATCATATTTCGGCCTCCAATCTGCTTTCCACTATGCTCTTGGGTTCCTAATTGACAAAACATATTAGAGTACAAGGAAAAAAATCGCCAAAGTCCAAGGATAGACCTGTGACGAAATATTTCCAGTACAATTTTGACGAAAAATAGGTCTTTTTTCGGGGAAACCAATGTTATAAGCATTGAATCGTAAATAATTCATAGAAATTAAAATTAAAATTATATAGTCGTCAAAACATAAATAAGGAACTTTCGAGAAAAAAGACGTGATATCAAACCATAAACTTCCCCTAGGGAAAAAAAGGTTGGGACAAGTACATTGATGGTGTCGTGTTTGCTAATAATTCCATCCATAAAAAAAACTTAGAAACCGATGCCTCTTTCTTCTTATTTGATTCGAACAGCTAAATTAATTGAAAAAAATTCCATCTAATTTACGTGCAGCATTAAAATTTATCATATCAATTCGAGGGCAAGTATTTTCTAATGAATTGAATAAAGTTTCCACTTGAATTACATGCAGCACTAAAATTTGTGATATCAATCGGTGGACAAGTATTTTATTAGTAACTCCAAAGTTCAACATTATGGAATTGTTCTAAGAAGCTTTTAAATCCAAAAATATCACATGCAAGCTAATCATTTCTTGCTCTATGGTGGCAGAGACTTATAAGAAAATCGATTCTTTTCAGACTTTCAGGAGCTTCTGATATTATTCACAATATTCGACGTCGATTGGATCGTTACAAATTATGTTTAAATATGAGTTAAAAGTACTTGTCCGGCCCATCACTTTCCATTAAAATTGTTTATTCAAATAAAAATCAGGGCTTTTCTAGAACTGATGGAGCACAAATATTCATGCAGAGGGAATTTAGAGAGTTATCTTCAAGTAAATTTCCCTCAAGTGCACTAATTTAATAAGATCGGAAACGAATTGTCCTGTACTATACAAGGGATGTTTTTGTGCATCGATAAATAAAAAACATTTTGCACATTAAATATGTTCAAGTTTCCAAAAATAAGTTCCCAGTTTGTATTGGAATGACGGCAATTTTTACTTCTCACTTCTTCCAGCGAACGAATTTCATTCGGTATAACTAACATATACTATTATTAAGAACATTAAACTAATAATAAATCGCATTTCAATACATTTTTAACCGGATTCTTCCGTACAATTTCGTTTTTTTATGATTGATTTTTATTTCAATAAATAGTGTTGGGCCGGACAAGTACTTTTAACTCATATTTAAACATAATTTGTAACGATCCAATCGACGTCGAATATTGTGAATAATATCAGAAGCTCCTGAAAGTCTGAAAAGAATCGATTTTCTTATAAGTCTCTGCCACCATAGAGCAAGAAATGATTAGCTTGCATGTGATATTTTTGGATTTAAAAGCTTCTTAGAACAATTCCATAATGTTGAACTTTGGAGTTACTAATAAAATACTTGTCCACCGATTGATATCACAAATTTTAGTGCTGCATGTAATTCAAGTGGAAACTTTATTCAATTCATTAGAAAATACTTGCCCTCGAATTGATATGATAAATTTTAATGCTGCACGTAAATTAGATGGAATTTTTTTCAATTGATTTAGCTGTTCGAATCAAATAAGAAGAAAGAGGCATCGGTTTCTAAGTTTTTTTTATGGATGGAATTATTAGCAAACACGACACCATCAATGTACTTGTCCCAACCTTTTTTTCCCTAGGGGTTAAAGTACGAGGAAAGAAATCGCCAAAGTCCGAGGATAGACCTGTGACGAAATATTTCCAGTACAATTTTGACGAAAAATAGGTCTTTTTTCGTGAAAACCAACGTTATAAGCTGAAAATCATAAATAATTCATAGAAATTTAAACTAAAATCCTACAGTCATCTGAACATAAATAAGGAACTGTTGAGAAAAAAGACGTGATATCAAACCATAAACTTCCCCTAGGAAAAAAAAGGTTGGGACAAGTACATTGAAGGTCCCTCGTTTGCTGATAATTCCATCCATAAAAAAAACTTGAAAAAAAATTTTTTTTTAATTGTAAAAAAAATTATTTTACAAAGAAAATACAGAACAATTCGAAAAAAATTTCTCAAATCTTGAAAAAACATTATCTTTAAAAATAACTATCTATACCTATTTTTTAAAGTGTCAAAAGAATCAAATAACAAGTAAAAAATAAAAAACCGAAAAATCGTGCTTGAAATCATTTTGGAAACCGATGCCTTATTCTTCTTATTTGATTCGAACAGCTAAATCAATTGAAAAAAATTGCATCTAATTTACGTGCAGCACTAAAATTTATGATATCAATCGGTGGACAAGTATTTTATTAGTAACTCCTAATTTTAACATTATTAAATTGTTCTAAGAAGCTTTTAAATAAAATAAAATCACATGAAAGCTAGTCATTTGTTACTCTATGGTAGCAGAGACTTATAAGAAAATCGATTTTTCTCAGACTTTTAGGATCCTTTGGTATTATTCACAAATTTCAACGTCGATTGGTTCGATACAAATTATGTTTAAATATGTGTTAAAAGTACTTATCCGGCCCATCACTATTCATTTAATAAAAAATTAATCATAAAAAACGAAATTGTACAGCAGAAACTGGTTAAAAATTTGTTGAAATGCGATTCATTATTAATTTAATGTTCTTAATATTAATATAGGTTAGTTCTTATTTCGAATGGAATTCGTTCGCTGGAAGAATAAGTGGGAAGCAAAAATTGCCGTCATTGAATATAAACTGGAGAGTTATTTTGGAAGCTTGCACATATATATTATGTACAATTTTTTTCATTTATCGATGCAGAATAATATCCCTTGTATATTGCGGAACAATTTGCTTCCTTTTCTTATTAAATTAGTGCAGCTAAGTAAAAATTACTTGAAGATAATTCTCTCAATTCCCTCTGCATGAATACCTGTGATCCATCAGTTCTAGACAAGCCCGGATTTTTGTTTGGATAAACAATTTAAACGGAAAGTGATGGGCCGGACAAGTACTGTTAACACATATTTAAACATAATTTGTATCGATCTAATCAATGTCGAATTTTATGAATAATACCAGAGGATCCTGAAAGTCTGAGGAGAATCGATTTTTTTATAAGTCTCTGCCACCATAGAGTAACAAATGACTAGCTTTCATGTGAATTTTTTTTTTGGATTTAAAAGCTTTTCAGAACAATTTAATAATGTCAAAATTTGGAGTTACTAATAAAATACTTGTCTACCGATTGATATCATAAATTTTAGTGCTGCACGTAATTTAAGTGGTAACTTTTTAAATTCATTAGAAAATACTTGGCCTCGAATTGATATAATAAATTTTAATGCTGCACGTAAATTAGATGGAATTTTTTCCAATTGATTTAGCTGTTCGAATCAAATAAGAAAAATGAGGCATCGGTTTCCAAAATGATTTCAAGCGCGATTTTTCGGTTTTTTATTTTTTACTTGTTATTTGATTTTTTTGATACTTTAAAAAATAGATACAGAATATTTTTTTTTTAAACATAATGTTTTTTCTAGATTTGTGAAATTTTTTTCGAATTGTACTGTATTTTTTTTTATAAAATAATTTTTTTGACAATTTTTAAAGAAAATTTTTTTTAAAGGTTTTTTATGGATGGAATTATTAGCAAACGAGGGACCATCAATGTACTTGTCCCAACCTTTTTTTTCCTAGGGGAAGTTTATGGTTGATATCACGTCTTATTCCTCAAAAGTTCCTTATTTATGTTCAGTTGACTATAGGATTTTAGTTTGAATTTCTACGAATTATTTATGATTTTCGGCTTATAACGTTGGTTTTCACGAAAAAAGACCTATTTTTCGTCAAAATTGTACTGAAAATATTTCATTACAGGTTCTTGGACTTTGGCGATTTTTTCCCTTGTACTCTAATATGTTTTGTCAATGAGGAACCCAAGAGCACGGTCGCAAGCGGTTTGGAGGTCGTGATATGTTTTTCGGCTTGTAACTTTGGTTTCCACGAAAATAGACCGATTTCTCGTAAAAATTGTATTGGAACTATTCCGATAGAGGTTTGTCCTTGGACTTTGGTGATTTTTCTCCTTGTCTTCTAATATGTTTCGTCCATTGGGAACTCAAGAGCATGGAGCAATGCGTGTTGCGGCCCGAGATATGATTTTCAGCTTATAACGTTAGAAAAAAGAAAGGAAAAGAGGAAAGATAGATCAAATTCAAGACTCAACAAATCCAACAGAATTGGCCATTTTTAAATCTCGCTTTTGCATTCTGAATCTAGACATTTTCGTGTCTTCCAAAACGTGCCCCCGACGAAATATATTTCCAAAGTTTGCAAGTGGCTGCTGAGATCCAATTATCTACAATTTGATAGTTGCCGAAAAAAGGCACCTGGAAACATTTATTATGTTAGAACTCAAAGAAGCAAAAAAACTGAGCGTACTTAATTCAACAGAGCAACGGAATTCAAAGACGTTTAAGGTACCTGCATTGGTTGTGGAGGTAAACAATTTAATTTCAGGATAATTTAGAAATAAATTTAGAAATTCAGAAATTCAGCATAGAATTCAGAAAAAGGAACATTAAGTTAATTAGTAAAGTTGAAGACTTTTGGGATGAATTTTTGAGATTATATGTTACGGTTGGAGTAAAAAATTTAAATGATTGGCACACATGCTGCGACACAAAAATATGAAAGTTTGAAGGTATTCGCTCCATACCGCAGTATTGGCACACATGCTGCGCCACAAAAATATGAAAGTTTGAAGGTTTTCGCTCCATACCACAGTAATACAAACTTCAATACTATTTGAAAAGAAACACATTAAAACTTGCTGAATCAAGTTCCATTACATATTACCATCATCAAAGATAGGGGTGATACTTAGCACAAATATTTATGCACAGAAATTTCAAAGTTCGCAGGTATCTGCTGCGATTCAATGTATCTGCGCAATGACTTTGGGAGATAGCAATTTCAAATCCATCCATAAATGAGCAACTGAAGACTTTTGCAATGAATTTTTCACTTCATATTTATGTTACGGTGAGAGTCAAAAAGTAAAATAAATGGCACAGTATATAAATTTCATAGTTTGCAGATTTTTGCTGTATTTCAATGATCCAAATCTATAGTATTAGAGGGAAAAGTTGTTAGAAGTCATGATGTTACATTAAAATGACATAGCGCACATAACATTCAGAAATTCTGTAGGTTTCCAAGATGTTGGCAGGTATTATACTTAATCGCATCGAAAACTGAGCAACTGTATACTTATCGTGATGAATGTTTTCACCAATAATTCCACATTTGCAGTTTGCAGAATAGGAATACTCAACATACACGTCATTTCATAAGTATTGTTGTCTACATTTGTGTTTGCCTACCGCATTCTGAAGATTCAACTTTTCATATTATCAGCAAAAAAAGCATCCAAAGACTTTTTGGAACAAGTTTCAAAATTATTACTCGACAGACCAGGTGGAAAAAGAATAACTACACTTATATCAAGACCAGAAACTGTTTTGAGAATCTGATGTATAAAATGTGTGTTTGATGATCATAGCTGGAAACCACTTGAATCACGTTACCACAATCAGCATGAAGAAATAGTAGAAAATCATAGGACACATATTAGGCAATCAATTAATAATATGTATCGATCCGCTGCAAACCGATGGAGTCAAAACAAGGATCGGAACGAGCAGGGACAAACTCAATAGGAAGCAAAATATGGGAATATTCAAAAATAATGATGACACAAGAAATAAATTAGAAAACATTTATTCGATTGGAGTTTCTCACATTATATACTAACAGTTCCGTGTGTTCTTGTTTTATTAACTATCAACCATAATATTTCAGATCGCAAAAATTTGACATTATTGGTTAACGAAAATTTTTCGTTACAACTTCCAGACCTATTTTTGATAAACTGATTTGCCTTATTTATATTATTATTCATTAACTGTCCGAACATTTGTTACATTTGTCCCGCACTTCGTAACGTCAAACCCCGGCCGGTTCGTTACGACACAGCTATCAAAGGGAACTCGCATATATAACCTATACATTATTACACATGATATATAATCACGCAACTGACGATATATTTACACTTGACAATATTCCGCGCATTCTGGTTTAATTGAAAGATTATCATCTCAAATGACACTTATTTCCAATCGAACGAAATAATGATATCTTGAAAAGTTTCGTTGACATATGCATCGCGCATTTTTTTATATTTTTTATTTTCACACACGGATCACAGTCTATGCTTACGCGGCTGCTTTTATACCGGTTTAGTATACCACAAGTTTTAACAAAATAACTATTAGTATGCACTTCGTTAGATGACGCGAAAATTATTTTTATTTTCCCGCACGCACTTCATAACATTATAACCCCAAACGTCAACATGACGTGAAACTTCGGCCGGTGACTTTCGAGTGCTTTCGAGCGCTCGAGAGCTCCTTAGCTTCCCGCCAAACTTCCTTGCTCTTTTTATTGAATGCCATTGGCCCCCAAATTCTCTCACCCGTCATTGGTTACAACAAAATTTCTCTCACCAGGGATTGGTGATCATGGGGGCCAAGAGGCCTATGTTTGCCGTGGCTGGAGTACGCGTATACAGATGCGTCAAATCCTGAATGTGTTAGTAACTTTTGCATAATCTTAAGCCTGTGCAGTATTTTCTCAGAAATTACAACACCTATCATGCTGATTTTGGGCTCATTCGATAGAGAATTTCTCAATTAGCTGAAAGTTCAATTTTCAAAGTCGTACATAACTCATAGGCTTCGCAATGAAAAAAAATCACTTGCCAATTTTATCCCCACCACCGCGAATCGTTATCTTCAGAGAAAGTATAGTCTCGGCGAGAGCCTCGGGCCAGCAGACGACAGGGCTGACAATGTACTTGTCCCGAGACTCTACCGAGTCTCTTGATTATGCGGTTTTTGGAATGTTCATAAGACTATTGAAAAGAACTTCAAACATTCGACACACAAAACAAACATCCATGGCTTAAACTGTTGATTATTATTTGTTTCCATGCAGCTTCTCATTTAATATTTAATAAGAAATGAGAAAAACATTATTTATGAAAACTCCATTTATTCTAGAATGCATGACGGAGCATTCCTTGATAAATTAACCAAATTCTGCATTTGACACTTTGTTGATTTTGGTTATTGAGCTAACCAGATTCTGCCGTACAATTTCGTTATTTTATTATAGATTTTTATTTGAATGAAAAATTTAAATGAAAAGTGATGGGCCAGACAAGTACTTTTATCACATATTTCAACATAATTTGTACCGATCCAAAATTGATTGTCAATAATACCAGGGGATCCTGAAAGTCTGAGGGTAATCGATTTTCTTCTAAATCTCTGCCACCATAATGTAACAAATTACAATACCTTTGATGTGATTTTTTTTTTTAAATTTAAACGCTCCATAGAACAATTTCATAATATTAAAACTCGGAATTACTAATAAAACGCTTATCCTTTGATTGATATCCTAAATTTTAGTGCTGCACGTAATTCAAATGGTAACTTTTTTGATTCATCAGAACTTTCTCAAGTTCCTAATGGTTCTCCCATAAGAATGAATATTCCGAATTACCCTTAAATACTTGGCCTCGAATCAATATCATAAATTTTAATGCTGCACGTAACTTACAGTTAGATGGAATTTTTTTTCAATTGATTTAGCTTTTGGAATAAGATAAAAAGAATGGGGCATCGGTGTGAAACTGTTTTCGAATTGTTCTGTTGAAATTATTTACACTTGGTTTAATAATTTTTTTTATGGAATTTTTTTTATGGAATTTTTTTTACACTTTTCGTGATATGATCAGGAAACAAGGGACCATCAATGTACTTGTCTCAACCTTTTTTCCCTAGGGTCACTCATTCTGCGAAGAATGTCTTCTCAATATTTTTTACTGATCGTAGCCACTGCTTTTGTTACAAAGCTTTACTACGCTGAGAAAAAAATATGAAACTCACATCTCCTGACATAACTTGTCGACATTAGCTATCACTAATTGTTTTTTTTCCTCCGCAGCTTTCCGACATGAGTCCTTTGCAGCAGCTTTTATAGCTGGCCCGATTTTCCGCTCGTATCTCTTGTACAGGTTTGCTGATATCGGAGGAACATTCAAACAGGCCAATAGCTTGTTCAAAGCGGTTTCCCCAATGCCGGAGTGAACAGCACCTAAAAAAATATTTGAGATACTTAGGTTCTACCGGTTTTACTTAACTCATTTTGGATTATCAAATAGCATCCTATAATTTATAAGAATAATTTACTTACCCAACACAGCTTTCGTATTGACGTCGGCTCGATTTTTATTTTCTCGTTTTCCATGCATTTTTCCGGTGTGCACTTGTGTCATCGTTGAACACTCTTTGCAGGGAATATTTAATATACAGTGCAAACCCATTCGCGATATCTCTACCATATTCTTCAAGAAGATATATTTTTTGCATTTGATGCATTTCAAATGGTCCGAAAGATATTGCAAGTCAACAATATGTCTACCGTCAAACGTAAATTTGAGGTTAGGCGAGGAACCTGGTGCGATTTTAGACAGATGCGCTTGACGCATAGCCGCCACGGCTTTCACTTGTTTATCACGCACTTTTCTCTTAATGAAACGACCCTTTAGCCGTACTCTATCTGACATTTCTTTTAAATTTTATAAAACTGTTAAACTGTTTATAAAAGTTGGGAATTGTGCTGTTGCCACGTTCAGTCTCGCTATGCGTCTATGCGTGAGAGGCCATTTGTATATGACAGTTCTCTGTATAGGCGTACAGTCTCTGTTAAAAATTTTTGCCCTACAGCTGATTCTAGAAATAGGATGTAACTATACGGAACGGACAAAAGTTTTAGCTCATATGTATACCGATAGAACTACCTTAAATAGCGGTGAGCAAATGAGAATCCGAGAACACGAGCACAGCGCCAATCAGAAAACAGAAAATAGCAAAACATGCGCAAGGTTTGTGATTATTTTTCGGCGCTCGATTTGGACACCGAAAGTCACGACTGAGCATGGTGTAACAGTCGGTGAGCAAATGATTTGCGAGGCAATTCTTCCTCACCTGACTCGGAACAAATAAGACTGACTTCAAACTATTTCTCTAATATTAGCAAATATTATACCCTATCCTAAATTTTCCTTGAAGTCTGAAATATCACAGGGTTTCAGCGAAGTTCTCATCCGACAGTCCAGAATCCACTCATCTAACCTCACTTTCCGATCTGTCGTTGAACGGGGTATTAGAGTGATTCAACGGCATTTCAAACCTGTAACTCAAGGACAACAAATTACTTAATCTTGCAGATGCTCAGGGTATCCGAGAAATTCGACGACGCTTTGATCCCATAGCCTGGCGTTTGCATCCCTAACCTAACCTAATTTTTTAAAATTCTTTTTATGTCTTCCTAGAATCAGAAAAGATTTTTTTTGTAGGTAAATTGTATTTTTGTTATTTTTGTAGATTTCTTTTCTTGTACATAGCTTCCGCGTTTGATTATTGCGAACAAGAAAGCCCGAGTCAGGCTTCTTTTTTTTTTTTGTAAAATTTGTAAATTTTTTGATAATTCGAACGGTTACGACAATGAATCGAATAATAATTTTTTTCGTATCATATCAAGAACACTTTCGAAGTATCAATTATACCGGCACATAAAAAAAAGTGGTTAGTACCTTTGTGGCGTTCCAGTAACTCACTCAACAACCGCTACGACGCTACAGTTTCTCGTCAACGCTTCGATAGGCTCTCGTCCAATATATAAAGCGTCCATCCCAGAACTATTCATCCACAAAGCGTCTGGGACAGGGTACAGGGGGCACACCCCCACTGATGAATCTGCCACTGTACCCGAGACGAAAGGCATATTCAAACCAATTCTTTTCACACCTAAGCTGTGGTAGATCCTTCTTTACCAACATCTGTAGAATTTCTACCACGAAGATAGCAGCAAACGAGAAGCTCTATACCTTGAACCAAACCCATCAATCTCTACGTATTTTGGCCTGCTAAATCCGAATCCGGGGTTATATTGGCCAATATATCTTCAAAATTTTGAGTAAATCTCTAAAAAACCGCAAAATTGGCGAAAAATCGGTATTAAAAGCATGATAAAAGTTGTCTGTTTAAAAAATTAGGCTAGGTTAGGGATGCAAACTCTCCGAATCTCTTGAAATTGTTAGAACAATTAATTAAACGGAAGAGACCTTTTTTGTAGAGCACAGTTAATTTTCTACAGAAATATGCTATACCTATTGATTTGATAATTATTTTTCAGTAAGTTACAAAATTAAGGAAAAAATTTTTTTTTTCGTAAAATCTTCAACCTTTGAAAATGAAAACTATAATGAGGAGGATCTTCCCATTGATATTAAGAGCTCATATTTGGTGAGTACTTTCTAAAGGTGCCTAGCAGCGAATTTTTCTGTTTCGGCCACAAAAAAAATCGAATGTTTTACCCACTCTAAAACAGTAAATATCTTATCCATAATCTCAAGCGAATGCAACTATTACGCCACAAATCATGTCGATTACGGATTCATTCAAAAGATAATTTGTTAATCAGTCTCCAATGCAATTTTAAAGGCATCGAATGGCTCCTGAGTTTGGTAATTAAACGGAATGACATGTCATTTTACCCACACTACTGCGAATCGGTTTATCCAGTTGATCCAGTTGATTGGATATCCAATTGATAACATTAAGGAATTTAATACTTTAAGATAACGATAGCATGAGAAAATAAAAGAGTGAGATACTAAGAGCCAGAGAATGAGAATCAACGAATCATAGAATAAAAGAAGAGGAATGTGATATTAAGAATGGGAGAATGACAGTAAGAGACTATGAAAATGAGAGTATAATAGAATTAGAGAGTGATAGAAATACAGAATTAGGAAACTTACGAAATCATAATAAGAAAATCATGTGATGACGGTGGGAAAATATAATTAATCTTTCAAAAAATAACATGAAAAAAAAACAAAATAGTGCGAGAAATGTATTAATGTTTGGCTGTAGTAACGAAAATGAAAATAAAAAAAAAATTTTTTTCAGCTCAATTTAAATTCTTCTATCGAAATGAACGATCTCAAAAATAGCAGACAAGGCAGTTTATTTTCAGCGACGTTCACATTGTAAATAATCCTCTAATAGGGTATATGCGAAACTTAATATTGGTACGATAAAAAATTAATTAATCAAAAAAATAATTTGTTTGTGGTCATTGGTTCATGTTCTTTTGCGCTGGTTTATCTTTTGATACTTGGCGTCGAGGCGCTACCACGTCTGTTGATTAAAGTAACTAATATGTTAAAAATTTTCTTTTCTGTGCGTTTTACGATTTCCAGATGGGTTCGAAGAACGATGATTCTCCGATCGGCATTCCTGCTTTTTACGCAGGCAGGAGTGTTCTTGTGACTGGTGCAACGGGATTCATGGGCAAAGTATTGATCGAAAAATTGTTAAGATCGTGTCCGGATGTTCGAGAAATTTTTTTGCTTCTACGACCAAAAAAAAATATGCCGATTGATGACCGACTTCGAAAAATGCTTTCACTACCAGTAAGTCTGAACTGAAGAATAGTTATTTAAATTGCAATCAAATAACTGATACCAAGACCAAAATAATATCATCGCTGTTTATAAGCAGCAGTAGTATTTCCGATCATTCCTTGTCTTAATATGATAAATGACGTATTGTGATTAAACAATTCATACAAAACAAACCTTACTATTGATTTTTTAAATGGATTCGAGGATTTCAATATTATTCGGAAACAATGTGTAATGAATATTGATAACCGATGTGTTTTTGAAGCTTTTCGACAAAATCAGAGACGAGCGACCAGGATCTTTCGAAAAACTCATACCAGTAATTGGTGACGTCACCAAGGAAAGTCTTGGCCTGCCAATGGTAGAAAGAAACGTCTTAATCAACCGAGTGTCTATAGTATTCCACGTCGCTGCCAGTGTTAGATTCGACGACAGTCTCAAAGCAGCAGTCTTTCTCAACACAAGATCCACCAGAGACATTTGCAATCTTGCCACACAAATGACGCAACTAGTGGTATGGTGTTATTGAGTGCTCCTGTAAAGACTCTCTGGCAGCGACTCGTCATTACATAAATGTACTTGTCTCAAAGTCGCTGCCACGACTCTAGATCTATTGCACGCTCGATTAGCTCTACACAAGACTAATGGCCCAACTAATGACATTGAGGTAAAAATTGGGGATCCCCTTCAGTCATTGCACGAGATGCACCAAGAATAAAACATGCTTTTTTCCAACTCTCCAATAGCATCGTGGTGATTCCCCACATATCGTAATATATGAGGTATTCTATGCCGGACCGATCGTAACAGAACTATTCAGATTTCACTTTAGCTTCGATTTTTGTGTGCTGTAACATCGTAAGAAAAATATCCTTTCGATCTATCAAATATTAATTTTCCTATTTATACACCATCGGCAAAAAGTTTCAGCAACGTTTTTATGCCATTGGACGTGTGATCAATATGAACTAATTGCTCTTTACATTTTTAAATATTTTCATCATTGTTCCTACAATTAGTACTCTATTACGACGAAACGACTATTTACCTTTGAGATTAGATTTCATATTTTTTCTTTGGTCTCTTGGTTTCCCGAGCTTCACTATCAACTAAAGCCTTAATCGTGTCATGTAAACACTAGGGTGGTCCAAAAAAAAAATTTTTTCCCTATCATCGCAAAAGTTTTCAGAACATATAACAAAAATTCTCCTACAAGGGTAGCCCCATATTTTGATTCTACGAGACGCTCAACGGATTTCCGTTTTTCCATATAAATAACACGCATAAATTTTTTTTCCGTTTTCTTTAAATAAAACTATTGAAATATTTTTCTCCACAATTTCAATGGACACGTTTTTGTAGTAAATTAAATGCTCTACAAAAAAGCTCTGATACGATTTTCTCATAAACCTAATGGGTAAACCGTTATTAGATTTTGAATACGAGCAACTCATTGTAAGTTAAATACAATCTAACTGTTATAAATAGTTTTCGATTTCGCGTTAATAAATAAAAAAATTTGTAAGTAAATGTTTCCTAACTATATCCTCCAATATACGATGCTGCTAAAAAAATTGCGTTCACATGTCAAAATTTCTGGCCGTAGTAAAAGTTTGATAGCTCAATCAAAAAACAACGGAATTAAAAATTTAATAAACGTCATTTTGAAGTGGACAAACTGAGCTACTTTTTTTGCCATTTCATTATATTTTTTACGAGTTTTTTTTTCTGACAAGTGCTTTCGAACAGAGCCAGTTTTCGAAAAGATTTTAGCCTTCGTAAAACTGGATCTTGTGGGAATCTTTTCCTCCTGTTTTTCTTCTCACCAGCTTTCAAGGGGTTAGCAAAAGCTTCATCTTTAATTTTTAGAAAGTATTGTATGATTTTTTTTAGCAAAGTTATTATGAGTTTAGCAAAAATCCGAGTTTCAGAAATTGTGACTTATCTCAAAAAATGGGGGTTCATAGGAAATGCCATGAGGACCAAAAAGTTTTTCGGTTCATAATTGTTATTATTTTAGAATTTGCCTTTGAAATTTTTTGATTCAATATTTTTCGTAGGGTCTTGTCTGAGAGAAGCGAAGTAACTCCAGAACTATGGGATTTGGGATAAAATTTCAAGATGAAAAAAGTCATAATTCATAATTTTTAACTCACTGACATTGAAAACAAAAAATAATTATAACGCAACTATCTTCGCCTCGTACTGACAACATCGCGCATAGAGTTAAAAAGTTCTACCTCTAGAGAAAAAAAGATTGGAACAAGTACATTGATGACTTGGAAGAAAATCGATTCTTCTCAGACTTTCAGGATCCCCTGGTATTATTCACAATATTCGACGTCGATTTTAGATCGGTACAAATTATGTTTAAATATATGTTAAAAGTACTTTCCAGCCCATCACTTTCCGTTTAAATTGTTTATCCAAATAAAAATCAAGGCTTGTCTAGAACTGATGGAACAAGTATTCATGCAGAGGGAATTAGGAGAATTATCTTCAAGTAATTTTTACTTAATTGCACTAATTTAATAAAAAACGGAAGCAAATTGTTCCGCAATATACAAGGGACATTGTTCTGCATCGATAAATAAAAAAAATAGTACATAATATATATGTGCAAGCTGGAGAGGCAGTGGCTCAGTGGTAACGGGCCCGGCTCCCACCCAGCGAGTCCGGGTTCGATTCCCGCCGCCGACACCAATGGATTTTTCTAAGTGTCCCAAGCTGTACTCTCTGTGGTTCGGAACCCACGTAAAAAAGTAGGTCCACAGTGTGTGTAGTGGAAAAAACAAAAAACAGTGGGAAAAGAAACGAATAGTGGAAATATATAAATAGAGGAAATACAAGAGACGCCACACCATGTAAAAACCCGACAAGGGTATGCATGTTAAGGAAGCTCGGTCGCGTAGGGCCGGGTTCTGTGGGTGCATGAACGGGGCACCCCGTTTTTTTTCTAAATGCGCATATTTGCATTACCGCAATGCATTATAAAACGATTATTAATTATTTAAAACAGAAATAATCAGTCACACATCAATAAAAAAAGAACAGAAAAAAGGTACAGTTTGACGTTACGATCCTATGCTCATAAAAAAGTGGCAACGTCGAAATATAGAGAAAATAATTCAACAGCTGAAAATGACTTGATTTCATACAGCGAAATACTCAACGATCTATTACGATTTTTTTTTCGGTCTCATTACCTGTGATATATAACATTATTTATTATTGTTGGAAAATAAGTATATAAATTGCGTTAATCGTTAAAACTTGTCGTTTTTATACAATTAATTCGTTTTTTTAAGCTCTATGTACGCGTATACACACGCCCGGACGTGTGTGTGTTTTTCACAAATTCCAGGTTAGACAGTCGATGCTTCAAATATCGCGCATGCGCTTCAACGCTGTGCTGAACATCTGATTTCTGCGACGTTGCGGAATCGTCTCACCGTCACGAAACGTCCCAGAACATCGAGTTTGTAGACATTTTAATAGTCAATATCTTTTTGGATAGGTCGATGACTCTAAACTTTTTTGATATATTCTGAATCCTTACGATTTGGAGAACAATACTCTACTTTTTTGTTTATTTCTGTTGCGTAAGTGCATATATATATCCCTTAGGACACGCGTTTTGAGAGTGACTCTTCCATAAGACCCGTGTTAAAAATCCTAACTTTTACGATTTTTTTCATTCTTAAATGGTCGACGACCCCATCTGAAATTTTACACATGTCATTATTGATAATCTAACTATGAGATATTAAAAAATTATTTTTTTCTGTTGCGCAGGCATTCGCGACCGAGCCTCCTTAAAACTCCACTACTACTACTACTACTACTATATATGTGCAAGCTTCCATAATAACTTTCCAATTTATATTCAATGATGGCAATTTTTACTTCCCACTTATTTTTCCAGTGAACGAATTTCATTCGGAATAAGAACTAACCTATACTAATATTAAGAACATTAAACTAATAATGAATCGCATTTCAACAAATTTTTAACCAGATTCTGCCGTACAATTTCGTTTTTTTATGATTGATTTTTGTATTAATAAAATAAATAGTGATGGGCCGGACAAGTACTTTTAACACATATTTAAACATAATTTGTATCGATCCAATCGACGTTGAATTTTGTGAATAATACCAAAGGATTCTGAAAGTCTGAGGAAAATCGATTTTCTTATAAGTTTCTGCGACCATAGAGTAACAAATGACTAGCTTTCATATGATTTTTTTTGGATTTAAAAGCTTCTTAGAACAATTTAATAATGTCAAAATTTGGAGTTACTAATAAAATACTTGTCTACCGATTGATATCATAAATTTTAGTGCTGCACGTAATTTAAGTGGTAACTTTTTTTAATTCATTAGAAAATACTTGGCCTCGAATTGATATAATACATTTTAATGCTGCACCTAAATCAGATGGAATTTTTCTCAATTGATTTAGCTGTTCGAATCAAATAAGAAGAATGAGGCATCGGTTTCCAAAATGATTTTAAGCGCGATTTTTCGGTTTTTTATTTTTTACTTGTTATTGATTCTTTTGACACTTTAAACAATAGATACAGATTAGATTTTTTTAAACATAATGTTTTTTCAAGATTTTTGAAATTTTTTTCCAATTGTTCTGTATTTTTTTTATAAAATAATTCTTTTTATAATTAAAAAAAAAATTTTATAAAGTTTTTTTTATGGATGGAATTATCAGCAAACGAGGGACCAATAATGTACTTGTCCCGACCTTTTTTTCCTCGGTAAATTATCTTAAACTAATTATATCATTCATCTAAAGTAATCCTTTAGATCGTATTGAATTGTAAAAATGAAAAAACCTATTCGTCCATTGATTCGCGTAGTATTCCTAAGTTTACGTCTTTGCAACACCAGCTCTCTCCATATTTTTCTATTTGACCACTCGTAAGTGTTTAACTTTTATTCCGTTGATCTGTCAAATTGAGGTTAGGGCTACACTCAGCTGTTGCCTTGTTGTCAAGTGTTAAGTATATGAATTTCGCTGGTTTCCAATATTACATGGATTTCTATGCAAATATACCCTTTCATAGCAACCGGAAATTGGGCTTTTGAACGTCATTTTGAAATTCCTTCACAAATATCATCCGGTTTTAATAATTAATTTCTCTGAAATCTCTAAATAAATTCTCTGAATCAGCCCTTTATTAAAAATTTTATACAGCCCTTTATTAAAAATTAAAGTATATCATACAGAAATTTATTTTAAATCTTAAGAACTGACGTGTGGTGATAAAGTTACCTTAAAACTAATTAGGATCGCGGTCTTTCAATACTTGGCATGCTGTTTTTACTTTTTTAAAGTATAATATCATACTTTAGTATTAATATAAAGTATTTCGTGACACGTCAATATATAACATAACGTCAAAATAACTCGAAACAAAATAACATAGAAAAATAACACACAATAGAAATGACATAGTACAAAACACAACAGAAATAACTTAGAACAAAAACAAAATGCAACAAAAATAACAGAAAACAAAAATAACAACGAGCAATAAAAACACGTAATAAAATTTATAATTAAAGTGTTACGAACCCACCTAATGATTTCGCGCACACATCGAAAGTGTTACGAACTCACCCAACAATCTCGCACACACATCAAAAGATGTTCCGAACACACAGGGGTAATCGAGTGTGTGTATTGATTCTATTTTCATCGATTATTGAACACGAAAATCGACCTATAATATTGATTATGATGATATCAATAATGGTGATAAAATTAATGTTATTTTGACATCACGTTATTTTTAACATATTTTATATTATATTGGTGCTTGGTTATTTTTTCTTGTGTGGTTTTGACAATATGTTATTTTTACTAGTGTTATTTTGACTTTATGCTATATTGACATAGTATTAAAGTATTTAATATATAGTATTATATTATCGTTATAAACTATTATATTATTTATATTTTTTAAGCATTAAAACTCAATATAAAACTTATAATTTTTTATTTGATTTCATATTTCTCCAGTTTGCAATTTTTTTGCGAATCAACAATCATCTAAGCACTTATCGGATATCTGATATCAATAAGCGTTATCGATAAAATCATTTAATTCGTACAAGATTTGTTTTGTAACGAACTGTGGTATCCCCAGGCTTTGGTTCACGTGAGCACAACCTATAGTCAGGCAGACAAGTCCCACGTCGAAGAGAAGATATATACGAGTGATGTGGATTGGAAGAGGACGATCAAAATTGCTGAGAATGTGGATGAACATGTTTTGGAAACTTTAACGCCCAAGTATGCTACTTCATTTCGATAAATTTACTATTCACTCCGTTTGTGATAATCATAACATAAGTTTTGCCTTGGAAATTCCAGAATAATGATTTTTTGTGAATGACATCATAGGTTTTTAGGACCTTTTCCGAACACATACACATTCACCAAAAGATTGGCCGAACAAGTCATCAGCGATTACTCTGCAGTCATTCCGACCGTTGTGTTCAGACCATCAATAGGTAAATTAATGCTTTTGATTTATTCTCAAGAATGAAAAACCCTAGGGAAAAAAAAGGTTGGGACAAGTACATTGATGGTCCCTCGTTTGCTGATAATTCCACCCATAAAAAAAACTTTAAACAAAATTATTTTTTAATTGTAAAAGAAAATTATTTCATAAAAAAAAATACAGAACAATTCGAAAAAAATTTTACAAATCTTGAAAAAACGTTATGTTAAAAAAAACTAATCTGCATCTATTTTTTAAAGTGTCAAAAGAATCAATTAACAAGTAAAAAATAATAAACCGAAAAATCGCGCGTGAAATCATTTTGGAAAGCGATGCCTCATTCTTCTTATGAGATTCGAACAGCTAAATCAACTGAAAAAAATTCCATCTAATTTACGTGCGGCATTAAAATTTATTATATTAATTCGAGGCCAAGTATTTTCTAATGAATTGAAAAAAGTTACCATTTGAATTACGTGCAGCACTAAAATTTATGATATCAATCGGTGGACAAGTATTTTATTAGTAACTCCAAATTTTGACATTATTGAATTGTTCTAAGAAGCTTTCAAATCCAAAAGAATCACATGCAAGCTAGTCATTTCTTACTCTATGGTGGCAGAGACTTATAAGAAAATCGATTCTTCTCAGACTTTCAGGATCCTCTGGTATTATTCACAAAATTCGACGTCGATTGGATCGATACAAATTATGTTTAAATATGTGTTAAAAGTACTTGTCCGGCCCATCACTATTCATTCAATAAAGAATCAATCATAAAAAAACGAAATGGCACGGCAGAATCTCGTTAAAAGTTTGTTGAAATGCGATTCATTATTAATTTTATGTTTTTAATAATAGTATAGGTTAGTTCTTATTCCGAATGGAACTCGTTCGCTGGAAGAATAAGTGGGAAGTAAAAATTGCCCGCATCGAATGTAAACTGCAGAGTTATTTTGGAAGCTTGAACATATACATTATGTACAATTTTTTTCATTTATCGATGCACAATAATATCCCTTCTATATTGCGGAATAATTTGTTTCCGTTTTTTATTAAATTAGTGCAATTAAGTAAAAATTACTTGAAGATAATTCTCTCAATTCCCTCTGCATGAATGCTTGTGATCCATCAGTTCTAGACAAGCTCTGACTTTTATTTGGATAAACAATTTAAATGGAAAGTGATGGGCCGGACAAGTACTTTTAACACATATTTAAACATAATTTGTATCGATCCAATCGACGTCGAATTTTGTGAATAATACCAGAGGATCCTGAAAGTCTGAGAAGAATCGATTTTCTTATAAGTCTCTGCCACCATAGAGTAAGAAATGACTAGCTTGCATGTGAATCTTTTGGATTTGAAAGCTTCTTAGAACAATTCAATAATGTCAAAATTTGGAGTTACTAATAAAATACTTGTCCACCGATTGATATCATAAATTTTAGTGCTGCACGTAATTCAAATGGTAACTTTTTTCAATTCATTAGAAAATACTTGGCCTCGAATTAATATAATAAATTTTAATGCCGCACGTAAATTAGATGGAATTTTTTTCAGTTGATTTAGCTGTTCGAATCTCATAAGAAGAATGAGGCATCGCTTTCCAAAATGATTTCACGCGCGATTTTTCGGTTTATTATTTTTTACTTGTTAATTGATTCTTTTGACACTTTAAAAAATAGATGCAGATTAGTTTTTTTTAACATAACGTTTTTTCAAGATTTGTAAAATTTTTTTCGAATTGTTCTGTATTTTTTTTTATGAAATAATTTTCTTTTACAATTAAAAAATAATTTTGTTTAAAGTTTTTTTTATGGGTGGAATTATCAGCAAACGAGGGACCATCAATGTACTTGTCCCAACCTTTTTTTTCCCTAGGGGAAGTTTATGGTTTGATATCACGTCTTTTTTCTCAAAAGATCCTTATTTATGTTCAGATGACTATAAGATTTTAGTTTAAATATCTATGAATTGTTTATAATTTTCGGCGTATAACGTTGGTTTTCACGAAAAAAGACCTATTTTTCGTCGACATTATACTGAAAATATTTCGATAGAGGTTTATTCTTGGACTTTGGTGATTTTTCTCTTTGTCTTCTAATATGTTTCGTCCATTGGGAACTCAAGAGCATGGAGCAATGCGTGTTGCGGGCCGAGATATGATTTTCGGCTGATAACGTTAGGAAAAATAAAGGAAAAGAGGAAAGATAGATCAAATTCAAGACACAACAAATCCAACGGAATTGGCCCTTTTTAAATGTTGCTTTTGCATTCTAAATCTAGACATTTTCGTGTCATTCAAAACGTGTCCCCGATGAAATATATTTCCAAAGTTTGCAAGTGACCGCTGAGATCCAATTATCTACAGTTTGATAGTTGCTGAAAAAAGGCACCCGGAAACATTTATTATGTCAGAACTCAAAGAAGCAAAAAAAACTGAGCGTACTTAATTCAACAGGAGCAACGGAATTCAAAGACGTTTAAAGTATCTGCATTGGTTTTGGAGAAAAACAATTTCAGGAGAATTCAGGAATGAATTTAAAAGTTGAAAAACTCAGAATAAAATAGAAAACGGAAAATTTAGGAATTTAGAAAAGCTGAAGACGTTTGTGATGAATTTTTGAGATTACATGTTACGGTTGGAGTAAAAAATTTAAATGATTGGCACACATGCTGCGACACAAAAATATGAAAGTTTGGAGGTATTCGCTTCATACCGCAGTAATACAAACTTCAATAGTATTTAAAAAGAAATACTTTAAAACTTGCTAAACCAAGTTCTATTACTCATTCTCATAATCAAAGATAGAGGGTGATACTTAACACACATATTTATGCACAGAAATTTCAGAGTTCGCAGGTATCTGCTGCGATTCAATGTATCTGCGCAATAAATTTTGAAGACAGCAATTTAAAATCTATCGATAAATGAGCAACTGAAGACTTCTGTGATGAGTTTTTTACTTCATATATATGTTACAGTTAGTTTTGAAAAGTAAAATGAGTGGCACAGTATATCAATTTTATAATTCGCAGATTTTTGCTGTATTTCAATAATCCAAATCTATTGTATTATAGAGAAAAGTTGGCAAAAGTCATGATGTTACGTTGAAATGACATACCGAACATTGTATTCAGAAATTCTGTATGTTCCCATGGATGTTAGCAGGCATTATATTTGATCGCATCCAAAACGGAGCAACTGTAGACTTAGTGTAATGAATCTTTTCACTAATAATTCCACATTTGTAGTTCGCAAAGTGGGAATACTCAACATACATGTCATTTCATAAGTATTGTTGTCAAAATTTGTGTTTGCCTACTGCATTCCAAAGATTCGACTTTTCATATGATCAGCAAACAAAGCATCCAAAGACTTTTTGGAATAAGTTTCAAAATTTGTTACTCGACAGACCAGGTGGAAAAAGAATAACTACACTTATATCAAGACCAGAAACTGTTTTGAGAATCTGATGTACAAAATGTGAGATTGATGATCATAGCTGGAAACCTCTTGAATCACGTTACTACAATCAGCATGAAGAAATAGTAGAAAATCATAGGACACATATTAAGCAATTAATTAATGATATGTATCGATCCGCTGCAAACCGATGGAGTGAAAATAAGGATCGGAGAGGGCAGAGCCAAACTGAATATGAAGCAAAATATGGGAAACATGAGAAATAAATTAGAAAACATTTATTCAATTAAAGTTTACAACATCATTCTAACAGTTCTGTGTGTTTTTGTTGTATTTATTCATATATATAATCTGACGCCTTCATATATATAACCTAGCCTACTGACGATATATTTACACTGGACAATATTTCTCGCACTCTGTTTTAATTGAAAGATTATTTTAGTTAACGCTTATTTCTAGTCGAACAAAATCATGAAATCTTGAAGTTTTCGTTGACATATGCATCGCGCTTTTTTTATATCCTTTTTCGCACACATATCACAGACTACATTTACGCGGCCGCTTTGATACTGGTTTAGTATATCACAAAATTTAACGAAATAAATAGTAATATGCACTTCGTTAGATGACGAAAATTATTTTTAGTTATCCCGCACGCACTTCGTAACATCATAACCCCAAACGTCAATATGACGTGAAACTTCGGCTGGTGACTTTCGAGCTCTCGGCATGTGACGTCAGTCCGCGACACCGCCGCGAAGTTAGACCGAGGGACATGAGGCCTTTGATGGTATTATATACAGACATGTCAAATTTCTAAATGTGTTAGTAACTTTTGCATAATCTTGAGCCTGTGCAAAGTTTTTTCTCAGCAATTACGCTACTGATCGTGTTGGTTTCGGGCTCATTCGAAAGAGATTTTGAAATTTAGTCTCCAAACTAATTTTCGCTTAACAAAACATCTCTTGAGCTCCGCAATGCCAAAAAATGACATGCCAGTTTTACCCCCACCACCGCGAATCGTTTTATTCAGAGAAAAGATAGTCTCGGCGAGAGCCTCAGGCCAGCAGACGACAGGGCTGTCAATGTACTTGTCCCGAGACTCTACCGAGTCTCTTGATATTTGAAATAGTATTATGACGACCAAAGCTCAAACCATAGCGATCAATTTGATACAGGAGTTACTTGTAATGAATGATAACTGAATAAAGAAGGCGTTTCAAAAATTTCGATAAAATCCAGATCGCTGCAGTCGCTCAACAGATATCCTTTATATCTGAAAAAAGTGTGGAACTCTCCCACCTCATTCGACTGCCTTTCTTTACAATTATTCATGACAGCTTTGAGATCTCTTAAAATTAATTTGATTCCACGAGGATGGTCATGAGCAATCTCTGGAATTTGTAGTTGAAAAACTGGAAACACATAAACATTCAATCACATCCTAACACATTCAACGGTAGGATGTGGAAGTGCATGTTTCATTACCTAATTTTTTGAGTCACTGCGCAATTCATGAAAGCTCAACATTGTTTTGGATGATACTGAGCATTGAAAATATTTGAATCCACTTAATTTGTAAAATATATATCTAATGAAAATCAAATAATTAAATCGATAATAATGAAACGAGCAAACCGGTTCTGGTTATTTCAAATTTGGGTGTCACAATGGTGACTTGAAACAAGTACATAGCTACTTTACTCGTTGAATGATGACCATACGGTCGCCATTAGCTACTTTTTTTTGTGTGCACAACAATTCCATTTTTTTTTTCGATTCATTCAAAAGATTGTGAGTTCACTACCTTTTCAATGGTGACTCAATGTTACTCGATAGGTACGAATAAAACATTTCCAGAAAGTATACAACAGACATGATGATTTCGTCGTTTTGAAAAATTTATCATTTTATCGACCCTTTTTCGAAAATATTTTATTAGCAATTGATTGTAGGCCAAGCGTCGAGAGTTTTGACCCTGCTTTAAATCGGGGGAAAAATTACAACGGGAGTCAGTTTATTTTATGCCTCTTTTGAATATACTAATGAGTCGCTGTTGTTGTCACATTCAATGGTAGCATCGTCGTCTTTTCCATCGACCAAGTATTCCAATTTATCACTATCAACTTCTTCAGTTTAGTTTGATGAGTCATTTATGAAGGTGACAATGTTTCCACAAGACTGTCCTTAGCACTTGGAACAAATTATGGAACATTGTAATTCGGCTTTTTTACGCCTACATGCCTTCTTGCAGCTCATTGTTTTACAACTTATTGTTTTTAAGAGTTTTTATAGAGCAGATTCGTTTTTGGTGGGTATTGGGTATTGTGACAGTGGAGATAATTGACTGGTCCTATGTGAAAGTTTCCCTTTTTTAATTTTGATTTTATAGTTTTTTTTCTGTCATTTTGCTTATATGGGATTGTAATGACAAAAATCTTCGATCAATACTTTGGTTTCTTTTAATATTCAATATTCTTAACTTCAATAGAATATAAAAAGGATTCTCCACGAATGAGTCACATCAAAATTAGTGTCAGTTAATAGAGTTTTTTGTTAATTTAGTGATATCTACCCTCGCTGAACCCATGAAAGGATGGCTGGACAATTTCAATGGACCCGTAGGGATGATGGTAGGAGGTGGAAAAGGTGTACTTCGTGTGCTGTATTGCGATGCTAAAACCAAAGCAGATTTCATACCCGTCGACATAGCTATAAAAGCGATGATAACTGCTTGTTGGAAAAGAGGGATCACCACGTACGTTATTATTATAACTCGAACTCGAACTATTAATCTCGAAGTATTGAAATGATCATACATTGGCATATTGTTGAATCTTATTTCGAACTACGACACATGATCAGCACAACTCAGAGGATGTAAAATTAGTATTAATCTATTTTCATGATTATTACTTACTAGGATTACAAAAGACCCTTCCGTTCACGTTTATAACTGTTCATCCGCGGATACAAAGAATATTACTTTGCAAGAACTCATCAATATGGGTCTCAAGTACAACGAACAAATCCCCCTCGAGGGATGTCTTTGGAAACCATCCACGATCAGAACGAACGAGAAAATTGTCTATTATATTCTCATGTTATTTCTCCATTTGCTTCCGGCCATATTCATCGATGGATTATTGAAAATGAGTGGTCGAAAGCCTACGTAAAGTCACTTTTTTCCCTATTAACTCTCATCACCCGAATCTCTCTACTCTCAATAAATATGTTGTCTGTCTGCTTCAGGCTAGTGAAACTACAGCGCAAAGTCTACATAGCCAACAGTGCCTTAAAATATTTCTTGATGCACGAATGGTACTTTGAGAACAAAGGATTGCAGAACCTTCTTACAAAAGTTTTGCCAACTGATTATGAAACTTTCGGTTATGATTACGCTACTTTCGATATATATACCTACTTCAAGTGAGTCATGCGAAAAACAGAAATTACAAGGTGTTTTTAAAACAGATGGGCTATACTTATACACATTATTTTTATGTTCCAGACACTGTTTAATTGGAGCAAAAACTTATCTCCTTCAGGAAGATATGAAAAACCTCCCACAGGCCAAGCAGCATTTCAGAAGGTGAATAAATATTTTATTTTTCAACATTCTTAAGATATACTTTGGGATAGAATCTGCTAGGTTAGCTGAGTTCTCGTATCTTGTCAGCCAACTAGGATGAAACATTTAATTAATAGAAGTATACAAGGGACCACTTGTCTCCATGATCAAAGGAGAAGTATTAATGAACGAGTTGTGTAGTATACAAAGTGAGGATGCCTCGATATCTCGAACATGAAAACTCTCATTTGAAGAGTGGTATGTAAGTAAAAATTAAGGCGAAGGTCAGACTGGAGATTGAGGTAGAGTTTGAGATGAGAATGTTGATATCAACGCCAAGGATGAAAAAAAGAGAAAAAAGTAGAGAAGGGGGAGAGTTGACATTTAATGTTTGGAATTTCCTCGAAAAGATATTTTTTCTTTAGCTCTTGATCTGTAATAAGAATGGTGTTCCATCCAACTGCTTCAACCAGTTTGGATGATTGATTTGGAATTGCTGCGTTGAATTAAATAAATTTCACAGACCGATTCATGTTGATCCACCCCGAAATAGATAAGTTAAACGGCAGATGAGTTTTGATAGATGTATAACTAATTTCAGAGTTATTGAGGAGACATTTTTTTGTATTTTAGATCGATTCTGTAATAAAAGTATTCTCATGTGAATTATGAAAAGAAAATATCAATAACGAAAACACCAGACAAATTTAAAATTGAGGAAACTGAAAACGAATCATTGCACCTGTAACCTTCAAAAAATGCTCGTTTTCGGCAATATAATTAACAAACTGTCCATTTTCGCAAACTTATACTTTAAAATATCTACGCCAAAATTTTGAACTGTTTTTGCAGTAAACCTATGTACATGAATGGACACTGTATATATCAAAACTATAGATAAAGGCATAAATATCCTGGAAAAAGTAGATAAACGTGTACCAATTTGGTAAACTATATATTGAATATGATGCGTAAACCGATATATGACTGAATGGTCGAAGCTTCCCTAGAAGATTGTACGACTAGGATTTCGGTCGTACAATACGCTGGGGTTCTTCTGAAGTTTATTCATTTGGATGATCACCACACGCCGGTCGTGTATCCCTCGCTATGAGCTTCACCAACACGAAATATTGGAATTGATACAAAAATCATAACAAACACGATCGTTACTCACTTGTTCGTTTGTAATGAGTTCGAAATTATTTCTTGAGATGCTAGAATGATTATAAACGTTTTGAATGATTATCCTAATTAGGAGTTAAAGTATGAGGATCCACTGAAAAAGTTCGAAAGATACTGTGCGACTACGAAGTCTCTTGTAACTTAAGCTTCAAGAAAGCGTGGCTAATGTGACAATGGTTTTCGGTGTCTAAGGAATTATCCTGTTTCCGTGTTTGATCGATCGTCGCGTTGTGTCGTTAACATAAAACTGGGTCGCGAAATGTCTGTACACGATAATCAGAATAAGAGAGTGCTGCTCAAGTTTGTGGTTTTCGTACGTACGATCTATAATTCTTCAGGAGTGAAGTCTACATGTATTACAAGATTTACATCGGTCAACAAGGGCAAAAAGTGTTCGAAAGTTCAGTGAACGTGCTTTTCATTTACTTTATCTACATATTATCGACGGCTGAGAAGAACAAAATCGTATCCCAAAATTTGGTACAACAACATCCTATCTCAAAATTAAGTTCAACAACATCGTATATCAGAATTTCGCTCAAAAACATCGTATCTCAGGATGTGATCCAAAAACATCGTACTTCAAAATTTGCTTGAAGAACATCCTTACTCAAAATTTGATTCAACAACATCATAGCTCAGATAAAAAATCTGTTCCGAGTATTTTCTGAGTCTACGGCCCTGATGAGCGCATGGTTTTTGAATATTCTTATTAATCATCGTCAATCTGATTGGTAATATTTCTATTCGATATGACATACGATCTTCGATGTCAAGTATAATACAAATACCTCACTATTTATTTGATTGTTTTCAATCATACACCTTTTTTAGGAGCAGCTTATATCTCAAATAAATTATTCGTTAATCTAAAATAATTTTGTTTGCAGATTTTTCAATAAAAAATTGTTCGAAGTTATTGAATTGAAACACTTAATGTCTTCAATTCAAACAATTTTTTTTGTAGGAGATAAAATAAACTTTACACATTAGATATTATGGAAATACTATATATAAATTGAAGTAAAAAATGCGTAGCTTCATATTAATGTTGGCGGTAATCAAAGAAAACTTTTTGGTCACTGCTGAGTGACCCGATTTATCGAGATGATTGCTTCATAATTTGATGGTAGTTACGCAGTATTGCAGTATAGCACCGATGATAATATATAAGTCAATTGAACTACAAAAAAAGAAAGAGCAATAAAGAGTCAAAAGCTTTTTTTTCTAAATTCACCACATTATTTAACGTTAGGACAGCGGGGGAGGGGGAGGGGCAAAGTGGGACATTTCCCGCCAAAATGAGAAAATAAAACTTGTCGGCAAACGCATTAGTGATATCGATAAAGACCCATCCTGATTTTATGGGAGTCTTGTCTCCTTCCCCTACATTATATGATTGGAATTAAATTTTGAAGAGCGCGCAGTCCACGCCTTCTATAATTCAATTTATGATCAAATTTAAAAAAAAAATGAAAGTTGAGATCGCCCAGAAAATTTTTAATCCTCTGTCCCAAAAACCAAACCTCATCATCGAAGTTTATAATTATGGTTAGAGATTGTAAGTATATTTGAGAACTTTATTTTTTAAACATATTTGGTTTCACCATTCAAAAATTATCTTTGTCATACTTCGTGTCAAAACACTGCCCGCGTCTCTGAATGGCTCTCATTACTTCGTATCGACTAAAAATCTGAGCATGTCTGATTTTTTTCTCCGAAGATTTTGACTACTGGCAAGAAGACTATCGCACCTCACTAGTACAGCATGTTGGAAATGGCCTAATAAATGTCGTTGATGGAAGTTTTTTTGAATCTCCTTCAGGTATATAAGTTTCGGTGTTGTAGTTATGATACTATTTTTTGAAGGGAAACTTCTATATAGACGGGAGGTCTTAGGATTTTTCTGTCACGAAAAAGCGTTACGGCCGCGTGGAGGGGGTAGACGAGATATCGTGTGGTGAGAAGTGGCAGCGGCAGTGAGAGAGAAAGGCTGGCGGTGGGAGAGAGAGAGGGCAACGGCTGTGTTAGATGCTTATATTGCGTAGCCGCGCGAAGAACAGGGATACGAGGGACAGACTGAGCGGATGCTTTACATGGAATATGTCTCCGCTAATGTTCCGCCGGCGTATGCTTAGCTGCTGTCTTCTTACCTCTGCTCTCCACGTGGCTGGGTATAATTGCCTCCATTTGCGGTCTCTGTAGAAAACGTATTAATGAATAAATACACTACCGGCCAAAAGTTTGGGGACACTCGTTAAAATTTCTTGACACACCAAACGTTAAATTGTTTACTCGAAAAAAGAGATATCGAAATTTTGCGAGCGGCATTTTAAAGGGGATACATGTAGCTTCAATTTGCGTCTTAATAAAACCATTTTCTATTTATTTTTTTCAGTTCAGCACATACTTTTCAATTTGGCCGTTTTTCAAGCTTTTTTCAGCCCTTAAAAATCGCGCGCACATTTTTACACTGATATTCACCATGGTAAACATAAAGGGGGGAGTACTAGCTTTGATTTTGTGTTTAAAAAGTTGCTTGAGATTTTTTTTCACCGCGTTTCCCATTTTTTATGAGAAAATAACGTTTTCAAAAATTACGGCGTCATGAGAAAACTATGAGGTTTTGGAAAAATTGTCAAGAGGGTAAAAACATGTATTTGACGATCCGGTACTCGCTAGAATTTTTTTTAGAATTTTTGGATCAGATTTTTTGAAAATCAATTTTCGTCGAAATGCTGATTTTTCAAATCGCTTTAACTCGGGAATTATTGGGTGCGTGATAGAATGTTAATAAGAAAATTTTTCTTGCTTTTCTCGATAATAATCATTAGAATTTTTGAAGAAATTTTTTTCAACATTTTTTCGAAATTCTTTGCCAAATTTTTTTCCAAACCTTCGTTGTCAGAATTGTACGCATCGTCTTTTTTACATATAATACTTCCTTACTTAAAAAAAACAGTTGATATGAGATGTTATGCCTCTTGTCTTTTTTTACAAGTTTTTCATCGAAAAAACCGCCTCTGGTTTTGAGTACGGCCTTCACAATTCGCGGCATTCGATAAACGAGCTAAGAGGCTTAACATCTGATATCAACTTTTTTTTTTAAGGGAGAAAATATTATTCCCCTAGGAAAAAAAGGTTGGGACAAGTACATTGATGGTCCCTCGTTTGCTGATAATTCCATACATAAAAAAAAATGAAAAAACTGTAAAAAAAATTATTTTATACAAAAAAAATACAGAACAATTCGAAAAAAATTTCACAAATCTTAAAAAAACATTATATTTAAAAAAAATTAATCTATATCTATTTTTTAAAGTGTCAAAAGAATCAAATAACAAGTAAAAAATAAAAAACCGAAAAATCGCGCTTAAAATAATTTTGGAAACCGATGCCTCATTCTTCTTATTTGATTCGAACAGCTAAATCAATTGAAAAAAATTCCATCTAATTTATGTGCAGCATTAAAATTTATTATATCAATTCGACGCCAAGTATTTTCTAATGAATTGAAAAAAGTTACCACTTGAATTACGTGCAGCACTAAAATTTATGAAATCAATCGGTGGACAAGTCACTCCAAATTTTGACATTATTAAATTGTTCTAAGAAGCTTTTAAATCCAAAAAAATCACATGCGAGCTAGTCATTTCTTACTCTATGGTGGCAGAGGCTTCTAAGCAAATCGATTCTTCTCAGATTTTCAGGATCGTCTGGTATTATTCACAACATTCGACGTCGATTGGATCGATACAAATTATGTTTAAATATGTGTTAAAAGTACTTGTCCGGCCCAGCGATAGAGTAACAGTCTCTTGCTCTCACAAGTTGCAGACACATTTCTACACCATTCAAAAGGAAACGTTCTTGATTGAAAATATCACAATGTAAATGTCCAATTAAATCGACTGTTTTTCCAGCTGGTGGTAGTTTTGCTCTTTCTTGCAAGCCAATGTTATTTTTAAAACTCGTATCATCCATTTTCCCTAGAGTATCATCACTGCATAAAACGGAAGTCAAGTGAGATTTTTTGGCCGCAGGCCCATAATTTAACAATGTTTCTATATAAGCACGGTATGCATAAGCGTTATTCGGCGGTGAAACGAATTTTTGATTTAAATACACATCCACTTGATTAAACACGGAGTGTAGTAAATTGTCTACGGGAGCAATTTCTGGTAATTCCTTGGTCGCATCTTTCGATCCTTCAGCTTGCAATGAGGTAGATGCTCTGAATAACCAAGTTGCCATTCAGAGTAATAAAAAAGTATTCGATCGAAACGAACGTCAGTGAATATGTTTGAAAAATTTTCTTACGAAAAAAGTTTTGCCCCAACCAGTAGGTCCGCAAATCATGGAGGGCCATGAATGTTTCCACCGCGGATCCATAATGAGAAGTGATGATCAAACACGAATGCTCTATATTTATATTCGTTCACGTTCATAAAAACGAGAATAATAAATGTTAATCTGAATGACTTTCTTGAAAAGTAATTTGATTTTTTTTTTAATTAACTTTTGGAATTATAATCAGAATTATGTTAATAACCAATGATGATTACTTTTCTTTCATTATTATTTATACTCGCTACTTTTTTTTTTTGAAAAATCTCATAGTCTATATTACCTTTTTTTGGAGTGCCAGAGACCGCCTCTTACCTTTTTTGACTATGAGATTTAAAAAAAAAAAAAATAGCTAGTATAAATAATAATGAACGAAGAGTAATAATTATTGTTTATTAATATAATTCTGATTGTTATTCCAAAAGTTAATTGAAAAAAAATCAGGTTACTTTTTAAGAAAGTCATTCAGATTAACATTTTTTATTTTTGTTTATATGAACGTGAACGAATATAAATATAGAGTATTCGATTTTGACAATCATTTCTCATTATGGATCCGCGGTGGAAACATCCATGGACATCCATAATTTGCGGACCTACTGGTTGTGGCAAAACTTTTTTCGTAAAAAAATTTTTCAAATACATTGACGAAATGGCTGACGTTCGTTTCGATCGAACACTTTTTTATTACTCTGAATGGCAACCTGGTTATTCAGAGTATAGTAATAAAATCGAATTTCGCGAGGGATTACCGTAATCCGGTGACTATTCAGCAGATCAGCGTAGTAAACTTATTATGATCGATGATTTAATGCGCGAGGCCTCAAATAATAGCATTGTATATTTATTCACAAAGGGGAATCATCATAAAAATCTGAGCGTCATTTTCATAACTCAAAACATATTTCATCAAGGACGCGGACAGAGAGATATTTCTTTAAACACGAATTATATCATTATTTTTAAAAATCCTCGAGACCGTGCCCAAATACAGCATCTTGCCAGGCAGGTTTATCCAGAAAATTCTCGTTTTTTGCAAGAAGTGTATTTCGATACTACGTCTGCCCCTTACGGCTATTTATTACTCGATCTCAAACAATCAACACCCGATAATTGCTGATTTCGCGCATGCGTATTTCCTGATGATCAATATAATTACGTTTATTTACCAAAAAAAGAAATAAAAACGCGCGACATGTCTCGCGATGTTCCAGTAATGCGTTTGTAATGGCAGTGCGAGGAAGTTTCGGTAAAAAACATGTTATAATTTTTCGAGCAGTTTGCTACTTTACACAAAATCAACTACGACAGATTTTACGAATAATCGAACCAGCATTAATCCGGATAATCTGTGAATATGCGCTCAATGTATTGCTCGGTAATGTGAACCTCAAAACTAGTGAAAGACGTCGGCTGCGAAAATATGCAGTACTGATTCGCCGCTTAGCTGAAAAACGAGTAAATTGGAAAACTAAAAGACGTTTCATCATCAATCGCTGTGCTGCTTTTTTCAAGCTTCTCCTTGTTCCGGTATTGAAATATTTTGAGCATGAAACACGCGAGGAAAATGGTTCTCATTCCACATGATAATCTACATCGTCTTGGAGAAAAACAATAGAAATCCACTGACGAAACGCTTTCTTCTCCTCTAACAACATCTCTGAGCAGTGTTCAAACGAGGGGAACTCCTCTTTCTCGTTTGGACTCCGAAATGGCTGAAATTTTGAATTCTACATCGTATGCTAGTAATAGAGATACATTTATGTCTTATGTCACCTGGACAGTAGTCTCAATGAAACCCCATGTGACACTCATGTACTTCAAAACACAAATGTACGATGATTTATAAGAAGTTGTTCGATCTATTCTCTCGAAACTTGCTTCAAATGAGCAATTCATTACTAAAGGTCATAAAAAAACCATTTCAAACGTAATGAATAAAAAAAATGGAATCTGCTAAATCTTGGTAACGTATGAAAAACGTTTGGTGTTCAAATGAACAAAACCTTGTCAAATAAATGCAAAAGTGACGAGTACATCGGATCACGAATGAAAAAAATTAAAAACATAATGATATGTATTAAAAAAAATTACGAAACCAACTGTAAATAATTTTAACAACACAATTAAGGGCAAGAGTACGATTTCCGAGGCGCCAAGTTTTGACCATGCAGTCTTCATAATTAGCCCAAAACAAGAGTAAAAAAAATCGAAATTTTGCCTTTAAGGGGGTGAAACGGGGGGTTGAAAGTTGAAGTATCATTATGATGTGTATGCTCCCTAATTTGGACCATGTAGCGCCCTTTTTTTTATCGGAAATGATACTACTTTGCAGTAAAATGAATATCAAAATTGAAAAAAATAAAAAAATTTAAGGGGGTGGAACGGTGATTTGGGGAAAATTCGTCGAAAACAATTCGTCGAATCACAATTCGTCAAATCACAATTCATCGAATCACAATCCTTTGAAAATTTGTCGAAAACTCGTTAGAAATACTGTTTTTGATTTTTGGGTGGGTCCGGAACATCACTCAATAGGGTTTGTAACGTTGAGGCGCGTTTTTTTTTTAATTTATAAAAATGTTGAAATTCATTTCTCCATTCGACACATCTTTCATGTGTGTGCGGAATCGTTGGGTGGGTTTAAAGCACCTTCGGTGTGTGTACGGAATAGTTGGGCGGGCTTGGAACACCTATGATGTGTGTGCGGAATCGTTGGGTAGGTTTGAAGCACCTTCGATGTGTGTGCGGAATCGTTGAGCGGGTTTGAAGCACCTGCGATGTGTGCGCGGAATCGTTGGGTGGGTTTGAAGCACTTTCGATGTGTGTGCGGAATCAATCGTAAAATCTTGGCGCATCCGAAATCGCACTTTCCCCAATGAATTGAAGTTATTTTTTGTAACAATGTTCGCTTATACTGCCAAATAAACAAATGAACGCAAATTGAAACAGGAGATGGTAAACAACACAACACAACACAACAAGACAACCTCCACGTAGTGTTTTCCGGGTTACGCTAATAGTCCGCAATTTAGCGCACACATTTTGAAAATCAAGGCGCAATGTTTTAATACGGCATTGAAACACTATTAAAAATACTATTTTATACTTCGAAAAATCATTTCAACGCAAGATATTAATACCCTCACGTATTCGCGTGCGTTAGGAATTTATCATCAATAGCCAAAAAAACACTTTTTTTCAACTTCAAATGGTCATAACTCCTTAAGGAAGCCGAATTCGCAAAAATTTTATTCTTGTAATTCGTTTTAGAATGGTCGAAATATGAAGAATCAATCGTCAAATCTTGGCGCCTCGGAAATCGTACTCTCCCCCAATTAAGAGAAGCTTTCACAAATCGTGAAAAAAACATTATATTTAGAAGAAATACAAATCCGTAATTATATTGTAAAGGAAAAAAAAAATTCAAATAGAACGTGAGAAATTCATTCCTACGGGAAGCATCCGGAACTTGAAAAAGTTCTAGTGAATCAAAAAGTTACCAAAAAATCGCATCAAAGGTAAAAGTCATTTGTTACTCTATGGTGGCAGAGACTTAGAAGAAAACCGATTCTTCTCAGACTTTCAGGATCCCTTGGTATTCACAATATTCGATGTCGATTTCGTGTCGGTACAAATTATGTTTAAATATGTGCTAAAAGTACTTGTCCGGCCCATCACTTTTCATTCAAATTGCTCATTCAAATAAAAATCAAACTAGACCTTAATTAATGTATTATTTTTATGGAACTAGTATTAACGCTGCCGTTTCACGCCCACTTGAATTCGAACATCATCCCATATATGCTCGGCGGCAACTATCTCTTCGCAACAATTCACTCATGTTTTTATGTTGATTTTAACAAAGTGCTATTGTGTACGTGATGATAAAAAAAACGAGATTGTACAGACGAATCCTCTCGAAAATTTATTAAAATGCGATTTATTATCAGTTGAATATCTTCAGTAATAGAATAGGTTAGTTGCTATAACAAATAAAATTCGTTTGAAGAAGGAAATAAGTAGTAAAAATTGCCGTCATTTCAATATAAACTGGGGAGTTAATTTGGAAGTTTGACAATTTTTATCGTCCGAAGGGTATTTTTTCATCAATACAGAATAATATCTCTTGTATATTACAGAAAAATTTGTTTGGATTTTTTATAATGAATGCAATCAAGTTAAAATCTCTTGGAGATAATTTTCTCAATTCTCTCTGTAGGCATACATGTGATCCATCAGATCTAGAAGAGCCCTGATTTTTATTTGAATGAGCAATTTGAATGAAAAGTCATGGGCCGGACAAGTACTTTTAGCACATATTTAAACATAATTTGTACCGACACGAAATCGCCATCGAATATTGTGAATACCAAGGGATCCTGAAAGTCTGAGAAGAATCGATCTTATTCTAAGTCTCTGCCACCATAGAGTAACAAATGACTTTTACCTTTGATGCGATTTTTTGGTAACTTTTTGATTCACTAGAACTTTTTCAAGTTCCGGATGTTTCCCGTAGGAATAAATTTCTCACATTCTATTTGAATTTTTTTTTCCTTTACAATATAATTACGGATTTGTATTTCTTCTAAATATAATGTTTTTTTCACGATTTGTGAAAGCTTTTCTTAATTGTTTTGTTGAAATTATTTACAGTTGGTTTCGTAATTTTTTTTTCATATCATTATGTTTTTATTTTTTTCATTCGTCATCCGATGTACTCGTCACTTTTGCATTTATTTGACAACGTTTTGTTCATTTTTACACCAAACGTTTTTCATACATTACCAAGATTTAGCAGATTCCATTTTTTTTATTCATTACGTTTGAAATGGTTTTTTTATGACCTTTAGTAATGAATTGCTCATTTGAAGCAAGTTTCGAGAGAATAGATCTAACAACTTCTTATAAATCATCGTACATTTGTGTTTTGAAGTACATGAGTGTCACATGGGGTTTCACTGAGACTACTGTCCAGGTGACATAAAACATAAAAGGACTTGTCTCCAATTTTTCAACAGCATTCGTGCTGTGACTTATGATTTGATTTGACTACTTTTTGTGCACTATGAACTTGACAAATTTTTACAGGATATGGGAAAAATCTTCATGTTAGGTAATGATTTTCTCCCATCAGAGTGTACTTGCGAAACGACATTTATTGAAAAAATTTATAATTAAAATTATTTTCTGCCTCGTCGAAAGAGATATCGAAAAAAGGGACCAAAAAATTTTTAATCAAATTACGGCTAATATATTCAAAAATTCAAAAAATTGTAACGAATTATAAATTTCAATGTTGAGATTAAGTCGTTAAATAACGACAGGATTTCAACGACTAAGGCGCTCGAATCTTTTTTTCAGATAACGCAATATTGATCGATTGGAATAATGAAATACAACATAAGAGGGTCACCTCGTGTGGTAGCCGGTTTTGGTGGGGTTTTTTCGCGATTTTTTTGCGGTAAGGAAAAAAAATATAGACTTTTGAAATTTGAAGGGCTTATTCAATGGTATTTCAACTCTATGGTAGAAATTGTAACTCTGATATCTCTAGTAGATTCGGTGTAATGCTATTCCACAGGAACCCATATGTTTCTTCATAGTCTCCACGATTCCGGGGGATCGGTTTATCTGAGATCAAAAAAGCAGGAGTGTTTTGATTTGTAAAGCTGCGGTTATCACCTGAATCAAAATCATATAGAAATATGAAAAATTGAAGGATTTGTCCGTTTTGAAAAACCTGATTTAAATTTTCCAAAATATTGCATAGCTCAATAATCCTTTAATTTTTAATATTTCTGTATGATTCCGTATGTTCAGGCGATAGCCACTGCTTTACAAATCAAAACGCTCCTTGGTTTTTTGATCGCAGATAAACGGAACCTCCGGAATCGTGGAGACCATGCAGATGGTTTCCTTTAAAGTAGTTTTACACGGAATAAACCCGAAATATCAGAGTTAAAAAATTCTACCATAGAGTTGAATACCATTGAATGAAACCTTCAAATTTCAAAAGTCTATATTTTTTATCCTTGCCCCAAAAACATCGGGGAAAAACCCCAAAAAATGCGGCTCCCACCGGGGGTGACCCCCTTAAGCCAAATCAGTTTTTTTGAAAATAAAAATCGTTTTATTGAACAAGAAAGTTGGTTTAGGTATATTCACACACACTAGGGTGGTCGTTATTTGGGATCAAACAAATTTTACCGTTTCCGCCCTCTAAATCGGTTCGAAATACATTAAAAAATAATGCTGTAATTTTTTCATATTTTTAAAACAATGCTTAACCCTCGTCCACGGGGGTTGAAGTTTTTCGTTTATAATACATGGAATTTTTCCGCGTGTGTGGTCACGATTTTACTGTGGATCTCAATATGTTTGGAAAATCTTAAAATTTTCAGAAATTACTTCACAAGCATGTTGCTACATGGAAAAAATGTCCAATACTCCTACCCTCAGAATGTTGTATAGCATCACCATACTAACCCATTAATGCGCAAAATAACAATTTTGGACACTCAATTTCGAGTACACATCAGTTTTAACTGAGGAACAAAACATAAAATTTTTAAAATCTGGCATAGCAAGTTTCTGAGGGTGCTCTTTCAGAATATGGCATTTATTTTGTAGAATTAAATTAAATCTTCATTATTTTTTCGTTTTTAATTGAAAACTCAAGAATTTTTGACGCCTTATTTCCTTTAAATCGATTTCCGTTACTGTTGCTGTACTCAAATAATCATACTATCGCCAGCAAAAGTGTTCTCAATAACTGACCTTTCCAGAACACTGGTGATGAACACTTTTTTCTTACTTGATTTTCGCCAAATGGCGGTTTTCGCAAAACAGCATGATGAAAATTTGCATGATTTTTTTTCTCGAAAGTCTCAACATAACAAAGAAATATTCCGGAACAAAAAGTATAGAGAATCATCTAAAGGATACGTGTGATTTTTTTCAAAATTTTTCTAGCTATTTTTGTATTTTTCAATTTCGATGTTTTGTAAAATTTCAAAAGCTCTGAAAATATTCACACGCATTCTTAGGATGATTCTCAAACAATTTTTGTTATGTAACATTTTTTTTAAAACTGAAACTTTTTGAGAACAAAATTATGAACCTATTTATTATGCGATGGAAAATAATTTTTTTTTCAAAAAGTTTCAACTTTACAAAAAAATTTGATATAACAAAAGATGTTGAGAATCATCCAAAAAATACGTGTGACTGTTTTTAGAATTTTAAAAATTTTTCCAAAAATTGTCAAAATTGAAAAATACAAAAATAGCTAGAATATTTTTGATAAAAATCAGACTTATTCTTCAGATGATGCTGAATACTTTTTAATCTGTAACATTTCTTTGTTACGTTGAGACTTTCGGGGAAAAAAATTACGCAAATTTACATCATGCTGTTTTGAAAAAACCGCCATTTTGGAAAGACTGAGTGAGGAAAGAGTATTTATACATACTTTTATAATACTGGTTACAACCAGTGTTCTGGAAAGGTGAGACAATGAGAACACTTTTGCTGGCGATGATATGGTTATTTGAGTGCAGCAACAGTAACGAAAATCGATTTGAAGGAAAAAAAAACGTCAAAAATTGTTGACTTTCCAATTCAAAATGCAAGTACTGAAGATTTTGATTTAATTTTACAAAATAAATGCCAGATTCTGAAAGAGCACCCTCAAAAACCCCCTATATCAGATTTTGGAGAATTTTTCTTTTCTTCCTTGGTTAGGTTAAAACTGCTTACTTGAAATTGTGTGTCCAAAATTATCGTTTTGCGCTTTAATAGGTTAGTATGGTGATGCTATACAACATTTTGAGGGTAGGAGTATTGGAATTTTTTTCCGTGTAGCAACATGCTTGTGAGATAATTTTTAAAAATTTCAAGATTTTCCAAACGGATTGAGGCCCACAGTAAAATCGTGACCACAAACGCAGAAAAATTCCATGTATTATATAAACTAAAAACTTCAACCCCCGTGGTCGAGGGTTGTAAGCGAGCCTTTATATTTTAAACTTGGCGGGTTGGTCAAGCTACCGGGATCTGCTCGTTATCAGCCGAAATCGTCGAGAGTTCGAGATTATTCCTTATGAGAGGAGTGGGGAGGCCGGCACCTCATTTCTGGCGTTAAGGAGAGAGCCGAGTCCCGAGAGCAGATCAGTAGGACCTCAACCTGGGTCTCGAGAAATCCCGAAAGAAGATCAAATATAACAAGAACGAAAGTTACATCGCAAAAGAAAAATTATCGCCTCGCTACGCCACGGCGGTCATCGATCTCACTCTCTACTCCGATTCCAATTTGTCTCGTCTGGATGTTCGACAGGATCAACGCATTCTCTACCGGCGTATTTATATATCTATATTTATATTTTTCTGCGTATTCGATTTAATTACTTGTATGGGTGTGCGGGAGAGTTTCGAATAGAGTGTAAGCGCGAGAGAGTTAGAATGTTCGAATGCTATTTTGCGTAAATTAATAATAACGAAAAATTTTCAATATATCAAGAATAAATTTTTTTTTTCATCTTCTTTTTGTGTACTTATATTATCTTCTGTCTCTGTGACTCTTGAAATATCACAGGGTTAAGCACTGATTCAAAAATCTGAAAAAATTATAGCATTACTTTTTATGTATTTCGAACCGGTTTAGGGGGCAGAAAGGTCAAAATAAATTTTAACCCCAAATATAATGACCACCCTAATATACACACACATACACACACACGGACATATTTTATTTCGAACTTAAATTTTACTTTGTTGGAATTGAAGTGAAAATTTTCCGTTATGATCAATTTAATCTTTTTAATGGAAAAAAAATTCACCAATGCAAAACGAAAAAAAATATTGATTGCCTCAGTTTCGAATTGCCAATAGAAATTTTGTAATCAAGCACTTTCGAATAATCTGTCATGCGTTTACAGATTATGCGTTTATACTGCCTTTCTATACTTTTGTAGTCCCTTGCTCTCCTTCGACATTCCTGTTTTGGGTTATTTTATTATATTTTCCAATAATAAACATCGACAAGTCTGATGATACAATCAGAGAAAGAGAGAGAGAGAGAGAGAGAGAGAGAGAGAGAGAGCTGATGAGAAAGAACGGAGGCATGGATTTTTTTTCTAATGTTTCAGAATCCTGACTGATCTCTAGTCCTGTCTCTAAATATATATATAGAAAAAAACTCTAACCTTTTTAAATATTTTATACCATCAATCCGAATGTTGTTGACAATTTTCAATTTGTCTCCATTACATATAACACTGTTGGATTCCTCGGCCTTTATTTCTCTTTTTTTCTTCTTCACTTTTTTTTCACCACTTTTACCAAAACATTGTCCTGCATTTATCTATTTTCTACAGAACCGGAAAAATTGGAACAGTGTCGGTGAACTATCAGATTCGCGATCTTTATAACTTTATCTAGTTAGCATTTCTAACATACCATACGTCATATCATAACGAAAATATATAGGTATATACTTGTGCTACAGACCGGGATATCGGTGAACTGTCGAATCCTATATAATTGGACTCAATATTATAAAGCCTTCGCAACCCGTCGGATAAATAACAGTGTTCATAAAAATGATATGATGAGTGGTGGTGTGTGTGTGTATTTTTTTATATCCACGTATACAATTTTATCCGGTTAAAATTAATAAATATCAACAGTTAAGTAAAACACGAGCGTTTCGAGGAATTCAAAGAAATATGATTTTTTTGTTCCATGATATTAACATATGGATTAGCTTCGTTTTTGATTTTTTTATGAATGAGCAATTTGAATAGAAAGTGATGGGCCGGACAAGTACTTTTAACACGTATTTAAAAATAACTTGTACCGATCCAATCGACGTCGAATATGTAGTGAATCATACCAGGGGATCCTGAAAGTCGGAGAAGAATCGATTTTCTTATAAATCTCTACTATCATAAAGTGAAAAATGACTTCACCTTTGATGTGATATTTTGGATTAGCCATTTTCTCAAAAAGTCATGGGCAGGAAGATTTCGGTTTCTTTATAAATTTCTACTGTCGAATAGTAACTCAGTCAGGACTCCTTGGGCCGGAAGAGTATTCTCAACTCGAAATTAACCACAGTTTTATATGTGCTGGTTATTAAAAAAATGGGAGGCATTGTTCTTCTATATAATTGCTTAAAAGCAAGATTTTGTAACTTCTATGGTTGTCGATCTTTTAGAAATTTAGCTAAAACGTTCTGAGGCAGACGAGTATTCTCAAAGCCCATTATAACATGATTTCACAACGGCTAAAATTCAATAATTTAGTTGACTATTCAGTAAGTTAAAATCTTCGTAATTTTTTTCTTTGTAATTTTTTGTTATTATAACTTTTTGTGTTTGCGATTTTTTGTGTTTTTGTTTTTGTTTTGTTTATCATTTGATTATTTGTATTTTTTAATCTTCTTTAAATATACTACATTTGTATTTTTTCGATTCTCAATGCAATGTACTTCTCACTTTTGCACATATTTGACAACGTTCAGTTCCTTTGAGCGGAACGTCTTGAGATTACGTATTTCCATATCACAGGTTCGAGGTTATTCATTAATCCATTTGAGATGGTCATTTGAGACGTAATTTTTGTGAATTATTTTGTAATAATTATTTGGAAGGAAGCGTGTTTTTACGAGGTTCGATATTCTTTTGAATGATAATGAAGAATGTTTTTCATAAAATGTATGATAAGTTTGGTTTTTGGATAGTTTTTTTAGAAGCAGACTTTTACTCGGACAATACCTTTTTCAATTTCAAGAAACAATGTATGATTTTATTTTTTGAGTGTTCAATCATTTTTTCTTGAGCTCCTAGGACGAGCTTGTAGTTTTTTATAGGTCTTCCATTTTTTTTATATATATGTTACAGTTAGAGTCAAAAACGTAAATGAATGGCACAGTATATAAATTGTATAGTTTGTAGATCTTTGCTGTATTTCAATGATCCAAATCCACAGCATTATAATGAAAAGTTGTCAAAATTCATGATGTCACATTGAAATGACATAGCGCACAATGCATTCAGAACTTCTGTATATTTCCATGGATGTAGGCAGGCATTATATTTGATCGTATCCAAAACTGAGCAACTGTAGACTTATCATAATGAATCTTTTCACTAATAATTCCACATTTGCAGTTTGCAAAGTGGGAATACTCAACATATATGTCACTTCATAAGTTCTATTATCAAAATTTGTGTTTGCCCACTGCATTCCGAAGATACGACTTTTCATATCATCAGAAAAAAAAGCATCCAACGGCCTTCTGGAACAAGTTTCCAAATTTATCACTCGACAGACCAAGTAGAAAAAGAATAGCTATACCTATACCAAGACCAGAAATTTTTTTAAAAATTTGATTTACAAAATGTGCAATTTAATATCATAGCTAGAAATTTCTCGAATCATGCATCTCAATCAGCATGAAGAAATAGTAGAAAATCAGAGGACACATCTCTCGATCCTCTGTATCGATCCGCTGCAAACCGATGGGGTGAAAACAAGGATCAGAGAGGGCAGAGCCAAACTTAATATCAAGAAAAATATAGGAATGTTTAAAAATAATGATGACACAAGAAATAAATTAGAAAACATTTATTCAATTGAAGTTTCTAACATCATTCTAACAGTTCCGTGTGTTTTTCTTTTATTCATTCGTATATATAACCTATTTACACATGATATATAACCAGTGAACTGACGATATATTTACAATGGACAATATTACCCGCACTCTGGTTTGATTGAAGGATCATTTCAGTTAACACTTATTTCCAATCAAATGAAATAATGAAATCTTGAAAAGTTTCGTTGACATATGCATCGCGCATTTTTTTATATTATTTTTTACACACACAGAACAAAATAAATAGTAATATGCACTTCGTTAAATGACGAAAATTATTTTTATTTATCCCGCACGCACTTCGTAATGTCGAAACTCTGTTTATCCGATCAAAAACTGACACATGGTTTGTACATATATATATATATATCGATCGAATTTGTGACTGCTGTTACCTGCTACGCTTTTTTAATGTCTGCTGAGCTGCCGTGTTGCGTTCTGAAGTTGACGTCAGATTTCCAATTATCAACAACCAATTTCAACAACCGATCACAACATCTAAAAATGGATGTCATCAGATCCAACCAATCAGAAACTTGAGAGCATCCAAGTGCCTTTGATAGTGTTTTATATAAATACAGACGCATAAATTCTTAAATGTGTTGGTAACTTTTGCATAATCTTGAGCCCGGGCAAAGTTTTTTCTCAGCAATTACACCACCGATCATGCTGATTTAGGGCGGAATCGAAAGAGAATTATTCAATTGGCTTAAATTTCAATTTTCAAGTTGCTAAATGGCTCCTGAGCTTCGTAATTCAATAAAATAACATGCCAATTTTATCCCCGCCACGGCAAATCGTTTTATTTAGAGAAAGTATAGTCTCGGCGAGGGCCTTGGGCCAGCAGACGACAGGGCTGTCAATGTACTTGTCCCGAGACTCTACCAAGTCTCTTGATACGTAAAAAAGACGATGCGTACAATTCTGACAACGAAGGTTTGGAAAAAAATTTTGCAAAAAATTTCGAAAAAAATTTCTTAAAAAATTCTAATGATTATTATCGAAAAAAGCAAGAACGTTTTTCCTATTAACATTTTATCACGCACTCGATAATTTTTCAGTTAAAGCGATTTGAAAAATCAGCATTTTGACGAAAATTGATTTTCAAAAAATCTGATCCAAAAATTCTAAAAAAAATTCTAGCGAGTACAGAATCGTCAAATACATGCTTTTACCCTCTTGACAATTTTTCCAAAACCTCATAGTTTTCTCGTGACGCCGTACTTCTTGAAAACATTATTTTTTCTCAAAAAATGGGATAACGCGGTGAAAAAAATCGCACGCAAATTTTAAAACAACAAAATCAAAGCTAGTACTGCCCCCTTCACGTTTACCATGGTAAATATCACTGAAAAAATTTTCTACGAAATGTGCGCGCGATTTTTAAGGGCTGAAAAAAGCTTGAAAAATGGCCAAATTCAAAAGTATATACCGAACTGAAAAAAAATTGAAAAAGGTTTCATTCAAACGCAAATTAAAGCTACCTGTGCCTCCTTTAAAATGCCGTTCGCAAAATTTCGATATCTTTTTTTTCGATTAAATAATTCAACTTTTGGTGCGTCAAGAAATTTCAACGAGCGTCCCCAAACTTTTGGCTGGTAATGTATATAGAGAGTTTGTTTGGGTTTGAATTTTCTTTGTATGGTTAAATACAATATGTTTAAATAAAAAATGCATTCAATAAAATTTACCTAACCTAAGCAAAAAATAATTTGCAGCAAACCTGCGAAAAAAAATGTGTGCTGGGAGACATTATAGAAGTGAAACTTCAACGGACATGTGGAAAAACAAATTGCAGCGGACAAGTGGCAAAACGAATCGCAACAAAATTTTAACTTGAAGTTTTACGGAGTTAATGTACGAGTCCAATTTGAAAACCTGTCCGTAAACCTTCAAGTTAAAATTTTGTTGCGATTCGTTTTGCCACTTATCCGTTGCAATTCGTTTTTCCACTTATCCGTTGCCATTCGTTTTTCCACTTGTCCGTTGAAGTTTCACTTCTACTATGTGTATTTTATTTTTTTTTTAATTCAGCGAATCGTGGTGAACAAAATGAAATTCATTAACCAGAAAAAAAAATTCGGTTCATTCAAATACTCAATTCATTGGCTCGACTAAATATTTCTCGATGGGATGAAGAGATCATTAACTAACAAAGATTTTGTCCAGTAATTTCAACATGTTCACCGCGACATGTTGGTTTAACAATAAACCATTATTTATTTAACGAATTGTTTTCCCACAAAGTGCACACAAACTGTTGGTTGCATTCGTAAAATACAGTTAGTCGCAATTATCTCTCAAAATTTTTTTGTAATGCATAAGATGACTTCGATAGTTGCAAAATGGGTACATCACGGACTTTTTCAAAATTACACCATTTATACCCATTCTAAAATCTAGAAATACGTTTGATTCGATTGAATGAGACTTTCGCGTATTCTTCAGGAATCTGTTTTATTTCCTAAAATTTCATAAATTTCTAATTCAAATTACCAAAGTCAGAGTAATGATGGAAATATTTTATTGTTTCCGCATGACTCAATCATTTGCATACGAAATTATCATGTGCGTGCTGAAGTTCAGTAAGTCCAGTGCATGCCGTCAAATGCCCACAATGATTCATCTTTCGATAGTCATTGACTAGCGGGATTTCCAGGGCCAGCCGAAGTACAGTCATTAGTTGCGGCTCTCTAAACGACTGAGTCAATCATATCAGAAAAGTATGGAAAGCACGAGCGGAAAGGGCAGTGGTTTAACGGGTGGTTTTTATTGCGCTTATATCCTGTTGATTCTCTTGACGTCAGTCAAGCTTTTTTTCAATACTAGTGAATTTTATTGTTGTTCATTTGATAGCAGCGTTTGTTTAGACAAAACATTTATCATAAAATAAGAGCCCGAGATGGAGTTCTTACCCAGTGTGTCATGAGACAATGATTAAAATATTGTTATTATAAAATGTATACCCACAATTAGGTATCGAGTTTATAATATAACTATGATCATTTCTCTTTCAAGCTTCCAAGTTCAAGAGATTTTGGGAAAGACCAGTAGTTAAATGGGCCATATACATTCATTTTTGAAAAAATTCTGATATTTATATTTAATTTTTATTCTTTAATACTGTACCGATATCAAAAGAATTCTCTATTAATATCCATGCATTTTCGGATAATAATGGGTAATTTGCAATATATTTAATAATGATTAGACTCTCGATTGTCAATGTCTGTAGAGCTCAAAGGACAAGTGCTACATATAATAAGATGCCATTCGGTGGTCGCGCCATAGAGGGTACGACCACTCAATGCATAAGCATAGGAGCTCCGTCCCTTACCCCCATCCTCTCAAAAGATTTAGCAACAACCTTAACGATTGACAAGTAAGTTCATGGGAACAATACTAACTCCTCTAGCTAATATTGGCTATCTAAATTTAATGAATTCGTGTGATTTTAAACCATTGAAGGATAAGATAGAATATCGATAAAAACCGTACTAATACTATCGAAAATGGATACAACTGAAAGTATTTTATACCCTTGCATGGATCTATTTTTGCTAACAATGAATCTCGAAACAACCTACAATTATGTTTTGCGCGTCAAGTGACTTTAAATAATTAATACAGTTTCTCTGATCAATTGCTACTGATCGATCTCGAATGCTAAAGAGTACGAAAATGCAAAAGTGACGAGTACATCGGATGACGAATGAAAAAAATTAAAAACATAATGATATGTATTAAAAAAAATTACGAAACCAACTGTAAATAATTTTAACAACACAATTAAGAAAAGCTTTCACAAATCGTGAAAAAAACATTATATTTAGAAGAAATACAAATCCGTAATTATATTGTAAAGGAAAAAAAAATTCAAATAGAACGTGAGAAATTCATTCCTACGGGAAGCATCCGGAACTTGAAAAAGTTCTAGTAAATCAAAACAGTTACCATCTGAGTTATGTGCAGCACTAAAATTTATAACATCAATCGGAGAATGAGTATTTTATTAGTATATAATCCACAATTTTTCACAATATGAAATTGTTCTGAGAAGCGTTCAAATCCAAAAAAAATCAGGATCCCCTGGTATTCACAATATTTGACGTCGATTTCGTATCGGTACAAATGATGTTTAAATATGTGCTAAAAGTACTTGTCCGGCCCATCACTTTTCATTCAAATTGCTCATTCAAATAAAAATCAAACTAGACGTAAATAAATGCGTTATTTTTATGAAACTAGCATTAACGCTGGCGTTACACGCCCACTTGAATTTGGACATCATTCCACATATGCTCGGCGGCAACTATTTCTTCGCAAAAATTCGGAACAACGAATAAACAAAACCATTGCAACGGATAGAAGCTTTACATTTCGATATTTCAAAACTTTTTTCTTTAAGAAAGGGGGAATAGTAATTCATTAGGGAATCACTTTTCATCGAATTTCAAGACACTTTTTCATTAATTTACAATAATATCTCTTGTATATTACAGAAAAATTTGTTTGCATTTTTTCTATAATGAATGCAATTAAGTTAAAATCTCTAGGAGGTCATTTTCTCAATGCCCTCTGTATGCATTAGGGCGGTTCAAAAAAATCGACTATTTTTATTTCTTCAAAGCCCGGGTTTCAATTATTGTAGTGAGGTGAAAAAAGATGCCCGACAAAATTTGAGCCCTTAAAAAAATTTTTTAGAAGTTGCTCATCGCGATTTTCTATTTTTTATTTAAATAACACGGGGAAGACGTTACTAGCTGCTTTTGAATTTTATTCCTCGGCAACAGGTAAGGGTATGATAACGCCCAAGGTCGTTTTTTGTAGTGATTTGAACGCTCTCTAAAAAAAGTCTCTTGGCGTTTTACGCTAAATTTACACCTACAAAAGTTATTCAATGTCAAAATTGGCTTTGAAGAAAATTTCGACATTTTTTCACTTTTCCGACGAAACTATCGACCCTGTCACAAAACGCTGTGGAAACTTTTTCGGAAATCATGTGATTTAGTATAATATCGTGTTCCTAGAATATTAAAAAATTGAATAATTTATAATAATACTACATCACGAGGTTATTCTTAGAGGAAACTGCAATTTCCGTCGAGTAAATCGTTATATTAATAAAAAAGTTCCAATTTTCATTGAGTCATTAGGTAACGCCTCAGAAAGAAATTTTTCGTGAAAATTCCAAAATGCATCGAGATTCTCCACCTTCCATTTATAATTTCTTTTGGGGCATTAATTTTTTTTTCTGGGGAATAAATTCAGATTTAATGTTATTTGAATTCAGTATAAATTGAAACGTCTAATATAATTGAGTGGAAATGATGTTTGGAATAATGGATAGCTCTACAGTAAGGGTAACATCCTATGATACCGGCAGAACGGAAAAGGAGGTTACCCTTATTGTAGGGCTATAATTTATTGTTCCAAACATCATTGTCACTCAATTGTTCCATCTCAATTACATTAGACGTTTCAATTTATACTGGATTCAAATTCAGATGTCCTTTTCCGTTCTGCCGATATTATAGGATGTTGCCTTTACTGTAGAGCTATGAACCATTATTCCAAACATCATTTCCACTCAATTTTTCCAACTCAATTACATTAGACGTTTTAATTTATACTCAATTCGAATAACTTTGAATCTGTATTTATATTGCATTCCCCAAAAAAAAAAAAATTAATGCCCCAAAAGAAATTATAAATGGAAGGTGGAGAAACTCGATGCATTTTGGAATTTTCACGAAAAATTTCTTTCTGAGGCGTTACCTAATGACTCAATGAAAATTGGAACTTTTTTATTAATATAACGATTTACTCGACGGAAATTGCAGTTTCCTCTAAGAATAACCTCGTGATGTAGTATTATTATAAATTATTCAATTTTTTAATATTCTAGGAACACGATATTATACTAAATCACATGATTTCCGAAAAAGTTTCCACAGCGTTTTGTGACAGGGTCGATAGTTTCGTCGGAAAAGTGAAAAAATGTCGAAATTTTCTTCAAAGCCAATTTTGACATTGAATAACTTTTGTAGGTGTAAATTTAGCGTAAAACGCCAAGAGACTTTTTTTATAGAGCGTTCAAATCCCTACAAAAAACCACCTTGGGCTTTGTCGTACCCTCATCCGTTGCCCAGGAATAAAATTCAAAAGCAGCTAGTAACGTTTTCCCCGTGTTATTTAAATGGATAATAGAAAATCGCGATGAGCGACCTCTAAAAATTTTTTTTAAGGGCTCAAATTTTGTCAGGCATCTTTTTTCACCTCACGGCAACAATTGAATCGCGGGCTTTGAGGAAATAAAAATAGTCGATTTTTTTTAACCACCCTAGTATGTATACATGTGATTCATCAGATCTAGATGAATCCTGATTTTTATTTGAATGAGCAATTTGAATGAAAAGTGATGGGCCGGACAAGTACTTTTAGCACATATTTAAACATCATTTGTACCGAACGAAATCGACGTCGAATATTGTGAATACCGGAGGATCCTGATTTTTCTGGGATTTGAACGCTTCTCAGAACAATTTCATGTTGCGAAAAATTGTGAATTATATACTAATAAAATACCCATTCTCCGATTGATGTTATAAATTTTAGTGCTGCAAATAACTCAGATGGTAACTTTTTTGATTAACTAGAACTTTCTCACGTTCCGGATGCTTCCCGTAGGATGAATTTTTCACGTTCTATTTGAAAATTTTTTCCTTTACAATATATTTACGGATTTGTATTTTTTTTTAATAGTAGAGAAGCTAGGAGAGAGCTGAACCAGGGATCTCAGGGGGTTGCGGGGACGGGGGAGCGCGGGGTCTGTTGTGGGGCAGGGTGAGCTTTGTGGAGGGGGAATTCGGAGGTGCGTGAAGGAGATGGGATCTCAGGGGAGTACGGGGACGGGGGAGCGCGGGGTCTGTTGCGAGGCAGGGTATGGAGGGGAAACGGAGGTATGTGGAGGGAATGGTCAGAGAGAGGATGAGGGTAGAGGCGACGCGGAGAGATAGGATGGGTAATGTTCAAGTGGAGGGTGCGAGAGAGGGAGTGAGACAATAAAATTTATAACTTTTAGCAAGAGTTTTTGAACAATGATTTTTTTTTCACATGAACTTTCACACAGGTTTTTTTTCAAAGGAGAAGTCAATCATGGCTTCATCCCTAAGAAACAGCAGCAACCTGTGCGGTAGTAATAAAGTATAGGATTTACGACCTCCGAAACGAGAGATTTGTTTCGAGCATTGCAAGATGACCATGACGTTTCCTAATTGAATTTAAGTCATGAAAAAAAGGGGAACCGACTTGTACGTTTCCAAGATTTAGAATTACTAGCACCTGCATTCCCACGACTGGTCCATTGTTCCCGAAAAATATGTCCTCTGGGTTTTTCGTGAAACTCTGGAAAGAAATTCGATCGTCATCCATGACCTCTTTAATCAAGTCTTTCAGCAAAAAGGCTTTTTCACGGTATGGTAAAACCAGGAGCACCTGCATTTACACGACATTGTTTCCGAAAAAGATGTCTCCTAGATTTTTTCTCCGAATAGCCGCCCACGCACAATTTTTCCCGAGCTTGGTTACTGATATTATCATGTCGAAGAAATACCTACTAATAGATTGTCATCTTCGTATATTCGAAAAACTTCAAAAAGTAAAAAAGGCACGCCAAGTATTAAAAGGTCGTGACCGTCGTTTTAAATGATTTTCTATATTCGCATTGTCAATAAATAATTTTAAAAAAATGTTCAACTGTGAAAAAATATGAGATCTATTTTAACATATACAGTGAATGAATTACGTTTCCTGTAGGAATTCTGAATTTTGGAAATAAAAAAAAATGAGATCATTTTCTAACGTAGCCAAGTACAGTGAATGAATTAAGGTTATTGTGGAATTCATTCGTGTACACTTTTAGCCCTAATCCCTCACTTATTCAGAAAAATTTTCCAGCAAACGTCACAGAGCAACAAAGGTTTCTCGAATGATTCTGCAATTATTAAGAGATTATCATCTGTTTTTATGCTAGCTCGGATTATAAACTTAAAACAGTTTACGCGTACAAGTGCATGCATTGTATCTATACGATGAACTGCACAAATTCATTTTCAACATTACACACAAGCTTGGCGTGCATGGTTTTCAATCGGAAGCTCGGGAAGATACAATTGTTCAAATTTACTATGAAAACAAAAATTAATTAGAATTGTATGAACGAGTGTGAAAAAAACCGATCCCCCAATAAAATAAGAGGGGCCCTGTTATATAATGATTTGGTAAACAATACAGATGGGTGAAATTTGTGGATAAAATTGAACAATTAAACGAACGGATAAAGAAATGAAATCAATCAATCCCTTTATATGCCTTTATCTTGTACGGATAGATACGGCCATTCTTTCATGCCCATACGCATTTTAATTTATCCACGCGTCACTTTCACTCGTTTGTCCGTACACTCTTTTTTTACCAAATGGGCAGATGATTGGATGAATTACACAAGTATTGAAATGGATGAACAAAGAAGTAAGCTGTGTAAACATTGATTTGAGAAAAAAAAACGCGTTGAATACGAAACATTTGGAGTAATGAATTTATCAGTCAAACTAGTCAAGAATAGATATTTTTCTTTGTGTACACAGCGCGGGATTTCACGTCGAACTACTCAATAAAATGGTTGGATGGAAAAGGGATGGCAAATTAAAAAACAATTACATGAGAGGATCATCAAGTTTTCTTCAAATATATGGACGGATGAGGCATTCCTTCGCCGAGCTTCCGATTGAAAACCATGCACGCCAAGCTTGTGTGTAATGTTGAAAATGAATTTGTGCAGTTCATCGTATAGATACAATGCATGCACTTGTACGCGTAAACTGTTTTAAGTTTATAATCCGAGCTAGCATAAAAACAGATGATAATCTCTTAATAATTGCAGAATCATTCGAGAAACCTTTGTTGCTCTGTGACGTTTGCTGGAAAATTTTTCTGAATAAGTGAGGGATTAGGGCTAAAAGTGTACACGAATGAATTCCACAATAACCTTAATTCATTCACTGTACTTGGCTACGTTAGAAAATGATCTCATTTTTTTTTATTTCTAAAATTCAGAATTCCTACAGGAAACGTAATTCATTCACTGTATATGTTAAAATAGATCTCATATTTTTTCACAGTTGAACATTTTTTTAAATTTATTTATTGACAATGCGAATATAGAAAATCATTTAAAACGACGGTCACGACCTTTTAATACTTGGCGTGCCTTTTTTACTTTTTGAAGTTTTAATATTTACTGATTTCACTTCTTTTTGCGAGACGTGACAACTATATAGGAATCGTATTTCATTCACTATATTTGTCAACTTCAGAAAACGATCTCATTTTTTTTTTATATTTTGAAGTTTTTTATTGATAATGCAAATATAGAAAATTATTGGAAACTACGGTCGCGACCTTTTAATAATTGGCGTTCTTTTTTTACTTTGTCAATTATTTTTTTTCTAACTTAGCTGATTTTTTAGAGGCGTGACAATATTTACTTAAGAGAAAAAATACATTCCTCGTCTTCGACGAAAATTTTTAAAACGATTTGTTTCAAGTTGAGTGCTTTTCTCTATGTGCCAAAAGCAATCGACACAGCCAATTTTTCTATGTAGACGGACGAAAACTGTGCGGTTATGTTCATGTGAGTTGAAACCTTTTACAAGCAATAATGGTGACGATTTTGATAATCCATTCAGCAAATCGAATTTTCCAATGAAAGATTGGGAAATTCCTATGCAATGGGATGATATTTTCATTTTCTATTCCTTTTTTTGAAAAGCTCCACTTGTTTACTTGGAAAAATGATTTTTGAAACTATCTTCATCTCATTCATGGATTCCATGTTGACATGGATACTGTCAATGGTTTGCAATGTCCAAGGAGATGTTTCCATGGTATTCAATGTCTAAGACCACAGCTTTATGGTTATTGGTGTCCAGTGATATTTTTTCATGGTCTTCTGTAACGTCTGAACCTGCCTCGTCAATGTAAACTATTAAATCGCAGATCTAGATATCGATAACTATGAGGAAATATATCGTAAACCATTGCACCGTTTACCTAAATATCGGGAAATATAAAATTGTCGAATATATATTGAAAAATACGAAGGCATCCACCTAGACATCGAAAACTCTATAGTCGCCAAACTAGACTTCGAAAACTATAGAGCCGACGACCTAGATATCGAAAACCTTAGAAAAACTCACCACACTATCGGAAACTATGGAGCCATTGACTTTCATATCGGGAACCATGGACAAATTCACCTTAACATCGGAAACTATGGAGCTATGGACCGGAATAGTGAAAACTATGAAGTCGTCAACCTAGTCCACGAAAACAATGGGAAAACATACCTGGACATTGAAAACTACGGAGCCGTTGATCTAGACCTCGAAAAGCATGAAAAAACATACCAGCACGACGAAAGCCATGGAGAAATATACCTAGCCATCGAAAACCATGGAGCTGTCGACGTAGACATCGAAAACAATGGAACCGTCGACCTAGACCATGAAAACCATGGAGAACCATAACCAAACGTCGAAAACTATGGAAATGTTGACCTAGCATCAAAAGCCATGACGGAATATACCTGGACCACGAAAACCATGAAGGAACATACGTAGACATTTAAAACTATGAAGAAATATACCTGGACATCCAAAACCATGGAGGAATATACCTAGACATTGAAAAATATGTAGACACATACCTAGACATCGAAAGATATGGAGTCATCGACCTAGATCGCGGAAATGATGAAGAAATATACCTAGAGAACAAAAAAAACTCAGACCTAGCCATCGAAAACTGTGGAACCATCAACTTAGACCACGAAAACCATGGAGAAACATACCCAGACATCGAAAACCATGGAGGAATATACCTGAACCACGAAAACCATGATGAAACATGCCTAGACATTGAAAACCATGGAGGAATATACCTGGACCACGAAAACCATGAAGGAACATGGTTTTCGTGGTCCTTCATACTTGGTCATTGAAAACTGTAGAGCCGTCGACCTCGACTGCGAAAACCATGAATAAACATACCTAGACCACGAAAACCATGGAAGAATCTACGTAGACCACGAAAACCATAGAAAAACATATCCAGACATCGAAAACCCTGGAGGAATATACCTGAACCACGAAAACCATGGAGGAATCTACCTAGACCACGAAAACTATGGAGGAATCTACCTAAACCACGAAAACCATGGAGCAATGTACCTAGACCACGAAAACCATGGACAAACATATCCATACATCGAAAACCATGGAGGAGTATACCTGGACCACGAAAACCATGAAGGAATATGTCCAGACATTCGAAACCATGAAAGAATATACCTAGACATCAAAACCCATGGAGGAATTATCCTAGACCACGAAAACCATGGAGAAGCATACTTGGACATCGAAAACTGAGGAGCCGTCGACCTCGACCGCGAAAACCATGATTAAACATGCCTAGACATTGAAAATCATGGAGGAATATACCTAGACATCGAAACCCATGGAGGAATTATCCTCGACCACGAAAACCCGAGAGAAACATACCTGGACATCGAAAACTGTGGAGCCGTCGACCTCGACTACGAACACCATGAAGAAACATACCTAGACCACGAAAACCATGGAGGAATCTACCTATACCGAGATAACCATGGAGGAATATACCTGGATGACGAAAACCATGAAGGAACATGCCTAGACATTGAAACCATGAACAAACGTACCTAGACCACGAAAACCATGGAGGATTGTACCTAGACCACGAAAACCATGGAGGAATATACCTGGACCACGAAAACCATGAAGGAAAACGTCTAGACATTGAAAACCATGAAGGAAAATACCTAGACATCAAAACCCCTGGAGAAATTATCCTAGACCACGAAAATCATGGAGAAACATACCTAGACATCGAAAACTGTGGAACCGTCGACCTCGACCGCGAAAACCATCAAGAGACATACTTAGACCACGAAAACCATGGAGGAATATACCTTAGACATCAAGAACAATGGAGAAATACACCTGCACATCAGAAACCATAGAGGAATATACCTAGACATCGAAACCCATAGAGGAATTATCCGAGACCACGAAAACCATGGAGAAACATACCTGGACATCGAAACCTGTGGAGCCGTCAACCTCGATCGCGAAAACCATGGAGGAATATACCTAGACATCAAGAACTATAGAGAAATACACGTGGACATGAAAAACTATGGAGAAATACACTCGCACATCAGAAACCATGGAGGAATATACCTAGACATCGAAATCCATGGAGGAATTATCCGAAACCATGAAAACCATGAAGAAACATACCTGGACATCGAAAACTATGGAGTCGTCCACCTAGAAATCGAAAATCGCGATAGAATGTACCTAAACCTAGTCCTCCAAAACCCATGAGCTATCGCCCTAGACATCCTCGAAAAATCCAGCGGCGTCGATCAGAATTTTATATTTTTTTATTTTTATTATTTATTATTTAATGTTATTCGTATTATTCAATTTTTTTATTTTATTATAATATTATCATTTTATATTATATATTGTATAATATAATATATATATTATATTATATATTAATTATAATAAAATATTTATTATAATAATATTTTATTATTAATTAATATTAATAAATAAAATATATATTATATAATTATATACATATTTTATGCGCAAACCAGGAGCTGGTATTGCCCCCGCTGTGCGCCCATTCTCTGTCTCTCTCGCTCGGCGACGCAGAAGGAGAGGGGGTAGCCGCGTTCAGCGTAGTGCGTGACGTAGAGTGTGACAAAAGTAAGAAATCGTGCAAAGGACGTAAGTCCAAATGTAAACAAGCGTAACTTACGCCTCTCTGTCTCTAAGAAAATGAAAATCCCGAAATGATGGATTTTAAATCCCTAACGTTACATATCTCAGGATCTACTGGACGGATTTACTTGCAACAAAGACCAATGGAAAGAGAAAAATCGAAAAAAAATCGTCACAAATTTTCAAGTTCTTTTATGAAATGGTTTATTTGTGAGAGCCATTTGAAAATTCTGTGACGTCATAAAACCGGCATATTCGCGTATATAAGAGTAGCGGCAGGGCTCGCGCTGGCTTTTCTTTTGCGCTGCAGTTTTTCCTTTTAATACTTGGCGTCGAGCCGCTACCGCGTCTCTTGATTCTTACATCATACTTGGTAAAAGGATAGTTTAAAAGAAAGATGTCGATCCGTGGGGGTGTAACGAAACGTTAAAGTAATGAAGATGTCTTTGAGTTAGGGACCGACTTTCACGCTATAATCGACAGGAGTGCATGCACCTGCTTGTTCATGATTGACCCATTGTTTCCGCAAAAGATGTCCTTAAGTTTTTCTTCTTAAAAAATCTTCGCCCACCCACATTTTTTTCCTAACATCGATCTAGAGTAATCATGGGGAATATGTAAAAGAAATGCCGACAGGTTTCAACCCTCACATATACAGTTCTCATATACACCCCCTCTCCTAGAAAAAAGTTAACTATTGGGAAAAAGTTTAGAGGGATGATGTTAATTTTGTCGAGATGATTTCAAAAATCGAGACATTCGGGATCGAGTTTTCTTCGAATCCACATCGAAGTTTAGTTTCATATTCTCCTCATCACCATGGCAGACGTCAATGATGTTGATGATATGGAAAATTTTTGAAGTGATCGTGCGGCTTTGTTACAATCGGTGGAAGAATATATTGCGTGGGAAGAACAGTGTGATGCGTTTATCGCATCGTTGAGTGGCGAAAATTCTTCCAAACGTGCTCGATTGAATATAGCATCACAACGGTCATTAATTGCGCGAATTATACGTTTAGAAACTTTGAAAACAACAACCCGTTCCCAATTCATTCACACGGGTGATGGGTTAAATGATCGAAACTTGGTGTGGTGTGAAGTCGACACAGCGTTTGGAAATCGTGTGCTAACCGGTGCTGTGATTAATAAAAATTACATCGATCCACGAAAATTCCTTCAAGACTCATACGACTTAGTGGCATTGCAAGTGGTGGACAATATTTCCAAACATAACAGCATAAAAGTTAATACCGAATTTAATGGCGAGTTCACGGTGAATGGCAGGTATGCAAATAAAAGTATAATTACAAAGACAGTTGCACTGCTCGAAACATGTGTTATAAGCGAATGGTATCGAAATTATGTTGTTGAGCCAACGCTAAAATCCCTCGATGAATTTCAAGAAAGTGATAGTGGTTGGACATTAAGTTCAATTTTGAATTTAACTGTGAACATTAATAAGTATAATTCTATGCGTGCGGGTTGTCATATAACATTATCAAAACACATTAGATTGAAAAAAGCAGTAATTAATGTGAAATCTAATGATAACGCGTGTTTCGGCTGGGCGATCGTTGTGGCCCTCCATCCCGCCGCCAATCATAGTGATCGCTCATCATCATATCCACACTACTAAACGATCTTAATTCTTGCGGGTATCAACTTCCCCATGACTTTAGATCAAATGAAAAAATTTGAGAGCCTCAACAACCTCTCGATAAATATATATAGTGCACCGAATGATGTTGTTCAACCTATTCGATTGAGTAAACAAAAAAGGGAGCGACACATCAATTTGCTGTACATAGAAGATGTGATGGGTACAAATGTGGGACACTTCGCATGGATTAAAAATCTTTCCCATTTAGTGAGCAAGCAACTGAATACTCACAATGGTCGAAAATACATCTGTGATCGGTAAGTGATATCAGTATACTACTATATATAAAGATTTTTAAAATATAATAAAGATTTATGAGTAATCAAAAAATGTTTTTTTTTTCTGCTCATTCATAGATGCCTTCATTATTTTTCATCTCATGAGAAGCTCCAATCACATGAGGTGGATTGTGGCGAGATGAATAATTGCACGATTCTGCTGCCGAACGCACATGACAAATGGTTGGAATTCAAGAACGTGAATCGAAAGGAACTTCTACCGTTCATCGTGTATGCCGACCTCGAGTGCATTTTGAAAAAAACCACGGCTGAAGATATGGACCGCAATAAATATCAACATCACCAAGTCTTCAGCGTGGGATACTACGTCAACTGCTCGTATGACGAATCATTGTCAGGGTATCACACACATCGGGGCGAGGACTGCGTTCAATGGTTCGTACGTAGATTCGAACAATTGGCGAAACAAGTAGCAACCATTTTATATACCATTATTCCGATGAATGAATTGACTCCTCAAGAATGGCGAAAATTCCGTAAAAATAAGGGATGTCATATCTGTGAGAAATCATTCGTACAGTGTGATGTTCGAGTACGCGATCATTGCCATTTAACAGGCAAATTCAGAGGTCCAGCGCACCAGGACTGTAATTTAAAATATCAAGAATCATTCTTCATCCCCATAGTTTTCCATAATTTGTCGAACTATCTAACGTTGATAACGTTAGAAAAAAGAAAGGAAAAGAGGAAAGATAGATCAAATTCATGACACAACAAATCCAACAGAATTGGCCCTTTTTAAATGTTGCCTTTGCATTCTGAATCTAGATATTTTCGTGTCATTCAAAATGTGTCCCTGATGAAATATATTTCCAAAGTTTGCAAGTGGCCGCTGAGATCGCAGTTTGATAGTTGCTGAAAAAAGGCACCCGGAAACATTTATTATGTCAGAACTCAAAGAAGCAAAAAAAAACTGAGCGTACTTAATTCATCAGAGCAACGGAATTCAAAGACGTTTAAGGTATCTGCATTGGTTTTGGAGAAAAACAATTTCAGGAGAATTCAGGAAAGAATTTAAAAGTTTAAAAACTCAGAATAAAATAGAAAACGGAAAATTTAGGCATTTAGAAATGCTGAAGACGTTTGTGATGAATTTTTGAGATTACATTTTACGGTTGGAGTAAAAAATTTAAATGATTGGCACACATGCTGCGACACAAAAATATCAAAGTTTGAAGGTATTCGCTTTATACCGCAGTAATACAAACTTCAATAGTATTTGAAAAGGAATACTTTAAAACTTGCTGAACAAAGTTCCATTACATATTACCATAATCAAAGATAGGGTGTGATACTTAGCACATATACTTATCCACAGAAATGTCAAAGTTTGCAGGTATCTGCTGCGATTCAATGTATCTGCGCAATGAGTTTGGAAGACAGCATATTCAAATCCATCCATAAATGAGCAATTGAAGACTTTTGCAATGAATTTTTCACTTCATATTTATATTACAGTGAGAGTCAAAAAGTAAAATGAATGGCAAAGTATATAAATTTTATAGTTTGCAGATTTTTGCTGTATTTCAATGATCCAAATCTATAGTATTATTGTGAAAAGTTGTTGGAAGTCATGATGTTACATTAAAATGACATAGCGCACATAACATTCAGAAATTCTGTAGGTTTCCATGTTGTTAGCAGGCATTATACTTAATCGCATCCAAAACTGAGCAACTGTAGACTTATTGTAATGAATCTTTTCACTAATAATTCCACATTTGCAATTTGCAGAATAGGAATACTCTACATACACGTCATTTCATAAGTATTGTTGTCAAAATTTGTGTTTGCCTACCGCATTCCAAAGATTCGACTTTTCATATGATCAGTAAACAAAGCATCCAAAGACTTTTTGGAATAAGTTTCAAAATTTGTTACTCGACAGACCAGGTGGAAAATGAATAACTACACTTATATCAAGACCAGAAACTGTTTTGAGAATCTGATGTACAAAATGTGCGATTGATGATCATAGCTGGAAACCTCTTGAATCACGTTATCACAATTAGCATGAAGAAATAGCAGAAAATCATAGGATACATATTAGGCAACGAATTAATAATATGTATCGATCCGCTGCAAACTGATGGGGTGAAAACAAGGATCGGAGAGGGCAGAGCCGAACTCAATAAGAAGCAAAATATGGGAATATTCAAAAATAATGATGATATACGAAATAAATTAGAAAACATTTATTCAATTGGAATTTCTAACATTATAGTAACAGTTTCGTGTGTTCTTGTTTTATTAATTATCAACCATAATATTTCAGATCGCAAAAAGAAAATTTGATGTTACAGGTTGATGAACGTCTTTCCTCACAACTTCCAGACCTATTTTTGATAAACTGTTTTATGTATTTATTCACCTTATTTTTATTATTCACTAACTATGCGAATGTTTGTTACATTTGTCCCGCACTTCGTAACGTCAAAAACCCCGGCGGGTTTGTTACCACAGAGCTATAAAAGGGAACTCGTATATATAAACTACATTATTACACATGATATATAATCATGCAATTGACGATATATTTACACTGGACAATATTCCGCGCACTCTATTTTAATTGAAAGATTATCTCAGTTGACACTTATTTCCAATCGAACGAAATAATGAAATCTTTAAAAGTTTCGTTGACATATGCATCGTGCATTTTTTATATTTTTTTTCACACTCAGATCACAGACTACATTTACGCGGCCGCTTTGATACCGGTTTAGTATATCACAAATTTTAACAAAATAAATACTAATATGCACTCCGTTAGATGACGAAAATTATTTTTAGTTATCCCGCACGCACTTCATAACATCATAACCCCAAACATCAACATGACGTGAAACTTCGGCTGGTGACTTTCGAGCTCTCGGCATGTGACGTCAGTCCGCGACACCGCCGCGAAGTTAGACCGAGAGACATGAGGCCTTTGATGGTATTATATACAGACATGTTAAATTTCTAAAAGTGTTAGTAACTTTGCTTAATCTTGAGCCTGCGCAAAGTTTTTTCTCAGCAATTACGCTACTCATCGTGTTGGTTTCGGGCTCATTCGAAAGAGATTTTGAAAGTTAGTCTCCAAACTAATTTTCGCTTAACAAAACATCTCTTGAGCTCCGCAATGCCAAAAAATGACATGCCAGTTTTACCCCCACCACCGCGAATCGTTTTATTCAGAGAAAAGATAGTCTCGGCGAGAGCCTCAGGCCAGCAGACGACAGGGCTGTCAATGTACTTGTCCCGAGACTCTACCGAGTCTCTTGATTAAGGAAACAAATATAGCTCTAAGTCCGCATGACGACAAGCGCTACATTATTCCTGGCACAGTGAATACTTTGCCATGGGGTCATCGTGACATTCCATAATGTCTTTGAAAGCGATGTAAATAAGTATGAGTGGGCGAGAGCAAGAGAGAGAGAGAGTTTTTACATTGGAAGTGGAATAAAGAAAAAAAAACCAGAGTTGAAATTTTTTCCATCTTCTTTATTCATAGGTCATTCTTGCTTATCCAACTATTGTGTGTATTGTCGAAACCTAGCCATTTTACAAACAACTGACTGCCGCGCTTCTTCAACACTTTTTCAATGAGATATATGTCGGGGTATTTAATATGTAGTAGCTCTTGTTCGTAGAAACCACCTGCGATGGGCTCATCTTGATGATCTTTTATATTATAAGTAACTGGATTAGTTTTTTTCACTCGATATATTGTAAAAATTTCAGTTGTCCAGTTCGGTGTATAACCTTTTTCGAATACATTCTTAAATTTACTTATGCGCACTTTATCACCAATTTTGAATTTTGCTGGTTTCTCGTACTATGTAATGTATCATTATATTTTATAATTAATGTATCGAGAATATCGATCCATTTCCAGTTTCCGCGAAAACTAAATTGAATCCGCATTTTATTCTTGAGTGTACGATTGAAGCGCTCACAAATTGATGCTTTCGTATTACTAAATGTAGAATACAAGTGTATATTATACTTTTTCATCAAAGCCTTAAAGTTCATATTATAAAATTCTTTTCCTCGATCGACGTGAAGATTTTTCGGTATGCGTCCTTTGCTGAGAATCGACTCCATTGCAGCACTCACATCTTTTCCACTTTTACTCTTCAACGGTGCGGCCCAGGCGAATTTGGAGAATATATCGATGACAGTGAGGAGAAATTTATGGTTAGAGTTGTGTTGTGCATATGCAGACAAGATCAGCTTGCCAAGTCTCATCCAGGCCACGTATATCCACATGTCGACGTGGATAATTCCGCCGAGCTGGCTTATGCAGTTCTTCAACCACCGCAAGCTTCTTTTCACTCATTTTTTCTTCTCCCCCACGGTCCTCATCAATTGCAGAAGATAAGAGTCTGGAGGACTTTTCACTGACTTATCATTAGATGATCTCGTAAAAGCTTCATATCATCATGAAGTTCTGAGATTTCTCTCTTTATATTATCAATTTTTTCACGGAGATGGGCGAGCTTGGTTCTCACACGCTTTTCTGCAGCCGCCACATTCGATTCGCACTTTTGATTCGTTGTATGAGTCACACTATGAGTTATAGAATGAATGTGTTTGCTGAATGCATCGAGTGTTACAGCATCTCGAGCATTTACTGGCTCGCCAACGTTGCTCACAAGGAAAGTCTTTCCGCTGTCCCCCTCCGATTTTAATGAAACTTGAATATGTTATTCTACATCAAAATCTAAGAGACACGTATTTTTTTTATCGGCGGAAAAACGTTTCTAGGGGGTGAAATCATCCCTTGAAGTTGAGACCTCCGAGGGGTACTTTTCAGGTTTCACCTATTTCCACTTGAGATAATCGAATGCACCCAAATGGATAATTACCTTAATGATAAACGATGAAAAATGCAACTGGTTTCACATCGGGGGGTTGCATAAGAAAAAAGTTATAGGGGTTGAAATTCACAAAATCGTTATATCAAAAAAACTATTGCACCTATCTCGATAAATTCAATTGCATTTTGAAGAGGGTAAAAAAATAGTAGATACGGGTTTTTGCGTTTTCCTCGCAAATCAAGTTAAGGGGGTGAACTACCCCTATGTATGTTTACGCTTAATCTCAATCAAACGGCAGTAATTCTTTTTTTTCTTGTTTCCTCTCCTCGTAATACGTTTTTTCTTCAAATTTACAACATCCACATATCAACAGATGGATGGATTTTTCCTGCAATTACATTTTCCTAACTGGTGAAAGTGATAGAACCCAAAGTATGCGTCCAATCTTAATGGTTTGTTTTTTATTTGAAGGCATTTTGAGACTCTTCTAGTTATACTTAAAAGATTCTATTCAAAATTTATTTAAACAATGGATTTGATCTACTTGAGCAAGGAAAATTGGAAAAAATCGAATTTTTCCTTTGAAAATTCTACCATTTTATGAATTCTTTATTTTTTGTAACTTTTTACGGTATTCATACGAATTACATCCATAGTTTAAAAGAATTCACTTATTTATTTTTTCCGCGAAAAATTATAGATTGGATAACTTTTACGAATAACAATTTTTTTATTAGTTAATAATGAATAAACCACAAGATAAATTAAAAAATATGTATTTCTTATACTTTTCACAAAAATTTCGTAAATACTGACGTATTTTCATAGTTATCATATCTCCCCCCTCTACTTGACGGTGTTATTTCGGAGTCACCTCGGTCCGGTCTGTGACTCGCTCCCAAAATTAGATTTGAAATACAACGCAGAAGCAGTGATAAAACTGCGATCGCGGAATGTATTCACCACAGTCGGTTATTTTTATTTTACACAAAAGAAGTGCCTTACAATTCGAGACTATTTAAAACAAAGTTGCAAGTATTAATCAAAATGAAGATAAATCCTTTGAACGTTGTTAGAATGCTTCTCACAACTTTTGAAGTTATGCGTTTACCGGATTCGCCAGTGAATAACGATGAAATACAGTTGAAAGAAAACATTGAAAATATTTTGTTGACTGCAATGAACGAATACAGTGGTTTCGACATGGTAGAAGAAAATTCTTTGCATTTTGAAGAACCATTTAAGGATCGGGAAATGGAAATTGTTGAAGATCAAGAATGGGCAGACGCCCTGCATGAACCAGAACTTCCGCCTGATACATGCACTCGTGATGACGAAGACTTATCTTACGAGTACAAATTAAGGGCCGTTGAGTATTGGCGCAGCGGGAAGACAGGAAATTTAGGTTTAGGAAGTGTTAAATAAAAGTTCAAGATAGTGCAATCTATACGACAGTTGCGGCGGTGGGCCCACAATTTGAACAAGGGGGGGACATACAAAGAAAAATTAGCACGAATTTGTGGATACACTTTGGAAAATTTCAAAGCTGCTGTGGATGCTGATTTAATAGTGCACGATTCCGATTTAAAAAAATGGGCCTTGCATGCTCAAAAAGAAGTAGGGCATACTGATTTTCGTTTCAAAGCATCTCGTACGTGGATAAACTCATTCAAAGCAGCTCATCGTATCGTATCGAGAAAAATTAATAAATTCATTATATCCAAAACAATTGAAGATGGAAAAGTCTTGGAACAACAAAGTCAAAAATTTGTCTATGACGTAAAGCAAAATATTAGCACGTACGAATTGTCAAATACATTTAACGCAGATCAGAGTGGCTTCCAACTAGAAATGCATTCAGGAAGAACTTTAGCGATCGAAGGAGAAAAGCAAGTACAATGTCTTGTACAATCAGTCTCTTCTACGACTCACAGTTACACTATTCAGCCGACTATATCAGCTGACGGCAAGCTGCTATCTCCTCTATTTTTAGTTTTAAAAGAACGCTTTTCAGACCCGATAATGTGTACATAGAAGTATCCAAGTCTGGGAAGCTTACTTCAGGTATAAATTACATCCACTGTTTTTGTGTAAACATTTTTTCGATAGAAAAAATAATACGTTTTTCTATTTTCAGATCATTTTAAAATTTGGTTGGAGCATGTATTTTTCCCGAAAGTTGGCCCAAAATCATTATTACTGATTGATTCTTGGACTGGACACTGTCCCCAAGCTGTACTTGATGTGAAACCTTCAAATAGAGATGTGAAAGTAATGATTATACCTAAAGGAACTACCGGAAAAATCCAACCCCTCGATGTTTTTGGATTCCGAATATGGAAAAATTTTGTTAGACATTTTTCTGATAATTGTCTTTTGATGAATTATGATATTAATTTGCATTTGAGAAACAATATCATAAAGCTGCAATCACTCGTTCATAACCAACTGTCGTCACCACGTTATATCGATCTTTTCAAATATTCTTGGTGCAAAAGTGGTTACATAGAAGAAAAACCTGCGAATTTTGAGAATCTTGTAGATTTTGCGTTTGGAGATTCCTGCAACTCACATTGTGAAGTTCCAGGATGCGAAAATGTTGCTATTGTTCCTGGTGCAAAAAGTCGCTATGTTTTAAACACTTTTTCGATGATTATCATTACTGCAGTACTTACAACGGTTAATAGAGCACACCATTATATGTTCGCTTCTATTTATCGCTATGGTGATTATTTTGTTAGACTGTTGACATATTATTAATAAAAGATATAAGCATATTGTACACTTTTTTTTACTCGACTATGTAGTTTTTCTATACGTCATCCCAAAACTTGGTCTTATCAACCAGAACGAATATGAGTATATGTGTAAGCGCTTATCGTATGCCTATGTTATTATCTCATTGCCAAATATAAATCGGTCAGAATTATCGATAAGTCAGATATAAATACTTTTCCATCTGAAGATTCACCTATAAATAAGTTGGCATTTAGATAAAATCGTTCATTGAATGTTATATCCGCAACATTGTTGTTGTAAATTTGAAGAAAAAACGTATTACGAGGAAAGGAAACAAGAAAAAAAAGAATTACTGCCGTTTGATTGAGATTAAACGTAAACATACATAGGGGTAGTTCACCCCCTTAACTTGATTTGCGAGGAAAACGCAAAAACCCGTATCTACTATTTTTTTACCACCTTCAAAATGCAATTGAATTCATCGAGATAGGTGCAATAGTTTTTTTGTTATAACGATTTTGTGAATTTCAACCCCTATAACTTTTTTCTTATGCAACCCCCCGATGTGAAACCAGTTGCATTTTTCATCGTTTATCATTAAGGTAATTATCCATTTGGGTGCATTCGATTATCTCAAGTGGAAATGGGTGAAACCTGAAAAGTACTCCTCGGAGGTCTCAACTTCAAGCGATGATTTCACCCCCTAGAAACATTTTTCCGCCGATAAAAAAAATACGTGTCTCTTAGATTTCGATGTAGAATAATATATTCAAGTTTCATTAAAATCGGAGGGGGACCGCGGAAAGACTTTCCTTGTCAGTCGTTTTCGTTCCAAGTCGTAATGACCGTTCGATGTAATTTTGAATCCAGCACCTGGTTTACCCGGAGGACCTGCACCACGTCTACTCAACTTTCGTCCAAACACATCGACGCTCATGTTGGGAATGTGGATGAAAGCAAGCCATCACATGTTAATAAATGATATCAGCTTCACGCAACACCTCGATAATCGATATAATTTCATTCGAATGTGATGAATTTCCAGCAGCTTGCGATGCGAGCAATAAGCGAAGACTATCTACCAGCTCATTTGGATCATCCCAATGAACATAGTCGACAGAGGTATGCTTTCGTGCTACCTTATACTGAGGCAGAGCACCACCTTTCTTATCGTTGCTACCGAGCATTTGGGATATATAATTTTTAAATTTACTATTTTTATCCTGACGTACCGCACCCGTGCGTTTATAAAATTTTTTATGAGCATTCGTTGTGATGACAATTTTCTGATATTTCTCCAAGTCATTTGGTGTTACATATTTGAGTTCGGGCTCTTTTTTAAACAACAGTTCCACCAAGCCAATACTTTTGGGATACTTTTCATCTCCAACCACTATATGATCGAGTTCGAAATGAATTGGTGAATCACCAATCATTAATCTGTTTTGAGCGAGATTTCGTACTCCATACACGCCATCTAATCTTGTTTTGTTATTACTACGCAGTAAGCCCAAATACTCACGTATCAAATTATCAACATCTCCAGATGATTCCAAGTTATCATCGTCCTCATAATCATCATTATTATCTTCCTGAATATCATTATCACTATTTTTAGTCAAGGGTACACCGACATTCCCATCAGTAATTGCATCATGCCAAATATCATCTTTGAAAGAAATATCTTGTTGCATGCTATTTTCTCTAAAATTTGGAGACTCTTTCTCCTCCTTCTTAACATTTACACGATCATTCTCAATTTTAGGTTTTTTCGTATATGAAACTAACTCCTCTAACGGTTCAACAATAGGTTTAAACACATCTTGTATTTTCTGCTGAGCACTATCACGTCCACTTTTCAACATTCGATGTTTTCATCTGATTGCATCACTCGCCTTGGCAAGTTCACTCAATACAGCCGTCTCCTTTAAAAGTTCTTTGCGCTTCATGTTGACACGAGTAAGTCAGACTTTAGACTGTCTTATAAAATCCAGGGGAACAATTATTTATCATCATCATCATCATCATCATCATCATCATCATCATCATCATCGACAGTGAGGAAAGAATCAAATCCCCTTCTATATCTTCCAGCATTCAACTTACTGTCCTTGTCAATCGTGATGAATCCATACTTGTCCGATTTCCAACACTTGACACACATTTTTTTGACACTTGCATAAGTCATATCCGTATTGACATGATCATTATATACATGCTTGAGGTTCATATCATCTTGCTTGAATAGCACTATAAAATTTGCATTGTCTCTCACGAGATGTTTCGGAATACGAGTATACGTCTGACGGAGATAAAAACTATCCACAATCTCGTGTCTTCCGATGGAAAAAAATGCTCTCACGTTGTCCTGTTTGTCACACGCTATATCGTCAAAGATGAATATGGAGTTTGGGCGAGCTTCACTAGGTGCCACAACTTGTTCATGCTTGTTAAATTGAAAAAATTCCACTCCTTCCACAGGTTTAAGCATTTGCTCGAGCAATCGGTATTTTGGCTGCTTCAACGATTTCGAATATAGATATCTATACTCGATCTCGAGAATATAGATATCTATAATCTCAAATCTCAAACCATTTGGATGTATTAGGAGCGTGAGTAAGGCATTCGTTTTTCCACAATTCGAGGGGCCACAAAATACGGCTCGAATGCTGTTAGGTAGTAAGTTTCCATGACGCTTCTTCACACTACCCGCTCCAACAATAAATTAATCGAAATTTATTATGGGGAGTTGACCGCTCGAAACTTGTTTCTTCGACTTCATCTCGTATGCGACTGATTGAAAAAATCATATAAATGCAACTTTATAATGTTGGAAAAGTCAGTCGAGTTGTAACCACTGCAGAGTGATGATTGTACATGATAAACCTGGTAAAGGTTTGGTAAACAGTATAATCAACAATCTCCCCGTGGAACTACATCTACCGGGCTATCAATATTGTGGACCTGGTACGAAATTGATCAAACGTCTTGCTCGTGGTGATCCTGGTATAAACGCGCTGAATGCTGCGTGTAAAGAATACGATATCGCATATTCGAAAAATCGTGAAAACTTGGAAGCACGACATCTGGCGGATAAAATTTTGGCTGAACAAGCCTGGCAACGTGTAACTTCGAAAGACGCAAGTCTTGGTGAAAGAGCAAGTGCTTGGACCGTGACAAACATTATGAAGGCGAAGAAGAAATTTGGTCTAGGTATGAAAGGAGTGACGAAAAAGACCAAAAAAAGTGTTTGCCTGAAAAAGATCATTAGTGCCGCAAAGAAAGCCATGATTCGTAGTGGTGACCCCCGTGAAATTGTCATGTCAGCATTGAAAGGTGCGCGTGCCAGTGTTAAAGGTGTTAAAGTACGCACACCTCGGGTTCTACCTGTACCTCACAAAATCGGCGGTTTATTGCCCTTCCTCGTACCCATCTTTGCCGGCCTTAGCGCCGTTGGTGCACTGTCTGGTGGAAGTGCTGCAATAGTCAAAGCTATAAATGCTGCTCAAGCGGCTAAAAAGGAATTGGAGGAAAGTAAACGTCACAACCGAACACTCGAGGCTATCGCTTTGGGTAAAGGTTTACATCTGAAACCATACAAACAGGGTTTGGGTCTTTACCTCGGGGCAAAAAACGTATAATCACGCTACCACATCAACCACTCACCGACATCGATCTGCTAAAGTATGCGAGAGCCATGAAAATTCGTAACTTTCGCAGCATGTTCATGCGTGATACTTTACCTGAAAATGGACCACTCAAGCAAGAATCAGCAATCGTGAATTTGGATGAAAATGTGGGCTCTGGGACACACTGGGTTGCATATAAAAAGACTGGTCAACGAATCACATACTTTGATAGATTCGGCAATCTCCCACCTCCACCCGAACTCATGAGATTCTTCAATGTAGGTAGCGTGAAATACAATTATAAAAAGTATCAGGAATATGATACAATAATATGTGGGCATTTATGCTTGAAATTTTTGTGTGGACAACTAAATCGACGAGACAATTATGCACTATATAAATGTGGACTATGGAGCTGCGTGTTTAGTTCTAAATCTGCGAGCATCATGGATGATAGTTTGACGATCACCATTACTGGATCATCCTCCATACTCGAGGCACAATTTTTTCATTCGAGGCACAATCGCCCGACAAAAATTATACTCATGGACTTGTCGAACTGCTCACATTCAATTCGATTCCAAATATCGACATTGGTTGCAATAAATTTCACGTTGGAAATCATGTGGTGACCATTCCAACGGGCAGCTATGAAATTAAAGATATTGAAAAATATTTGAAAACTGAGTTGACATCTAAAAACATACAAATTCAGCTTAAGCCAAATAATTATACGCTACGCAGTGAAATTGAGTGCAATCAATCGATTGATTTTATATCCAAAAATTCAATTGGACCTTTGCTGGATTTTACGTCGCGTCGATTGGAGCTCAATAAAAGACATGTGTCTGATCTACCCGTGTCCATTTTCAAAGTGAACGCCATTCCAGTCGAGTGTAACATAACCACTGGTGCATACATCAACGGGCGAAAAGTTCATATAATTCACGAATTTTTCCCATCTGTACCGGCCGGCTATAAAATCATCGAAGTACCGTCGAGCGTCATTTATCTACCAATCACAACTCGTCGCATTGACAATATACAGCTTCGTATTGTCGATCAAGACGGAGATTTGATCAATTTCCGCGGTGAAGTCATCACCATAAGACTTCATATAAAATCTCAATGGGCATAATTTACAATCATCGTATTGGCAATATTAATAAGCTAACATGGGATCGCGAAAGCAGTCGTCGATCAACGCTCAAAGAGCTAACACCTCAAAACCTTCTACTATTGAAGAGTTTGGGTCTCAAAATTCGTGGAGTTCGCGTGTGAGAAATTATCTGCTTTGCTCGTTGTGCATCTGCTGCCTGCAATGGAGGAAGAAATCGTAAACATCCAGACACCCGTCATGTTTGATGAATCCATCATACATTATGAGGTTCATGTTCATCAACCATACGCGTCGTCAACATACAACAACAGTGATGAAATACGTATTTCAATCCAGCATCAAGATTTATCAATTCTACCGAATAAAAGTTCAATTCACATTTCCGGCAAACTGACAATGCCGGATGGTACAGTGTTAGCTGCAACGAATTTCGTTAACAATGCCATTTGCCATTTATTCGAGGAAGTGCATTATGAACTTAACGCCGTTGAAATCGATCGTAATAAGAATGTGGGAATCACATCTCTTATGAAAGGATATACATCTCATTCGTCGGCGAGAAGTACAATGCTTGAGAACACTGGTTGGGTCGATGTCGATGAGACGAAACCGATTGTGGACGCAGCAGGCAACTTTGACGTATGCATACCACTGAGCATGCTGCCGGGATTTGCTGAAGATTATCGAAAAATGGTGGTGAATGCAAAGCGCGAATTGATTTTGACTAGATCACGTTCCGATGATAATGCAATAGTTCAACCAGCCGCTGAAGATTATAAAATTACACTACGAAAAATTGAATGACTCGTTCCATACGTCACCGTGGCGGATAAACGGAAAATTCAACTGTTGAAATTCATCGCCAAAGATACCCCAATTCCAATGAGTTTTCGTACGTGGGAATTGTATGAATATCCAATGTTACCGGCGACATCGAAACACGTGTGATCAGTCAAGACATCAACGCAGCTGGAAAAACCTCGATATGTGGTCCTGGCATTCCAAACAGGACGAAAGAATAATAAGAGTCAAAATGCGAGTAATTTTAATCATTGCAACGTTACTGATGTAAAATTATACTTGAATTCACAATGTTATCCTTATGGTAATATGAATTTGAATATAGAACAAAATCAGTATGCAGTACTGTACGATATGCATACAAACTTTCAACCGATGTACTACAATAAGGAGGCCGAACCATGGCTTACAAAAGCGAATTTTCTCAAATTTGCACCTCTCATTGTGATTGACTGCTCGAAGCAGAACGATTCTCTCAAGTCTGGACCTGTTGATGTGCGCCTCGAATTTGAAACAAGCACAAATATTCCAGCACAAACTTGCGCATACTGCCTCATTCTACACGAGCGCATCGTTGAATACAATCCAGTGAGTGGTGGGGTGAGAAAATTGGTATAAAACCGTACCATCAACTTCTTCAGCCAACAGTCATCATGGATTTTGTCATCGATCTACAAGGCTTCAAAGGACCCATCAATGAGTTTATACTCAAAGAAATTTCAATCATTCGTGCGGACGTGAAGAATGCTGAACCTCTCACACTTTTCTTCCCATGCATACCACCGTATGCATGGGATTCTCTGCCGACAAAGTATAAAACGACAAACAAATGGCTGGAAGGTAATTTCTATAGATTATCATGGGATTTTGGTGTAATACCATACGATGCGGCAAGAGGAATAATTCAAACTATCTTACGCGGCGCTCATACCATCTTCGTAAAAGGCTGCAAAAAGTCTTTATGGCTGACGAACTTTTGGGATCTGTCAACGGAGATTGTCGATTTGGAGACTTTGGACTGCCCATCGTTGAAAAACCTACCGAGAAATCCATCGAAATGCGACCATCATACCGACCAATCGAAATTCAATTGTGCAACGATGAATGTAAAATCTTTGAAAAGCTGGTTATATGTATATCATGCATTGTGCAAACGAGGGATTTTTGAATAAACAAAACATTTTTTTTTCCATATATGAGTGTGTGTTTTTTTTAATTATTTTATATAATACTCTTCCTCATCCTCCTCCTCCTCCTCTTTTAACATTACTCACACTTCATCGAAGATTTACATATACTATTTACATTTTTATTCTATTTGTTGAGAAACATTAAACTTCTCTTTGACAAAATTTGATGGCCTTCAAATTGCCACCGAGATACTTCATATAAAGTTCCCCGTTATGAGCTGTTTCCAGGAGTTTCTTGAATGTAACAGGATGCTGATCGAATGCCGTTACGACTCGTGGCGGCAGGAATATGTTGAATTCATTCCTGATTTCGGCAACGTATCTTCTGCCCCACTTGGTGTTTGCGATCCTCACATCCGAGACGAGATATTCCCCATCGACTTCGAGCTCGTTCAGCTTCTTAGTAGAAAGATATTCGGACTTTGCGGCGAACTCCAATTTACGATGAATATAGTTTTTTTTTTGAGATTTTTCCACAAAGAGCAAGTCTTGACTCAACTTTATGAAGATGTGAAGTGATGCTTTTTTCTTCTGGACTCTGCTATTTGTTGTTTTTCCATCTATCCCTACCCCAAAACTGAATCATCCCCTTCCACACGCTTTCAAACAGGTTCAAACGTGATCTATATTGTGATCGATGCAGTCTCCTCCGGTGGTTCTTTTTTTGTACAGGCTCAGACGGGTCATCTCTTTGATTCCGCCGACGTTATGAACACATGCATTCTAAACTTGTTCAAACACGTTCAGAGCATTTCCTACAATTTCGATGTTGCGGAGCCGGACCGTCAATATGATCGTCTATCGATGATGCACTCCAATGTTTAACGCAACGACGTAATAATGCAATCTCACTATCGGATTTGTAATATTCGGGTAAACGATCCCACAGAATATCTGTATATTCACCAAAGTATTCCTTGAAGATGGTTGGAGATATAATTTGGAGCTCCTCCGACGTCATTTCACAGGGATTTTTTATCCGTAAAGTTCCATAGATGTTTGCAAGTCGTTCCATAATCGCGCACTTTTCACAATTTCTACGTCTGGGTCTAACTGAATCAATATGAGTTCGCACCCAGGGTTGATTAAAATGATCGAAACACAATTGATATGATTGCACATCCGCATCACACTGCACATACTTGGGTAAACGATCCCACAATGAAGGAATGGAATTACTATAATGCTTTAAAAGCAAAGCCTTCGGCAACGATTCAAGTTCATTTTCCGTTAATGTCGATGGATCTTTCGCCGGATGGATAGCATACATACTTGCACACCTCTCCATCTCGACCTCGACTTCAGAAATGATCCAATTTTTTTAATTCCAATGTCTTTTAAATATTTCCCTCCCCACTTTCATCATTAGAATTTCCGATCTACTACCCCAAATCATTTCATGATATATTTTTTAATACTCCGTCCCCCTAAAAACCCATTAAGTGATCAAGATAAATCTGGTTTGAGAAAAGTTGCGTGGGTGGGCATTTCCGTAGAAAGTTTTCGAAACACATTTTTTTTTTCAGTGTCAGTAAATCTTAGTTAGTTACACCATGGTGGATATTCGACATACTTCGAATGTCATAAATTTAATTATGAATTTCATGGGTAGTTTGAAATGGTTAAAAAAACTTCCGCTCCTTTTCGTTCCTCACTCGCAGGTCATTGCGGGTCCTTAGATTCTTTTCCCCGCAGTAGAAGTTTTTTTTTTGCTGGAAAAGTTCAGTTGTACATTTTCTAATTTTGGTGGAAAGTCGTTGGAGGGGATTCAATGCTTGCCATTAGTTAAAGTGTTGAGAGTATGCGAAATCCTCCCTCTTTTTTCTTTCTTTCTACGAAGAGTTAAAAGGACATTTTTCTCACGAGGAAAATCACTCTGCTCTCTACGTCTCTACTGACTCATCAAAGTTTTTTTTCGTTACGTCAAAAATCACTCCTCGAAAAAGTATCGGTGACATTGCCAGTCGCGTTCGCGTCAAATTTATCTTTTCGCCAAAAAACGTAAAAATGTCTCAAAGTTTCAACTTATGTAAAAGTGAAGTGGAGATCTTCGATCTCGTGAACGACAATGATAGTTATTGTAGTAATAAAGAAAGTGAAATAATGGTTGTCGACATATCCGATGACGATGTCGAAATTATTGATCTCAGGAACAATGGTTATCGTGATGAAAGTAACATTTCCGACGATGAGGTCGAAGTGACTGATCTCGCGAATGATTATGAATGTGATCCTAGTGTTCAAAGAAATAATCTTATAATTGTCGATATCTCGGACGATGATGACAACAATCCAGACATGGAGAATGTGAGTGATGATGAACACAATAATGACAGTGATGATAGAAATGATGATGTCGATGTTAATGATGAGGGAATGAACGACATCCTCGATGACATCGAGCGTGATTTCGCTTACTATGGGAGGGACGTCGAGTTCGATGAAACCGAGGATGATTTAGGCCTCTATGAAGAGTTTCAATTATATCGGAATAGATCTGCATTGCCCGATTATGAGACTGACATAGACTGCTCGGAATATGAAAATAATTCGCGTGCGTCGCCCGATTATGAGCTGGATGCCGATCGCTCTGGAGTGCGCGAAATCGTCGACCTCACTCATGGAGACGAAAATGATGATGATGTAGAAGAGTTTTTATGTGATCGTGCTGTATCACCGGATGAATGCTCGAGTGATTCCTGGCTGGACATGATGCGGCGTCCGGAATCGGCGGTAATCTTAACCCCGATGACGGAGATTTGTCGCATCCAATCCTTTTACGCGGATGATCGTGAATTCTGGGTCTGCATAGGCTGCTTTGTACAGGACCCAGAAGTCTATGGGCGAGTCACCGCCCACTTCACCCACCTGAGGGGAAGGTATGACCTCTTGGACGATCGGTGGTGTAGCAACTGCGGCAGATCGCTATCGTTGTTCATCGCCCACGCAATGTGTAGAATATGCATGAAGTGTTGGTGAGTTATCTTTCGTTTACATCAGATTTTAGCTATACTAAATGAAAAAATTAAGAATTTTTGGGGGTTTTTTTCTGTTGCAGGGGACGTTTGAAAATAGTTTTGAAATTAATAATAAAAAAATTTGTATAAGTATATAGATTTAGAATAAGATTTGTTTTGTATAGATTCATGAAGAAAAAAATGTACTTAGATATAGGAATAAAATAAGAAATGTTCACTTAATCGTGAATAATAATAATCCCCCCAACCCCTTGCCAGCAGTCTCTTTCTCTCTCTGACCATCCCCTCCACTCACCTCCACAACGGTTTCCCCTCCACACCCTGCCCCGCAACAGACCCCGCGCCGGTCCCTTCCCCGGGCTCCCCCGTCCCCGCACCCCCCTGAGATCCCTGGTCCAACTCTCTCCTAGCATGTCTACTTTTAATATAATCTTTTTTCATGATTTGTGAAAGCTTTTCTTAATTGTTTTGTTGAAATTATTTACAGTTGGTTTCGTAATTTTTTTTCATACCATTATGTTTTGAATGTTTTTCATTTGTCATCCGATGTACTCGTCACTTTTGCATTTATTTGACAACGTTTTGTTCCTTTGAATCAAACGTTTTTCATACATTACCAAGATTTAGAAGATTCATTTTTTTTTATTCATTACGTTTGGAATGGTTTTTTTATAACCTTCAGTAATGAATTGGCCATTTGAAGCAAGTTTCGAGAGAATAGATCGAACAACTTTTTATAAATCATCGTGCATTTGTGTTTTGAATTACACGAGTGTCACATGGGGTTTCACTGAGACTACTGTCCAGGTGGCATAAAATATAAATGTACTTGTCTCCAATTTTTCCACAGCATTCGTGCTGTTACTTATGATTTGATTTGACTACTTTTTGTGCACTGTGAACTTGAAACTTAAAAAAATTTTACAGATATTGGAAAATCAAATTCTTCATGTTAGGGCACAATATAGATAATATTTTGTTATTGTTAATTCATGTTTTGTTCGTTCCAAGGAATGCACACTACATGAGTAACATATGTAGGGTTTATTCACTGAGACTACTGTAATGATTATCACCCATCAGAATGTACCTGCGAAAAGACATTTATTGAATAAATCTTTAATTAAAATTATTCCCCGTCTCGTTGAAAGAGATATCGAAAAAAAGGAAACAAAATTTTTTTAATCAAATTACGGCTAATTTATTTAAAAACTCAAAAAACGCAACGAATTATAAATTTCAATGTCGTTAAAAAAAGACAGGATTTCAACGACTAAGGCATTCGAATCTTCTTTTCAGACAGCGCGATATTGATAGATTGGAATAATTAAATCCAACATAACATGGTCACTTCGTGTGGCAGCCGGATTTTGTGGTTTCGCGATTTTATAGCGGCAAGGAAAAATATACATAGCCTTTTGAAATTTGAAGGGTTTATTCAATGGTATTTCAACTCTATGGTAGGATTTTTTAACTCTGATATCTCTGGTAGATTCGGTGTAAAGCTACTTCACAGGAACATGTTTCTTCATAGTCTCCACGATTCTGGGGGATCGGTTTATCTGAGATCAAAAAACCAAGGAGCGTATTGATTAGGAAAGCAGTGGTTATCACCTGAATTTAAATCATACAAAAATATTAAAAATTGAAGGATTTTTCTGTTTTGAAACACCTAATTTCAATTTTTCAAAATGTTGCATAGCTCGATAATCCTTCAATTTTTAATATTTCTGTATGATTTCAGTTCAGGCGATAGCCACTGCTTTACAAATCAAAACGTTCCTTGGTTTTTTGAAAGCAGATAAACGGAATCCCCGGGAATCGTGGAGATCATGGAGAAACATATGCGATCCTGTGGACTAATTTTACACCGAATAGAGACATCAGAATTAAAAAATTCCGTCATAAACTTTAATTACCAATGAACAATTTCTTTAAATTTCAAGTCTATGTTTTTTCTCGCCGCGAAAAAATCACGAAAAAACCCCAAAAATGCGCTTGCCACACGGGGTGACTCTCAAGCCGAATCAGTTTTTTTGAAAATAAAAATCGTTTCATTATACATCCAAGTTGTTTCAGGTATTTACATACACACATATACACACACGCAGACATATTTTATTTCGAGCTCAAATTTTACTTTGTTGGAACTGAAATGAAAACTCTTCGTGATTATCAATTTAGTCTTTTTTATGAATAAAAAAAAAATCCACCAAAAAACGAAAAAAAATCGGAATTCCTCAGTTTCGATTTGCTAACAGAAATTTTGGAATCAGGCACTTTCGAATAGTCTGTCACGCGTTTACAGGCAATGCGATTATACTTCTTTTCTATATTATTGTAGTCCCTCGCTCTCCTTCGTCATTGCTGTTTTGGGTTATTTTATTATACATTCTCCAATAACAAACATCGACAAGTTTGATGATACAATCAGAGAGAGAGAGAGAGAGAGAGAGAGAGAGAGAGAGAGAGAGAGAGAGAGAGAGAGAGAGAGAGAGAGAGAGAGCTGATGAGAAAGAGCGGAGGCATGGATTTTTTTTCTAATGTTTCAGAATCCGGATTACATCTCAAGATATATATAGAAAAAATCTCTAACCTTTCTAAATATTTTATACCATCAATCCGTATGTTGTTGACAATTTTCGGTTTATTTTCCATCATATAACACTGTTGGAATCCTCTACCTTTATTTCTCTTTTATTCTTCTTCACTTTTTTCTCACCACTTTCACTAAAATGTTGTCCTATTTTTATCGATTTTCTACAGAACCGGAAAAAATTGGAACAGTGTCGATGAATTTTCACTTTCGCCATCTTTATAACCTCATCTAGTTAGCATTTAAACAACACGCCATACGTCATATCATAACGAAAATATATAGGTATATACTGAGACGATCCAGACGGGTCGATAAATTAGTTATCGGACGTACCGATAAAGTAGAGCGCAGTGCGATAATCAATCAATCGAGGCGCCAGCGCCTGGGCTCGCGTATCGACCCACCTCGCATCGATCACACACATTAACTAGCTCGTCAAAATTCACTTAAATAAATTCAATCGTCTGACATAAAAATATTTGAAACTTAAGAAAGAATTAGGGAAAATTAGGAGGGTGGAAATCTCACAGTAAAAGCACTTACAAATTGAAGAAATTTTATAATATCAAACAAATTGGGTAAATTCAAATTCAAATGTATTTCGCGCGCTTCAGACAACAAGCGCACATTCACCAATCAAGAGATCCGACCAATGCGAAACTTTCAAGAACAACGAATCAAGAAATCATTCACTGATAATTGGCATAACGAAGTGTCGCGTTTGCGCGTCGCTGAAACTTCGAAAAAAGGCATTGGTCAGAGACAACCAACCAATAGAAAAGAACATACGACACAAAATTTAACCAATCGGGAAATTTAAGAAGGTTTGAGATGAACTTGATTGGTGAATGGGCGTAATTGTCGCAATGCGACAAAATTATTATGATAGTTGGTCGTTGTTTCGCGTGAGTATAAAGAACCCATGGAAACTGGTCTCAGGAGCCAGTCTAGCCCTCATCACGCTAGGCCCGCTTTCACTAAGCCGATCCCGAGACTCGCAACTCGGATCCGCATTACGCAAATTCGCCGACTCTGGCCTAGGAAACCAGAGTCCGCATTACGCAAATTAATTCAAAAAACGAGCTCAGGAAGCATTTTTATAAACCACCGACGCATACTGACAGGGCGGGCCCCTTTCGATTTCGTTTGGGTTCAGGATTGTCAGTGTGAGGCACCGATCTAGTCAGGAGGGCGGGGAGGGTTCGATTTCATTCCCTCTGAAGATTTCTGGCTAGATTACCTGTTCCTTGTCTGCCAAGAGGGCGGTGATCGTTCGGCTTCGTTCGATCATAAGATTCTTGGTGGATTCCTCTCACTCATGCCAGGAGGGCGGGGACAGTTCGATTTCGTTCTGTCTTAAGATTCCTGGGTGGGTTCTAGTCCATCTTTCTCAAAATCTTGGCTTCCTGAGTTTAGAATCATTTTCTATCAAAAACCTCTAAAATATCGCGGAGCGTTATCAAAAATTTCTAAACATTGTGAAAGATTTATCAAAAATTTCTAAAAACATTGCGAGCGTTATTAAATTGAAACTTTCTAAATTTTGCGAAACATGATTAAATTGCGAAAATTATTGTTTACGAATTTGCGAGCTATATCATTTACGAACTTCATTTTCCGAAATTTTATTCCGTGCGCACTGAATCATTTGCGAAACACTAAATCTCATTTGCGAAACACCAAATCAATAGCGAAACTCTAAACTTAATTTCACGACACACTAAATTATTTTGCGAAACACTAAAATTCATTTGCGATACACTAAATCATTTTGCGAAAGACCACATTTTATTTGCGAACATTAAATCATTCCACGAAACACTATGAATTCATTTGCGAGAGACTGATCGATTATATTGTGAAACGTAATTTATCAAGAAGCGATTGATGACGACTAAATTAAACTTATGGCGAACTTTTTCTTGCGAATGAGTGCGATATTTGAACTAAAATTAATCGCGAACCAGAAATCAATTCTTTCATTTTGTCAAATTATTGTACGAGACAGACCCATTTGCGAACTATCACTTTCGAGAGACTCTAAAAGGAAAGGTGCTGAGATTTTGTACTTGAACCACACATCGAAACAACAAACAAACATTGAATAAAAGCTTTTTTTTTGTTTATTTTGCCATTACTTTGAATTGACTCCTGCTTTTCTTTCATACCTGCTCCTTTTATTTATAAGAAGCTCGAATTCACGCGTAACGGGGTGTTCTGTCACCATCGTATCGTTACAATACTTGTATTATGACACCAGAAAAACAATATATAGGTATATAAAATGTATTAAAGCACCAGATTTGTCACTAAATAAAAACAAATAAACATCAAAAATGTGTGCGAAAATCCGACCCATTTTTTGATGCTATTAAAAAATAAATAATTAATATCTCTTCAATGCGTTGAGCTACAGAGCTCGAAAAGATCGCAAACCAAAGACAAAAAAAATAAAAAATACGTCAACTTACAGTATTCTCTGAAGTACTGTAATTATTTAATTATTAAAGAAACAAATTTTGAAAATTTTCGAAAACAATTGGAAACGCTGTTGCTCCTGTAAAGACTCTCTGGCAGCGACTCGTCATAACATAAATGTACTTGTCTCAGAGTCGCTGCCGCAACTCTAGATAAATGCAAAGAAGCAAAAACCCTCGTTATTTCTTAGTATCAATGAGGAAGCAATTTAGTATCAGTTCAATGAAATTATAAATGTAAGACGTAAGCGTGAACTATAAATGGATAACGACAAATTTTAACGTGAACGATAACGAAGAATATTATTATAAATTATTACAGTCTTTCTATTTTTGTAGTTTAGTAACGTAACGACTTTCATTTACAGAATGTGGTGGATTGACGCTGGATTCAAAGTCTGGATTGGAAGTATTGCCGTTTGGTTTTTCATCAAAGCCTTAATGAGGACCATTTAGCCATCGAGTGATATCCATGGTTTTTATCCTATTCGAAATTAAGTAACTTTCATAGCCCCCAAATAATTTGCATTTGAAAAGTATGTTACTTAAATGAGTGTGGAACTATTGAGTTTCAAAACCAAATGTTTTTAACTAAATGAGTGTGAATTGTCATAACCAATAAAAGTACTTGATTAGCTTCAGAGTATCGTCGATTTTTCAAATTTGTAAAACAACAAAGTGTTCATCAATCATCGACTTCACCGTGATTGAAGAATTGATCAAGAGACTCGGTAGAGTCTCGGGACAAGTACATTAACAGGTCTGACGTCTGCGGGCCTGAGGCTCACACCGAGATTTATACTTTCTCTGAATAAAACGATTTGCGGTTGTGGGGATAAAATTGGCATGTGATTTTGTTGAATTACGAAGCTCATGAGTTAAGTACGGTTTTGAAAATTGAACTTTCAACTAATTAATGAGATCATGGCCATTTTTAAAAAATCTGCAGAAAAATCTGATTTTTTTACACAGCATAGAAAAATGTTCGACGGTAAAAAAAATTGAGGGGAGGTTACCGAACATTTAAGCAAGAAAATAAGTATTAAAAATTGGACATCGTAGTGGCAGTAAATGGATCGTGATTTTTCAATCAAATTTAAGGGATCGTAAATGCTGGAAAAAAACATTAAATCATATACGTATTCATTGAACATTTATCTTGTTAATGGCGTTATAAAAATGTCAGGTCACCGAAACGTTAAGAATGAAATCATAAATTAACTACGATTATCGCTCACGATGAGTCGTTGAATACTAGGTTCGGTACGACATCGGCAACACCGCTCTGTCAGCTGTTTATATATATGTATTGTAACAAGATTTTCCCGGGAAGGTACGATCTGTCCCTTCTCGGCTCACTCACCTTGCCTCGCGCTGCTCTCCGGCTACGAGAATGAACTGGGCGCCAGGTACCAAGTACCGTCGAATTAATCGACTTGATTTTCGTCAATTCTCGTGATGGTAACGCAACGCAAAATTAAAGTCTAGAGTGCACGAGGGGAGCGAGTGACCGAGGACGGTCCGACTACTCAGCTCATCTGAGATACAAAAGGTAGAGGGGGGGATCCTTGGGGCCAAAGTAGCGGTCACGAAACACAAAAGAAATAGCCCACAACAAAATATAACATTCGAAACAGTATGCGTCATTTATTCACAATTTTTAGCGGAAAACAAATTATACAGGAGAGAAATACGAGATCGCCAATTAATGTTCAACAAAATAATATTTTAGGAAACGATAGTTTAGGTTCGCCAGTTAAACGGAACAAGATAATAATTTGGAGAAATAGTAATTTTAATTCGCCGTCGCGTTGGCCCTGTTCACAAGTAGGTAACTAAACGTCGCCAACGACCTACCCGAGTTCGCAAGGTAACTACAGGCAATAGGTAATAGGTAATAGGTAACTGCTATGGCGGAAATTGTAACGCATTGGTCACTAAGGCAGGGTAGGCAACAAAGTGACCACGGCGAGACAATTCCAGGTAGATTACGCGGGTGTCGTAAGTAGCGCAAAGGCAAAAGGTAATCGACACCTGGTAATTTACTACCCAATAGTTCATCCGCGAGCTAACCTACCATACGGCGACAGAAATCACAAAAGATAGAAGTCCGCAATTTTGGACAATACACGGACGCAGCGCGAAAGACAAAAGATAGGCGAAATTATGATCGACGACGGAAAATAACGCAATTTTACAATAAAATACTTCAAAAGAGGTAACAGAAAATACGTCGATCGTGAGACACGAAATAATACAATAGCAGATACGAAAGAATGCGCAATATAAAAGAAACGAGAGAAAAATACTGAAAAATAATGCCTTGACTAACCGCCGTACATCCCGAACGCGACAATGAGAAAGAGAGAGACACAACGAAAACATCGCGCGGCTAGCGCGCTCGCTAGGGCTCTCGACATGTGCAGGGAGAGAGAGACAAAAGAGAACTCAAACTGTACTGCGCGTAATATTCAGCGCTTTATCAAAACTCGAACGAATAATCGTTCAGACTATCTTCGAAATCAGATAATAATGCATTGAACCAGATTAAGAGTGAATCCCCTGATAGAGTTGAGCGTCTCAATAAACTACACGAAAAATAATGGAGATTGGGAAGTAGCGGCCGCAATCTCGCTCGCCACTTCGCCACACAGATCTCCCTCAAAGAAAAGGCCACCAGGCAACAAAACTCAAAGAAAACCGGAACTAAATTCCGAAACAATACGCTCAATTCTACCAAAGAACCCGGGGAGAAAGAGTAGTGGGCTTACCGAGGAGATCACTCGTCGCACCCGAAGAAAAGACAAAAGAGACCTAGATGACCGCAGACTCGGACTTCTGACTCGCCGGTGAGGTGATCGGAACAAGACTAATTGTGCGAACGAGTGGTCCTCAATATTCGGCGCCATCCCCACCACTAGGCCCGCGAACCGCAGCGCTCACACGCTAGGCGCGAGCCAGAGCATAGGCTCGTAGTTCACGCTTTCGCGGGACTTCAAATTAAGAAGCGTCACGTCGGTAATTTGCCTCCCTGTTGCTCTTACCTCTCCCGTCCGTTTGAAACATTCCTCCCGACTTAATTGCCGTGATTCGAGTGCCTTTCCTCTTGGGGATCCGGCGGGCAGCTCTGAAGGACCGAGGGGAGGCCTCCCTCATGACTTCGGACGTCTAGAAGCCATGGTGGGCCCACGACAAAAACCACCAGGCAAAACAGCACCTTGGCTCCAGAAAACTCCCCCGAATCCCACCTGACGAGGCGCCGTATCGCACGGACCGTGGCACCCGAATTTACGGTGTAGCGGACGGTGTAACTCTCGGTTACTGCAGCGGGAGAGGCACGGGCGGCGTTCAACGAATGGCCTATGCCAGCGTGTCCTTTCAGCCGTCCACTGGTCGAGAATGATGCTCGTAACTCGAAGACGGTGTGGGAGGGTGTTTCTCGCGAACGAGATCGGGTCGAACAACAGCAAAGCATCGTCACAATAAAAGACGGTTCGCAAACCCAGTCGCGGAGGCGACACCAAATATCCCAAAACGACAATGAAATTTTTCTTTAAATAAACGTCAGATTAAATCCAAAAATAGACAACGAAATTCTCTGTAAATAAACGTCAGATTAAACTCAAAAATAGACAACGAAATTCTCTCTCTTCCTGCCACGTAAGTAACAGGTAGCTAAACTAACTAAAATCTCTCAAATCGGTAATGTAGGCGGTTTTTCGAACTTAATACAATAATTACGCAATAATGAGTCCGGCTCCGACCAACACCCGACGAGTCGAAAAGTCGTGGAAAATGGGCCGTAAACCCGGTCCACTGGTCGACACAATTCGTACGAGTGGCGGGGCAAAATGTCACGTCACAGTATATAGATGTATATCGTGTTTAGTTGTGACGTGCTTACATTAGTGTATCGGTACTGTACAGGCGTGTATACTTTCTCGGTATAATTAATAGAAAGATGTTTTTTATTCATATTTATACAAATATTGTGATAACAAAATATTTGTAATCACAAATAATGACGTAACCTCAAATTCAAATAAATTGTTGGTTATATGTATCAAGTCATATGTGAGTGACAAGCCATCAATTTACCGTTGGCAAGGTAGATATATCTCTCCACCAACAACAAAGTTGCCAAATCAAAAAGTTAACTAGTCAAATTTTTACTAATAATGATATTTTTTTTTATATAATTGATAATTACAACGGACTAATTGATTAGTTATGTTAATTTTTAAATCCATAAATTTTGAGAGAATATAATAGCACCAATCTCTTATCATGACAAAAAATTCAGTCATTCAACGCTCGTGTGGTGGGCATGATCTCATTAAGAAGTTCTCTGTCGAATGAGCCGAAAATCAGCATGATCGATGTCGTAATTACGGAGAAAAAACTTTCCACGGGCTTAAGAGTATGGATTAGTTGACTAACCTCACTTGGAATTTTTGAAATTGAAATTCTCTAACACGGTTTGACCGATTAAAAAAAGGCTTTGTCAGCCTATGCAGAACGATGGCAAAAATCGACTGACAGAGCCTTTTTTTAATCTATCAAACTGTGTTAAAAAATTTCGATTTCGAAATTTGCAGCTATCTCTCTCGCACTCACGGTTGCGATATACCGACTGATCCATTCTCTTAAGATTATGCAAAAGTTAATAACACATTCAGGATTTTACGTATCTGTATACGCATACTCCAACCGCTACGAACATAGGCTCCTTGGCCCCCATAATCACCAATCCCCGGTAAGAGAAATTCCGTTGCAACCAATGAAGGATGAGAAAATTTTTGGGCCAATGACATTCAATAAAAAGAGCAAGGAAGATTGGGGAAAGCTAAGGAGCTCGAGAGCTCGAAAGTCACCAGCCGAAGGTTCACGTCATGTTGAAGTTTGGGGTTATGACGTTATGAAGTGCGTGCGGGATAACTAAAAATAATTTTCGTCAACCTCGCTGACTAACCTCAGTGACAGCTGATTAACCGCAACTATCCTAACCTCAACTATCCTAACCTCAACCATTGTGACTATCCTAACTTCAACTACCCTGATAGTTGTCCATCCTGATAGCTGGTTATCTTGAGGCGCGTAATTAGGATCTCGGATAGAGAGAGACTAGTTCAGAACAGTCTGATGTCCCAGCGTCCGCCCCTAGCGTCTCCGAGATATCCCGTAGGGATTCGGGGTTTCCCCTAGAGGCAGTCGGTAATGCAGGACGCTGGCTAGAGACGCGCACGGGTTGGTGATAGCTGCGTATTCCGATATTTAATCTCGACTTGTTTGTATCCGCACATCCTCCAACAGTCTGGGGTTATAGTTACTAATAGTTCGGACCCCCGTCAAAACATTTGAAACTCCCGCCGAAACAAGACAGTAAAAAATTTTAGTGACTGATAGTTCGGGTTCCTGCCGAAACATTTGAATTGGAATTTCCCGCCAAAACTACAGAGTTTAAATATCCCGCCAAAAATACAGCGTTCGAATCTCCCGCCAAAACTACACAGTTCAAATTTCCCGCCAAAAATACAGGGTTTGAATCTCCCGCCAAAAACATATCGAACGAATCTCCCCCACCAAAATAACAGAGTTCAAAAGTCCCGCCAAAAATACAGCGTTCGGATCTCCCCCGCCAAAACTTACACAGTTCAAATTTCCCGCCAAAACTACACAGTTCAAATCTCTCGCCAAAACTATAGAGGTCAAATGCCCCGCCAAAAACGTAGCGTACGAATCTCCCCACCAAAATAACAGAGTTCAACGTCCCGCCAAAAATACAGAGTTTGAATTTCCCGCCAAAACTACAGAGTTTAAATGTCCCGCCAAAAAGATAGCGAACGAATCTCCCCCACCAAAATAACAGAGTTCAAAAGTCCCGCCAAAAATACAGCGTTCGAATCTCTCCACCAAAATAACAGAGTTCAACGTCCCGCCAAAAATACAGCGTTCGAATCTCCCGCCAAAACTACACAGTTCAAATTTCCCGCCAAAACTACACAGTTCAAATCTCCCACCGAGGAATCTGTTTTACCGACGGGTGGAACAGAGTATCCAGTCGGCCGCAAGCGAGCGGACCACCGATTCGTAGAGCGGCCATCTTTATTACTGACCTCGGCCAAGCGAGGGGCCCACTCGTGGCCACCACACAGGCACACGTTATTATACACCTGGAAAAGAACAAAAAGGTACATGAGAGCATTATTATGGGATATACTTACCATAGTCGCTCCACGAAATCCAAGCGCTACTCGCTGCCTTATATGCTCGGTCAGCCGTGACTCCGCACACGAGATCTCCACTAGCCAGATCGCCATCTATCGGCGCGCGGGACTTTGAATGTTTGAGCTCAGTTTGGGTTTGAGCTCAGTTCGATGTTTGGGTTTGAGTAGACGTCCTTTTTTACCCACGTTTGGGTTGTAAACAATGAACCAGTCAACCGCGTTGACTATTCCGATTTGTTAACTATCCTAACTTTTTCGCTAGTTAACTATTCCGATAGTCGACTCGAAGTATTTCAATAGTTTACCGAATTCCATCGGGTTGCCGGTAATGCAGAACCGCCGACAGGCGCACGTTCGAGAATCTGCAGCTCTTTGAAAATCTGCATTACTGACTGTTTAGGTTTGAGCACTCGGTTTGAATCGCCATAGCGGCTGCAAATCCCGGCAGTTGGCCATCCTGATAGTTGCCAGCGGCTATCCTGACGCCCGTCGAAGAGGTCTCACGGCAAGTAGGAACTCCCGACTGTTGGCCATCCTGATAGCTTCCAGCGGCTATCCCCAGGCACACTTCGAAGCGGTCTCTCGAGTGTGTTTGGGAAAACTGCCTTAATGACTGTTTGGGAACCTTAATGACTGTTTGGGAAAACTGCCTTAATGAATGTTTGGGTTTGGGAAACTGCCTTAACGACTGTCTGGATTTGTTTGGGGTTGTTTGGGTTTGAGCTCAATTCGATTACATGTTTGGGTTTGTTTGGGTTATAACGGCCGTTTTTATTACCGACCGTTTGGGTCCATCTATCGGCATTGACGCGAACTATACGGCGCGCGGACTTTGAATGTTTGAGCTCAGTTCGATGTTTGGGGTTGTTTGGGTTTGAGCTCAGTTCGATCACATGGTTGGGTTTGTTTGGGTTTGTTTGGGTTTGGGAGGCCATCTCTATTACCGGCCGTTTGGGTTTGTTTGGGCTAGAGAGGTCATCCTTTTTACCGTTTGAGTTTGTTTGGATTTGAGCTCAGTTCGATCACATGTTTGGGTTTGTTTGGGTGTGTTTGGGGGAGAGTGGCCATCTTCATTACCGACCGTTTGGGTTTGGGAGGCCATCTTCATTACCGGCCGTTTGTGTTTCGGCGGCCATCTCTATTACCGACTTTTGGGTTTGTTTGGGTTAGAGCGGGGAATCTGCTTTACCGACGGTCGGTAAGGTAGATTCCTACACGCGGCGGAGTCAGCATAGGTCTACTACTGTTAGTATAATGTGAGAAACTCCAATTCAATAAATGTTCTCTAATTGATTTCTTGTGTCATCATTATTTTTTAATATTCCTATATTTTGCTTCCTATTGAGTTTGGCTCTGCTCTGTCCGATCCTTGTTTTCACTCCATCGGTTTGCAGCGAATTGATACATATTATTAATTCGTTCCCTAATATGTGTCCCATGATTTTCTACTATTTCTTCATGCTGATTGTGTTAACGTGATTCAAGAGGTTTCCAACTATGATCATCAATCGCACATTTTGTACATCAGATTCTCAAAACAGTTTCTGGTCTTGATATGAGTGTAGTTATTCTTATTCCACCTGGTCTGTCGAGTAATTAATTTTGAAACTTGTTCCAAAAAGTTTTTGGATGCTTTTTTTGCTGATAATTGGAAATAGCAGTGGATATAATCAATTTTTCTTCATACCTCGGTCGAAAGTACGCACTTTCGGCCCGATTTCAGGGCCGAAAGTTCAACATTCTTGCATTGGTAAAAAAGACACGCTCGCTGTGACAGCGGGCGCAAAAATTTTTTTCTGCACACCTCAGTCGAAAGATAACATTTCTGCGCTGTCAAAACTGCACGCGCTTCATTTGTCTCGGCGGGAGCAAAAACTTTTTTCTACATTCGGAAATGTTTGACGTAATTATTTTTTTTACTTTTGACGTTTCACGTTTGAACCGATATTGCTTACGTGTTTTTTGAAAGGTTGTGTCTAGTCATCCGCAAACCGTACGAATAAGAGTAGTAGGTGGTGCACTATGGCGACCCCCACTCCTATCCCCACTCCTTTCCCCCACTAGGCCAAGCGGCCGGCGTTGTGGGCGAGAGGTTTGCGGGTGTGGGAGGGGGTTTGAGCGTGTCGTCATAGTGCACCATCGTTTTTTCCGGTGTATATTTTTTTATTTTATATTTGTAAAAAAAATATAAAATAAAAAATCTCTCTTTCTCTATACATATTAATTTTATTTTTAAAATGGATAAAAAAAAATTAAAAAAAAAATTAAAAAGAAAAAATAAAAAATAAAAATAAAATAAAAAATATATATTGAAAAAACTCACCGGGGTGACGCGTCTCTCCCTCTCCCCGATCCAGGCTCCACGACGCCGTCTCGCGCACCATTGTTTCACACACACACACACACACACACACACACACACACACACACACACACACACACACACGCGCGCGCGCGCGCGCGCGCGCGCGCGCGCACAAAATCTATTCTTCGGCACCGGCCGGGGTGTCGACAACGTCGACGAAGCCGTCGTCGTCGCCCCCCTCGTCGCACCCGTGATAGCCGTCGGGTACCAGCAGCTCGTTCACGAGTACACCCCCGAGATCCCGGCCGTCCTCAGCGAACAGAAGGACGCTCAGGGGGTGCCGTGTAGGAGGGCTCATGACGATAGCCGTAAGAGGCCCCTCGCACAACGCCTCCACCTCGTGGATCGAGTAATATTATTAATAATACTCATCCAGGTAGGCGAGACCGTGGAGGGAGCACTCTATCATGAGCGCTGGTATCACCTCTAATGCTGGTGAGGGGTGGTAAAGGTAGCCTAGATCGTAAAAGGCACTCTCGCCGCGATCTACCAGATACACCTCAACATAATCATAGCTATCACGGTAAACAACCTCCCCACGGTACGCGATATACGAGTCCCGCGGCACCACCACACAACTCGCGCCCGGCGTCGCCTCCTCTCTTTGGACGGGTCGGCCTAATCTCCTGTCTATAAAATCGTTGTGCAGCAACGACACCACGTGCAAATAAAGCTGCTCTAGTGCGTCGGTACGCACGTAGTGCGACGCAACACTCAGCAGCCGTATCACCCGACACGTGAACGCCGCGCCGAGAAACCCGTAATCCCGGTAACGAGGATACATTTTGAGGGAAAACAAAAAAAAAAGAAAAAACTTGTAGACGGACAGAATATGAGAGTGACCGGGACGAGATACTCGCGCGCGATTCGATTGAAGACTGATGGGCGAAGAAGGCTAAGACGTTTATGCAAATACGTGCTTATGATGAGCACATCATTGCAGGGGTAAAAGAAGGACAGGAGGGGCCGTAAAAACAGCCGACACCTCGGCCCGATGCAGTCATCCTCGTATACGGGGCAAAGGATAAGACGGCGTACACCCTCTTACTCGCTCTCGTGCTAGCATACGCGTCAACGTATACGCTCTCGCTCGCTCTCTCTTGAGATGCGGTACCTCGCGCTCACCGGGCACAGCCTCTAAGCAGGCGGGGGAGTACGTCATCGTAGTATTGACCTTAAGTCATAGCATCGTGCTGGTTCTTTAAGCAACAGCCAGCAACGATGGCATATACCAACGTCATGATACATCCTCTTTCTCTCTCGTGAGGCACAATACTCGAGCATTTGAGAGTCGTGGCAATGATAGCGCATGCTATCTCGCTCGCACCCGTGTCGTGATAAAGCCTCTCGCTCGCTCTCTCATGAGATGCGAGGCCCTGCGCTCTCGCGACGCCGTCGTGCAGCGTCATCAGAATTGCACGTGCATCGGCCGAGAGCTCCAGAGCTGTAACGAGGATAGAGCACAGCCTCTCGCCCACACCTGGAGACGTGATACATTTTCTCGCTCACTCTCTCTCTTGTGAAGCGCACGAGCGCGAGAGCAGCAGCAGCTACAGCATATGCCCTCTCACTCAAGCTCGTGACACCGTGCATTCTCTCACGCGCTCTTTCGCTAGATGTAGAGGTACAGTGCTTCAGAGTTGTAGCAGTGATACCATATACCGTCTCGCTCGCTCTCATCACACCGATCCTTTAGCGAGCAATCCTCTCTCTCGCTCTCCCGTGAGACGCGATGCTTTATACAGAGCTGTCAAAACGACGCATACTGCTGCAGCCTCTTGATACCTCTAAACAAACCCCACCGATATATATTCTTTATTATATGCTATTTTTGCGGATTCAACCGATTCACTTATGAAGGGCGTATCTCCGAGGGCTAAAGACACAGCTCGGTCTTCGGGAGAAGATGCTATACAGGAGATGGAGCAATATGCTCGGAAATATGCTTGCACAGACATAAACAAAACTGTCTCACTCGTGCGCGTGCTTTTTCACGCAAACACCGGGGACCATGCAGAGTACTGTAAAACTTCAGCGACTGCTCCTTTGCTGTCTTGAAAAAAATATCGCTAGCATTTTAATTATGATTCACACCTATCTTCTCGCTCGAGATATGTCAGTAGCGATTCAACCGTCATATAGAGCGGTATTTAACGATTACCCCTTACAATGTCGGATGAATCAGTGCGTTCTTGTATTTTGGGTCTTTTACGTCTAACAAAACCGCATAGCGCTCAGCTGAGACGTCGGTGTAATGATCTATGGTGTTACGAGCTGCTGCGTTTATCGGGTGATCGACTCGTGAACAGACTTAAGGTAGGAGTCGCGCGACAATCTATATTAGACGAACTCGTGATTTTTAAATTATATCATTTTTACGTGATAAACTTTCATATGGCTAAAGGATTTAATAGGTTACCGAAGATTATATAAAGAAATTTACGATCAAAAATAGAAATATAACACGGCATCGTATGAGAAACCCATCCCGCCAACACTATGATTGCAGAATTCATTTCCTTATCGATTAGATATAGTTTATGTTAAAATTGCTCCTCATAGATTATATTATAAAGATTCTAATGTGACCATAAAAATATAGGGCCATCGACTGATTCGAAGAGAATTTTTAAAATAATCTCGATGAAAACTCAGAAAATGGCAGGAGATCGACTGCCATGAAGTGGCTCGATATACTTGGCAACGTTAAGAATGTATACATATATATATACTTTTCGTGATAGCCGGCGAGTTTGGAGGCTATGATATCTTTCGACTGTCAGGTGAGAAGAGAACCGATATATATATGTATATATTGAAAAACCGGGTCAAATAAGCAATCATAAGATATTTCTAATCATAAATTATTAAACATGATCTTGTATAAATTTATACGAATACAGTTAAAATTGCCCCAAGATTTATTCAATACAGAAAACCTTTCTTATAACCTATTTTATTTCGACGATTAATAAATAGTCATTTGACCATAGAGTCGCGCGACTCTTACCTTAAATACATGATCTGGTGGGCCCCTTTACGCGCTCTAGTGGTGGCCTATAACAGAGGCATATTAAGTGGTCAACGAGTGCTGGGTGTTGTGTATGAGGAGTTACAGCGCCGCGGTGTTTTAGAAGCTCCCCGCGTAAGAGGCCTTGTCGATGAAATCACATGTAAGTACCATTAGCTCGATAAATCACTGTTGTTGGCGGTTAGCAATACAGCAGTTATTTTTACCATAGGCTATCGGCAGTTTTACGATGCGGGGAGTGACGAAGAAGAGGCTCTCGCTGAGGCGACGAGAGCTGCGGAGGAAACGGATCTAGAGCGTCAAACCGTCCTCTACCGTGCGTATTCAACTCTGTTTTGGCGTTATTATCCCCGATTTTCGTTTTTAGATATAAAAACTACTGGGGGGTGGTATTTTTTCAGAACCGCTGCATGAGGAGGGGGTAGGGGAAGAGCCTAGAGCGAGCACCTCGGCAGCCCCGGCCGAGCCGATACCGCAGGATTTCACCATAGGCCATCGGCAGTTTTACGACTCGGTGAGCGACGAAGAAGAAGAAGAGGCTCTCGCTGAGGCGACGAGAGCTGTGGAGGAAGCAAAGCATCAAACCGCCCTCTACCGTGCGTATTCAGCTCTGTTTTGGCGTTATTATCCTCGATTTTCGTTTTTAGACATAAAAACTACTGGGGCGGTATTTTTTTTTCAGAACCGCAGTATGAGGAGAGGGCTGAGGAAGAGCCTAGGGCGAGCACCTCGGCAGCATCAGCCGAACCGATACCGCTGCAACCCGAGTCTGATGACGACGAGGCGTCGACTATTCTCAACCCCTCCTTGATGTTTAGCGATCGGTCTGATATACTGGGTAAGCATAGTCGTACAATGATAATAAAATAAAAATAAACCGCGTTAATAAACAGAAATTATGAAATAACCCAAACAGCTGTGTACCGGCAAGCCAGAGCAAACGATGACGACGGAGCGATAGCGGGTCCATCGTATCACCACCATCGTCAGCAGGAAGATGACCTCGTACAGCCCGAGAATCAGCTGGGGGTGTATCCGATGGATGCTCGACAGGAGGAGGAGGAGGAGGAGGAGGAGGAGGAGGAGGAGGAGGAGGAGGAGGAGGAGGAGGAGGAGGAGGAGGAGGAGGAGGGGGAGCGTCTAAACGAGGAGCGATTAGAAGCTAGACGCTTCGGCCTATGGTTTCAAGAGCTGATGGAGTGTGATTCAGGTAAAGAAATAATAACGTCTTCTCTCTCTTTCTCCCTCACTCGCGCGCTTTCTCTCTCTTTATCTCTAGCCCTTGCGGTATATACAGGATATGTTTAAAAAGGCTTTATTATATTTACCACAGGGTACTCGTCAGCTGATTCGTCAGCTACCTCGTTATAGGCGTACCGCGATTAGTACGAGGTACACTAAAGTTACAATATGCCTTTTTATCGGCGATCTCTACTCTATAACTCACGCCTTTGTTTGATTACAGATATACAAGCGGGCGGGGGAAGAATACGCAATACACAGGGGAACGAGGCTTTCGGGGATGTGCAACCCCCGGGAGGGCGGATCATCATCACGGACGATACAGCCCGTTATTTCAAACGTTTTCAACTACGTGGTCGGGAGATAACATTGCGTATCCGCCAACCTCACGCTGGCGCAAACGTGACAACATGGCTTGAAGGAGCATTCCGCGATCTTCTGACGCATCTCACGAGTCACTGTGAGGGTGGTGACTACGCGGGGATCTCGTTCTCCGCGAGCTGCTTAGCGCACGGCCCCGTCTGGCTTTCATTCCGTCCTGTCCGCGCCTATACATTTGTAGATATCTGGCAATTAATAACAAACATAGCTCAAAGTGCAGCGTCTCTGGATATTGATGATTCTTTCCATATAAAAGTATGTATCGTTAAAGGTTTGGAGGGTAGGGGGCGAAAAGGTTTGACACACGAGGGCGTTGCTAAAAAATCAACTTTAACGATTCGAAATACCGACAATCTGTGTCTACCGCGCTCGTTAGTAACAGCACGCGCGTACGCGGAAAGGGGTGAGATACGCTCGGGGGCTCTGCATTCTAGATGGCAGCGTATACGACAGATTAACGGGTCGCTTCAAAAAGAGGCGGCGCTTGAGCTCACGAAAAGCGCAAATGTTGTTATACAGCCCGCTGGCTGTGGTATGCGCGAAATTGCTATATACCAGAATTATTTGGCTCGCGAGGGGTTAGCTATCGTGGTTTTCGAGTTTTTGACTTTGGGGCGACGCGAAAGACCGGTGTTTGACGGTACACAGACGGTTATGGATACAGTAGGCTCGGTCCGGCACACGTTATACATTCTGTATTATGAGCGGTCGCATCATTTCCAGCCTATCTTGAATCTGCGTGGTGCTGTAGGCAGCTTAAACTTCTGCGCAATCTGTAACGCCCGTTCTCGTCGGGATCATAGATGTTTAAAAAAGAAATGCCCTCGCTGCCTTCAAGCACCGCCCTGCGCTCTGGGAGCAGCTGCCGCGATCAGATGCGAGACATGTAACCGCGATTTTTCTGGGGAACAATGTTCAGAAAATCACAGGGCTATTACCATCCGTCGTAAACACAGGGTAAACACTGTTTGCGAGTCTCTTCAGCGGTGCCGTAACTGCTTTCGCGCGATAAGACCTTTAGAGAAAAAGACGCATGTGTGCGGGGAGGGTTTCTGTAAAACGTGTAAATCGCGGCACCCCTATAATCGCCTGTGCTATACGAGGCCTATTCGCGTCGATGAGAGGCCAAAAGAGAACATATTCATATTCTATGATTTTGAAACGCAGCAGTGTACCCCTGTAAAAGGTGATCCTACAGCGCGCGTTCACGAACCGAATCTTTGCGTAGCTCAACGTGTCTGCACCAAGTGCTGCGATAATGCTTCTATAGACGAGCCGTGCGAGCATTGCGGGGATCACGAGTTTATATTTAGGACGAACCCTGTGTGTCAACTTGTGGAGTTAGCCATACAGAGTATGCCGGGCTTCTCTCACATATTTTTAATAGCCCATAACGCCGGTGGTTTCGACGCCCAGTTTATCCTGCGCTACTTCATCGAGGAGAAAAAAACGCAGCTCCCGTCTTTAATAATGAACGGCACTAAAATCATCACAATGCGCGTTGGCAAACTCGTGTTTCTCGACAGTTTGAACTACTTTCACATGCCTCTGAGTGCACTGCCTAAATCTTTCGGTCTAAAAACTGCTCTCGCCAAAGGATCTTTTCCGCATCTGTTCAATAGACCCGAGAATCAAAATTATATTGGGCCGATGCCGCCCGCAGCCGATTACTCTCCCGACACTATGCGCCCGGAGGAACGCGAGTGTTTTTTTGCATGGTATAACGAGTTAAAGAATGCCTCTTATGTATTTAACTTTTCAAACGAGCTCATAACCTATTGTAAAAACGACGTTACGATATTGAGACAGGCCTGTGTGGTTTTCCGGAAAATGTTCAAGGACAGCGGACGCGTTTGCCCGTTTAGCGAAAACACAACAATCGCGTCCGCCTGCTTTCAAATCTTTCGAAAATTTTTTTTAAAACCTAACACGATCTGTATTATACCTACGGGTGGTTACAGATGGGCTCACAATCAGTCAAAAAAAGCGATCTCTTGGCTCGTGTGGATGGAGCATTCTTTAAATCGTCGTATCATTCACGCAGGACGCTCGCGCGAGTTTAAATTGCCTCAAAATTTATTAGTAGACGGTTACTACGAAACACCTGATTCAGCCCACGTGTTACAGTTACACGGTTGCTATTGGCACGGGTGTTTGAACTGTTTCACTGTAAACAGAGACCGTGTACAAAGCGACGGTGATACATTGAACGAGCATCTCGAGAGAACAAACGCTATATCGCAGAGAATCCGCTCAAGCGGCTACACGTTAACCGAGATTTGGGAGTGCGCGTATGACCGGATGATAAAAACAGATTTAGAGATGAGCGCTTTTTTTCCTTGTACTCTAATATGTTTTGGAAATTAGGAACCCAAGAGCACGGTGGAAAGCGGGTTGGAGGCCGAGATATGATTTTGGCTTGTAACATCTGATTCGTCGAAAAAAGACTGATACCGCACAATCAGTATACTAGTGAAGAACATTATACACTAATGCTGTAGGATTGTAATATATTTGATATTTTCTTACGGTTCGGAATCATTTTTGTTGTGTGATTTAAGAAGTTTTGTTTACATTTTTTGTGGTATAATGCGAAAACGGGCGATCATCAATGTAATTGTCCAAATTTTTTTTCTCCGAGAGAGGATTTTTACGGCTTGATATCAAATCTTTTTTCTGTGGTAGTTCTAAACCACAAAAAATATTCTTAAATAAGATTTTCTCAAGTTCTCCAATGTTTCTAATGTGATATTTAAAAATAATTCTCCTTTCTCCAATGATTTTCTTTAAGTTTTGTACAATTTATAACAGTTTGATATTCTTCGAATGTTTGAAGTGATATCCTCAATTTTTCAACCATTTCGAACATGTCTATAATTTTGTGGGATTAAAATCATATTCCGTAAGGTTTTTCAATATTTTGTATCATTGTGGAATTTTGCCTCTTCATTTATAAATTTTGTTTTCATCTGTTTTGATGAAATCATTGTGAATAAAGAAAACATGAAGATTTTTCAATGAAACGAATTTTTGGATTGATTTTCCTTAAAATTTGACAGAAGGAGAAAGAAAAATATATATATAATGTTCACCAAGTCCACCAGAATTCGCAATTTTCACATATGTTTATTGAATTCTAATGCTAGTTATTTTTATTTCATTAAAAAACGTGCTTCCAAGGACTTTTTGAAGCAATCTTTTCCATTCGTATTATCATTCCCAGAGATAGAAAGTTGACGCACCCACGTCGATGCATAAAATTTTCAAACTCTGCATGTAGCCACCAAGGTTCAACCGGACAAAAGAAAAAGTATGAAGTGCGTCGAGACCAACAGAATTGCTTACTTTTTAATATGAGCAATGCATTTTGAAAACATAACTTCTTATGCCATTCATAAACAAGCCATCGCTGACTTTTTGTATCATTCATCATTATTTTTTATTATTGATTATTATTTATAATCCATTTCCAAATCCTATAATTCATGTATAATTTTTATTATTTGTAGATCAAGAGACTCGGTAGAGTCTCGGGACAAGTACACCCCTAGGGAAAAAAAGGTTGGGACAAGTACATTGATGGTCTCTTGTTTCTGGATGACATAGAAAAAAAACTCAGAACCAGGAAAAAAATTCTATAGAAATAATAAACGAAAAATTGAAAAGTTCAAAAAAATTCAACAAAAATAAAAAATAATCGAAAAAAATTCTGTAAAGAAAAATAAAAAATTTTCAAAAAAATTCATAAATATTGGACAAATTGAAAAATGTACTATCCAAGTTACATGCAGTATAAAAATGTATGATATCAATTGGAGGCCAAGTTTTTATTGATAATTTGGAATATTTATCGAACAAATCGGAATCTTTAATTGAAATTCATGATAATTATTTTCAAGAAAAAAGTTAATGAAAAAAAGTCATAACGGAAGTTACGTGCAGTTCTAAAATGTATTATATCAATTCGAGGTCAAGTATTTATCAGTTATTCGAAATATAATCTCCGGCGACCAATGAGCGTTGAGAATCCTTGTCGGGCTCACAACGTTTTATCAAAATTACTAAAAAAATAATGAAAATAAAATCATTAAAAATTCACATGAAAGTCATTCGTTACTTCAACAAGGTACACACTTTAAAGAATCGATTCCCCTCCGACTTTCACGATCTCCTGGTATTATTCACAACATTCAACTTCGATTGGATCGGTACAAATTATGTTCAAATACGTCTTAAACGTACTTGTCCGGCCCATCACTTTTTATTCAAATTGCTCATTCGAAAACAAATCAGGACTGTTCTATAATGACAAATATAATAAAATGGATAGAAATAAAAATAATATCTCCAAGTAATTTGAACTTGATTGTTCGCAAGTTCGTATAGCAATATCCACTTCTCATTTTCTTCAGTGAACACATACCATTCGGTAAGAACCAATGAAAATGAGAAATAATCAGGCACATTACTAGAAATTTTCGAACCTACTCAGCCATGAAATGTTTTTTTTTCTATAGTCACGTACACATTTTGATAAATATCACTAGTCGAGTACGACACGTAGATTCCTGGAATTTGGAGAAAAATGATTTTGTTGTGAATTATGACTCCATATAATATAAATAGATTAATCAACTTCATCTTTCATTTTCGTTTCATTTTGACAAGAGTGATTCGAAGGAAAATTATTTTCTCGGGAATTACTGTTCGTTAATATTAACACATGCATTAACTTCGTTTTTGATTTGTTTTCGAATGAGCAATTTGAATAAAAAGTGATGGGCCGGACAAGTACGTTTAAGACGTATTTGAACATAATTTGTACCGATCCAATCGAAGTTGAATGTTGTGAATAATACCAGGAGATCGTGAAAGTCGGAGGGGAATCGATTCTTTAAAGTCTGTACCTTGTTGAAGTAACGAATGACTTTCATGTGAATTTTTAATGATTTTATTTTCATTATTTTTTTAGTAATTTTGATAAAACGTTGTGAGCCCGACAAGGATTCTCAACGCTCATTGGTCGCCGGAGATTATATTTCGAATAACTGATAAATACTTGACCTCGAATTGATATAATACATTTTAGAACTGCACGTAACTTCCGTTATGACTTTTTTTCATTAACTTTTTTCTTGAAAATAATTATCATGAATTTCAATTAAAGATTCCGATTTGTTCGATAAATATTCCAAATTATCAATAAAAACTTGGCCTCCAATTGATATCATACATTTTTATACTGCATGTAACTTGGATAGTACATTTTTCAATTTGTCCAATATTTATGAATTTTTTTGAAAATTTTTTATTTTTCTTTACAGAATTTTTTTCGATTATTTTTTATTTTTGTTGAATTTTTTTGAACTTTTCAATTTTTCGTTTATTATTTCTATAGAATTTTTTTCCTGGTTCTGAGTTTTTTTTCTATGTCATCCAGAAACAAGAGACCATCAATGTACTTGTCCCAACCTTTTTTTCCCTAGGGGAAGTTTATGGTTTGATATCACGCCTTTTTTCTCAAAAGTTCCTCATTTATGTTATGACGGTTATAGGATTTTAGTATAAATTTCTATGAATTATTTGCTTAGTATATTTTTATAGATTCCATTCTCATACGAACAATTTTTATGGGATAATCTTTTTCATGAAATTATCAGCAAATAAGGGACCATAAATGTACTTTTCCCAATCTTATTTTCCCTCGGTATGATGTTCGGCTTATAAAGTTGGTTTCCACCATAGAAGACCAATTTTTCGTAAAAATTGTAGTGAAAATATTTCGTCACAAGACTGCCCTTGAACTTTGGCGATTTTTTTCCTTATACTCTAATATGTTATGCCTATTAGGAACTCAACAGCATGGAGGAATCCGGGATGATAGGCCCGGGAAATGAATTTCGGTTTATAATGTTAGTTTCCACGTAAAATACCAATTTTTCTTCAAAATTGTACTGAAAATATTTCGGCACTGGTTTGGTCTTGGACTTTGGTGATTTTTCTCCTTGTCTTCTAATATGTTTTGTCTATTGGGAACCCAAGAGCATGAAGAAATGCGTGTTGTGGGCCGTAATATGATTTTCGGCTTATAACGTTGGTTTCCACGAAATAAGATCTATTTTTCGTCAAAATTGTACTGGAAATATTTCGTCACCGGTCTGTCCTTGGCCTTTGGCGATTTTTTCCAAGTCTTCATACCAAGAAACAACTGACGTAAAGATTTCCTTAATAGAACAGATTTCATTTATCCCTTTTCTTCAAAATTCAAATGAAAGATAGATCAAATTCAAGACACGAAAAATCCAACAGATTTGCCCACTTTGAATGTCGCTTTTGCATTCTGAATCTAGAGATTGCATTTCATCCAAAACGTGCCCCCAATGAAATATATTTCCAAAGTTTGCAAGTGGCCGCTGAGATCCAATTATCCACAGTTTGATAGTTGCTGAAAAAAAGTACCCGAAAACTTCTAACATTTATTATGCCAGAACTCAAAGCAGCAAAAAAAACTAAGCGAACTTAATTCAACAGAGCAACAGAATTCAAAGACGTTTAAGGTACCTGCATTGGTTTTGGAGGAAAACCATTTCAGGACAATTCAGAAATGAATTTAGAAATTCGAAAACTCCCAATGGAGTAGAAAAAGGAAAATTGAAGTATTTAGAAAAGCGGAAGACTTTTGTGATAAATTTTCTAGATTACATGATACGGTTGGAGGAAATGATTTGAATGATTGGCACACATGCTGCAACACAGAAATATCAAAGTTTGGAAATATTCGCTGTATATCAGTCATACAAACTTCAATACTATTTGAAAAGGAACACTTAAAACCTTGCCGAACCAAGTTCCATTACATATTACCATAATCAAAGATAAGGGGTGATCCGTCGCATATATATTTATCCACAGAAATTTCAGAGTCAATGTATTCGCAATGCGCAAAGCACAATGAGCTTCGAAGACAGCAATTTCTAATCTATCCATAAATGAGCAACTGAAGACTTTTATAATCAATTTTTTACTTCATATATATGTTACAGTTAGAGTCAAAATGTAAAATGAATGGCACAGTATTTAAATTGTATAGTTTGCAGATTTTTGCAGTATTTCAATGATCCGAATTTACAGCATTATAATGAAAAGTTGTCAAAAGTCATGATGTTACATTAAAATGACATAGCGCACATTGCATTCAGCAATTCTGTAAGTTTCTGGGGATGTTGGTAGGCATTATATTTGATCGCATCCAAAACTGAGCAACAGTAGACTTATTCGAATGAATTTTTTTTATAATAATTCCATATTTGTAGTTTGCAAAGTGGAAATACTCAACATACATGTCATTCCATAAGTTTTGTTATCAAAATTTGTGTTCGCATACAGCATTCCCAAGATACGACTTTTCATATCATCAGCAAAATAAGCATCCAAAGACTTTTTGGAAGAAGTTTCAAAATTTATTACTCGACAGAACAGGTGGAAAAAGTATAACAACACTTATATCAACACCAGAAACTGTTTTAAGAATCTGATATACAAAATGTGCGATTGATGATCATAGTCGGAAACCACTTGAATCATGTTACCACAATCAGCATGAAGAAATAGTAGAAAATTATAGGACACATATTAGGCAACCAATTAATACTATGTATCGATCCGCTGCAAACCGATGGAGTCAAAACAAGGATCGGAAAGACTCAATAGGAAGCAAAATGTGGGAATATTCAAAAATACCGATGACACAAGAAAGAAATTAAAAAACATTTATTCGATTGGAGTTTCTTACATTATATATACTAACAGTTCCGTGTGTTCTTGTTTTATTAATTATCAACCATAATATTTCAGATCGCAAAAAGAAAATTTGACGTTATAGGTTGACGAACATTTTTTCTTACAACTTCCAGACCTATTTTTGATAAACTGATTTGCCTTATTTATATTATTCACTAACTATGCGAACGTTTGTTACATTTGTCCCACACTTCGTAACGTCAAACCCCGGCCGGTTCGTTACCACACAGCTATCAAAGGGAACTCGTATATATGACCTACATTATTACACATGATATGTAATCACACAACTGATGATATATTTACACTGGACAATATTCCGCGAACTCTGGTTTAATTGAAAGATTATCTCAGTTGACACTTATTTCCAATCGAAGGAAATAATGAAATCTTGAAAAGTTTCGTTGACATATATGAATCGCGCATTTTTTTATATGTTTTATTTGCACACACAGATCACAGTCTACATTTACGCGGCCGCTTTTATACCGGTTTAGTATACCACAAGTTTTAACAAAATATACATTAACCAATTTTCACTAACCATTTTCATTTATTAATTAGAGTCCGCACACAACAGCACTTTGGGGATCATAACCTCACCTGTCAAAATGACGTTCAGTACGAAAACAAGTCTCGGGTGGTTTCGGATGTGCGTATCGATGTATTGATATCATATAACCTATTTACAAATGATATATGATAAACTTATTTTCAGTCAAACGAATTAATGAAATCTTAAAAAGTTTCGTCGACATGCACCGCGTATTTTTTTATTTTATTCTTTTTCACACACAGATCACAGACTACATTTACGCGACTGCTTTTATACCGGTTTAGTTTAGCATTCCACAGGTTTTAGTACTATGCACTTCGTTAGATGACGAAAGTTTTTTTTATTTATCCCACACGCATTTCATAATGTCAAAACTCCGTTTGTTTATACGATGATCGAAAACTGACGCGTGGTTTATATATATATATATATAATATAATATCCATGGAGTCTGAGCGTGGTCGGGGTACGACTCAAAAGTTAGAAGGCCTAAAATGGTGAACAGGCATTCTGTATAACGCATATATAGATATACAGAATGCCTGTTCGCTATTTTAGGCCTTCTAACACTTGAGCCTCACCCGCGGTCGGCCTAGCAGCTGGAGGAGCCGACATCGTTGAGCCAATCAGAATGCGTAGAGGCAACAACTCTACTACCACTGACTACGTCAAAACGCGTATACGTATACGTCGAACTCGTGATGTGTCAGTAACTTTTGCATAAACTTGAGCCCGTGCAAAGTTTTTTCTCAGCAATTACGCCACCGATCGTGTTGATTTTGGGCGCAATCGAAAGAGAATTTCTTAATTAGCTGAAAGTTCAATTTTCAAAGGCTCAGATGACTCATAACTTCGGTAATTCAAAAAAATCACTTGCCAATTTTACCCCCACCACGGCGAATCGTTTTATTCAGAGAAAGTATACTCGGCGAGAGCCTCGGGCCAGCAGACGACAGGGCTGTCAATGTACTTGTCCCGAGACTCTACCGAGTCTCTTGATTGACAGCTCTGTCGTCTGCTGGCCCGAGACTCTCGCCGAGACTATACTTTCTCTGAATAAAACGATTCGCCGTGGTGGGGGTAAAATTGGCATGTGATTTTATTGAATTACGAAGCTCAGGAGCCATTTAACAACTTGAAAATTGAAGTTTAAGCCAGTTGAGTAATTCTCTTTCGATTCCGCCCTAAATCAGCATGATCGGTGGCGTATTTGCTGAGAAAAAACTTTGCACGGGCTCAAGATTATGCAAAAGTTACCAACACATTCAAGAATTTATGCGTCTGTATTTATAAACACCATCAAAGGCACTTTGATGCTCTCGAGTTTCTGATTCGTTGGATCTGACGACATCCATTTTTAGACGTTGTGATTGGTTGTTGAAATTAGTTGTTGATGATTGGAAATCTGACGTCGACTTCAGAACGTAGCACACGGCGCAGCACAGCTCGTAACAGCAGTCATAAATTCGACCGATATACATATATATATGTACAAACCATGTGTCAATTTTTGATCGTGTGAACAGAGTTTCGACATTACGAAGTGCGTGCGGGATCAATAAAAAAATAATTTTCGTCATCTAAAGAAGTGCATATTATTATTTATTTTGTTATTTGTGATATATTAAACCGGTATCAAAGCGGCCGCGTAAATGTAGTCTGTGATGTGTGTGTGAAAAAGAATATAAAAAATGCGTGATGCATATATGTCAACGAAACTTTTCAAGATTTCATTATTTCGTTCGATTGGAAATAAGTGTTGACTGAAATAATCCTTCAATTAAACCAGAGTACGAGAAATATTGTCCAGTGCGAATATATTGTCAGTGGCGTGGTTATATATCATGTGTACATAGGTTATATATAAGAATAAATAGAACAAAAATACACGCAACTGTTAGAATGATATTAGAAACTTTAATTGAATAAATGTTTTCTAATTTATTTCTTGTTAATGTCGTGATTATTTTTAAACATCCCCATATTTTGCTTGATATTCAGTTTGGCTCTGCCCTCTCCGATCCTTGTTTTCACCCGCTCAGTTTGCAGCGGATCGATTCATATTATTAATTCGTTCCCTAATATGTGTTCTATGATTTTCTACTCCTTCATGATGATTGTAGTAACATGATTCGAGAGGTTTCTAACCATGATCTTGAATTGCACATGTTGTGAAGCAGATTTTCAAAAAAAAATCTGGTCTTGGTATATTGTGTAGTTATTCTTTTCCCATTAGGTCTGTCGAGTGATAAATTTGGAAACTTTTTCAGAAAGCCTTTGGATACTTTTTTTGCTAATGATATGAAAAGTCGTATATTAGGAATGCGGTATGCAAACACAAATTTTGATAACAAAACTTATAGAATGACATGTATGTTGAGTATTTCCACTTTGCAAACTACAAATATGGAATTATTATAAAAAAAATTCATTCCAATAAGTCTACTGCAGCTCAGTTTTGGATGCGATCAAATATGATGCCTACCAACATCCCCAGAAACTTACAGAATTGCTGAATGCAATGTGCGCTATGTCATTTTAATGTAACATCATGACTTTTGACAACTTTTCATTATAATGCTGTAGATTCGGATCATTAAAATACTGCAAAAATCTGCAAACTATACAATTTAAATACCTTGCCATTCATTTTACATTTTGACTCTAACTGTAACATCTATATGAAGTAAAAAATTGATTATAAAAGTCTTCAGTTGCTCATTTATGGATAGATTTGAAATTGCTGTCTTCGAAGCTCATTGCGCAGATACATTGAACCGCAGCAGATACCTGCGAACTCTGAAATTTCTGTGGATAAATATATTTGCAACGGATCACCCCTTATCTTTGATTATGGTAATATGTAATGAAACTTGGTTCGGCAAGTTTTTAAGTGTTCCTTTTCAAATAGTATTGAAGTTTGTATGACTGATATACAGCGTATACTTCCAAACTTTGATATTTCTGTGTTGCAGCGTGTGTGCCAATCATTCAAATCATTTACTCCAACCGTATCATGTAATCTAGAAAATTCATCACAAAAGTCTTCCGCTTTTCTAGATACTTCAATTTTCCTTTTTTTACTCCATTGTGAGTTTTTGAATTTCTAAATTCATTTTTGAATTGTCCTGAAATGGTTTTGCTCCAAAACCAATGCAGGTACCTTAAACGTCTTTGAATTCTGTTGCTTTGTTGAATTAAGTTCGCTTAATTTTTTTTGCTGCTTTGAGTTATGGCATAATAAATGTTAGAAGTTTTCGGGTACTTTTTTTCAGCAACTATCAAACTGTGGATAATTGGACCTCAGCGGCCACTTGCAAACTTTGGAAATATATTTCATTGAGGGCACGTTTTGGATGAAATGAAATCTCTAGATTCAGAATACAAAAGCGACATTTAAAGTGGGCAAATCTGTTGGATTTTTCGTGTCTTGAATTTGATCTATCTTTCATTTGAATTTTGAAGAAAAGGGATAAATAAAATCTGTTCTATTAAGGAAATCTTTACATCAGATCTTTCTTGGTATTAAGACTTGGAAAAAATCGCCAAAGGCCAAGGACAGACAGGAGACGAAATATTTCCAGTAAAATTTTGACGAAAAATAGATCTTTTGTCGCGGAAACCAACGTTATAAGCCGAAAATCATATTACAGCCCACGAGACGCATTTCTTCACTCTCTTGGGTTCCTATTACACAAAACATATTAGAAGATAAGGGGGAAAATCACCAACGTGGAAGAACAAACCAGTGCCGAAATATTTCCAGTACAATTTTGACGAAAAATAGGTCCTTTTTCGTGGAAACCAACGTTATAAGCCGAAAATCATATCTCGGCCCCCAACCCGCTTTCTACCATTCTCTTGGGTTCCCAATAAGCATAGCAAATTAGAGTAGAAGAAAAAAAATAGCCCAACTCCATGGACAGACCTGTGACGGAATATTTTCTGTACAATGTTAACGAGAAATTTGTTGTTTTTCGTGGAAACCAACGTTATAGGCCGAAAATCATATCTCGGCCCGCAACACACTTTTCTCCATGCTCTTGGATTCCAAATAGACGAAACATATTAGAGTACAAGGAAAAAAATCGCCAAAGTCCAAAGACAGACCTGTGACGAAATATTTCCAGTAGAATTTTAACGAAAAATAGATCTTATTTCGTGGAAACCAACGTTATACGCCGAAAACCATATTGAGGCCCACAACACGCATTTCTTCATGCTCTTGGATTCCCAATAGACAAAACATATTAGAAGACAAGGAGAAAAATCACCAAAGTCCAAGACCAAACCAGTGCCGAAATATTTTCAGTACAATTTTGAAGAAAAATTGGTATTTTACGTGGAAACCAACATTATAAACCGAAATTCATTTCTCGGGCCTCATCCCGGATTCCTCCATGCTGTTGAGTTCTTAATAGGCATAACATATTAGAGTATAAGAAAAAAAATCGCCAAAGTTCAAGGGCAGACTTGTGACGGAATATTTTCACTACAATTTTTACGAAAAATTGGTCTTTTATGGTGGAAACCAACTTTATAAGCCGAACATCATACATAGGGAAAATAAGATTGGGAAAAGTACATTGATGGTCCCTTATTTGCTAATAATTTCATGAAAAAGATTATCCCATAAAAAATGTTCGTATGAGAATGGAATCTATAAAAATGTACTAAGCAAATAATTCATAGAAATTTATACTAAAATCCTATAACCGTCATAACATAAATGAGGAACTTTTGAGAAAAAAGGCGTGATATCAAACCATAAACTTCCCCTAGGGAAAAAACGGTTGGGACAAGTACATTGATGGTCTCTTGTTTCTGAATGACATAGAAAAAAGATTCAGAACCAGGAAAAAAATTCTATAGAAATAATAAACGAAAAATTGAAAAGTTCAAAAAAATTCAACAAAAATATAAAACAATCGAAAAAAATTCTGTAAAGAAAAATAAAAAATTAAAAAAAAAAAATCATAACAATTGAACAAATTGAAAAATGTACTATCCACGTTACATGCAGTATAAAAATGTATGATATCAATTGGAGGCCAAGTTTTTATTGATAATTTGGAATATTTATCGGACAAATTGGAAACTTTAATGAAATTCATGATAATTATTTTCACGAAAAAAGTTAATGAAAAATAAGTCATAACGGAAGTACGTGCAATACTAAAATGTATTATATCAATTCGAGGTCAAGTATTTATCAGTTATTCGTAATATAATCTCCGGCGACAAATGAGCGTTGAGAATCCTTGTCGGGCTCACAACGTTTTATCAAAATTACTGAAAAATTAATGGAAATAAAATCATTAAAAATTCACATGAAAGTCATTCGTTATACTTCAACAAGGTACACACTTTACAGAATCGATTCCCCTCCGACTTTCAGGATCCCCTGGTATTATTCACAATATTCAACTTCGATTGGATCGGTACAAATTATGTTCAAATACGTCTTAAACGTACTTGTCCGGCCCATCACTTTTTATTCAAATTGCTCATTCGAAAACAAATCAGGGCTGTTCTATAATGACAAATATAATAAAATGGATAGAAATAAAAATAATATCTCCAAGTAATTTGAACTTGATTGTTCGTAAGTTCGTATAGCAATATCCACTTCTCATTTTCTTCAGTGAACACATACCATTCGGTAAGAACCAATGAAAATGAGAAATAATCAGGCACATTACAAGAAATTTTCGAACCTACTCAGCCATGCAATGTTTTTTTTTCTATAGTCACGTACACATTTTTATAAATACCACTAGTCGAGTACGACACGTGGATTCCTGGAATTTGGAGAAAAATTATTTTGTTGTGAATTCTGACTTCATATGATATAAATAGACGCTAGGGAAAAAAGGTTGGGACAAGTACATTGATGGTCCCTTGTTTCTGGATAACATAGAAAAAATATTCAAAACCAGGAAAAAAATTTTATAGATGTAAAAAAATCTCTATAAAGGAAAATAAAAAGCTTTCAAAAAAATTCATAAATATTGAGCAAATTGAAAAATGTACTATCCAAGTTTCATGCAGTATAAAAATGTATGATATCAATTGGAGGCCAAGTTTTTATTGATAATTTGGAATATTTATCGAACAAATTGGAAACTTTCATTGAAAAATTGACGTTTTATGCATAGGAGCCACTAATCATTCATAATAATTATTTTCGAGAAAAAAGAAGTTCGTGAAAAAAAAGTCATAACGGAAGTTACGTGCAGTACTAAAATTGATTATATCTATTCGAGGCCAAGTATTTATCAGTTATTCGAAATATAATCTCCGGCGACAAAAGAGCGTTGAGAATCCTCGTCGGGCTCAGAACGTTTTATCAAAATTACTAAAAAATTAATGGAAATAAAAAATCGCAGAATCTTTCTTTCGAATAATAAGAACGATGTCAACCCATTTCTTTTTAACCAGACCATATAAAAATCGTTAAAAATTCACATGAAAGTCATTCGTTACTTCAACAAGGTACAGACTTTAAAGAATCGATTCCCCTCCGACTTTCAGGATCCCCTGGTATTATTCACAACATTCAACTTCGATTGGATCGGTACAAATTATGTTCAAATACGTCTTAAACGTACTTGTCCGGCCCATCACTTTTTATTCAAATTGCTCATTCGAAAACAAATCGGGGCTGTTCTATAATCACAAATATAATAAAATGGATAGAAATAAAAATAATATCTCCAAGTAATTTGAACTTGATTGTTCTCAAGTTCGTATTGCAATAATAGCAATATCCACTTCTCATTTACTTCAGTGAACACATATGAACTATTCGGTAAGAACCAATGAAAATGAGAAATAATCAGGCGCATTACAAGAAATTTTCGAACCTACTCAGCCATGCAAAGTTTTTTTTTCGATAGTCACGTACACATTTTGATAAATATCACTAGTCGAGTACGACACGCGCGATTCCTGGAATTTGGAGAAAAGTGATTTTGTTGTGAATTATGACTCCATATAATATAAATAGATTAATCAAATTCATCTTTCATTTTCGTTTCATTTTGACAAGAGCGATTCGAAGGAAAATTATTTTCTCGGGAATTACTGTTCCTTAATATTAACACATGGATTAAATTCGTTTTTTATTTGTTTTCGAATGAGCAATTTGAATAAAAAGTGATGGGCCGGACAAGTACGTTTAAGACGTATTTGAACATAATTTGTACCGATCCAATCGAAGTTGAATGTTGTGAATAATACCAGGGGATCCTGAAAGTCGGAGGGGAATCGATTCTTTAAAGTCTGTACCTTGTTGAAGTAACGAATGACTTTCATGTGAATTTTTAACGATTTTTATATGGTCTGGTTAAAAAGAAATGGGTTGACATCGTTCTTATTATTCGAAAGAAAGATTCTGCGATTTTTTATTTCCATTAATTTTTCAGTAATTTTGATAAAACGTTCTGAGCCCGACGAGGATTCTCAACGCTCTTTTGTCGCCGGAGATTATATTTCGAATAACTGATAAATACTTGGCCTCGAATAGATATAATCAATTTTAGTACTGCACGTAACTTCCGTTATGACTTTTTTTTCACGAACTTCTTTTTTCTCGAAAATAATTATTATGAATGATTAGTGGCTCCTATGCATAAAACGTCAATTTTTCAATGAAAGTTTCCAATTTGTTCGATAAATATTCCAAATTATCAATAAAAACTTGGCCTCCAATTGATATCATACATTTTTATACTGCATGAAACTTGGATAGTACATTTTTCAATTTGCTCAATATTTATGAATTTTTTTGAAAGCTTTTTATTTTCCTTTATAGAGATTTTTTTACATCTATAAAATTTTTTTCCTGGTTTTGAATATTTTTTCTATGTTATCCAGAAACAAGGGACCATCAATGTACTTGTCCCAACCTTTTTTCCCTAGGGGAATTTTGGGGTTTGATATCACGTTTTTTTTCTCGACTTCCTCGATTTCATTTTGATGGCTATAGAATTTAAATTTCAATTTTCATGTGTTATTTTGTTAGTATGTTTTTTAAGAATATTATTTTGTTAGTGCATTTTCAAAGATTTTAAACACGCACGATGATGATGATATGATACTGTGATCTCTTTTCCGCACCACCGCAGGGGTAGAGTTCCAGGCGCGTTTTTTTTTACGTCACGTTATGTCCATCAGGAACCCAAGAACATGAGGAAGTTCATGTTGGTGTCAGGAATATGATTTTCGGCTCTTAACGTCGGATTCCGAGAAAAGAAGACCGATTTTTCGTCAAAATTATACTGAAAACATTTCGTCACAGGTCTGTCCTTGGCCTTTAGCGATTTTTTTCCCTTTACTCTAATATATTATGACCATTAGAAACCCAAGAGCATGGAGAAATCCGGGATGGGTGCCGAGGTATGATTTTCGGTTAAAAATTTTGGTTTCCACGAAAAAAGACCAAATTTTCGTCAAAATTGTACAGAACAAATATCGTCATAAGTCTGTCCTTGGACTTAGGCGATTTTTTTCCTTGTACTATAATATGTTATGCCCACTGTGAACCCAAGAGCACGGAGGAACGCGCGTTGGAGGCCGAGATATGATTTTCGTCTTGTAACTTTGGTTTCCGCGAAAAAAGACAAACTTTTCGTCACAAATAAACTAAAAATATTTTATCACGGTCTGTTCTTGGACTTTGTCGATTTTTCCCTTCTACTCTAATATGTTATGCTTATTAGGAGCCCAAGAGCACGGAGGAATGCGCGTTGGAGGCCGAGATATGATTTTCAGCTTGTAACTTTGGTTTCCACGAACAAAGACCAACTTTTTGTCAAAGATGTACTGAAAATATTTTGTTAGATATTTGTCCTTGGACTTTGGTGATTTTTTCCCTTGTACTCTAATATGTTATGCTCATTGGGAACCCAAGAGCACCGAGGAATGCACATTGGAGGCCGAGATATTATTTTCGGTTTGTCACTTTGGTTTCCACGAAAAAGGACTTATTTTTCGTAAAATTTGATGTAAAAAATTATCGGCACAGATCTATCCCTAGACTTTGGCGATTTTTCCCAAGTCTTCATACCAGGAATGAAGGAATGTGAAGACTTCTTTCATAGAACAGATTTTTTCGATCCTTTTTCTCCAAAATTCAAGTGAGAGATAGATAAAATTCAAAAAAAAATCCAACAGAATTGGCAGTTTTAAGATATTATATATATTGCATTCTGAAGATAGAAATTTTTATTGCATTTGAAATGAGCTTTCCAATGACTTTTCGATGAATTCACTTTTATTCATATCACTATATCCAGAGATGCAAAGTGAATGCACACATGTCGATGCACAAAATTTTCAAATTCTGCATGTACCCACCGAGTTTCAATAGGAGCAAGAAACAATATAGTGTGTCTAGACCAACAGAATCGCTTATTTTTTTATGTATGCATGGCATTCTGAAACCATAAAATGTTATGCCATTCTTAAATGAGCCACCGCTGACTTTTTGTAACATTTATGATTATTTTTTTATTATGTTATTTACTTATTATTTATATATATCCATATTTTATATTTCTTCTGTAATTTTTATTATTTATTTATGTCCATATTCCATAATCAAAAATGCAAAGCGATAATATCTGGCGCATATGTTAATACACAGAATTTTCAAAGTTTGCAAGTATCCGCGGCGGTTCATTCATCTTCATTTTCCTACAGACCACAGATTCATTAACTTAATTATGCCAATACTGAAAGTAATAAAGACAGTACGCTTAACAGCCAACAGAGCTCAAAATTGTTTCATGTATCTGTGCATTGGCTTTCGAGGACAGTAATTTCAGACCTATTCAGTAATAAGCGACTGCATGAAGACTTTAGTAATGACTTTCTCTGTTTATATACTACAGTCGATACCAAAAAGTGAAATGATTTCCACACCGGCTGCTTTACAGAAATATCAAAGTTTACAGGTACTCGCTGTATACTGGTAATACAAACTTTCATACTATGGGGAAAAACATTTCAGAATTTCCTGAACCACATTCTCGAATGTTATTATGTCACATTTGAGAGAAAAAGTGAAAGACATGGTGCATGTTGAGGCAAGCAAAATATGGTGTACTTTTGTATGTCTCCATGGCTATTCGCAGACTAAATATCTGATCATATCCAAACATTATCAGGTGTAGACTTACAGACATAAATTTTTCAACCCATAATGCCAATTGCAAATATGAAGTAGAAATACTCTCTATATATGTCCTTTCATAACGTTCTTCAACTTTAGAGGTGTCCATCGCATTTCAACAATACAAATTTTGATATCACGAGAAATAAAGCACCCAATAACTTTTTGATATAAATTTCCAAATTCATCATGCAACTCAAGGGAATATCTATGCATTTACTCGGCCCAAATTGTATAAACTAGACTCTTCGTTCTATATTTTTCATATTATGTTGTTGAAATCATTACGAGGAAATAGAAATACCCACAACACACATATTATCTAGAGAATAATGAATTGAAATTGGTAGGGATATTCTGTAAGCTAAGAAGGTAGAAAAAAGGGAGTGGAGAGCACAGCCAAACTCAATGAAAGAAAATATTAGAATGCACTAGATTAGACACTTTTATTTAATCAACATTTTTTTTAGTTTAAATGATTTCATTTAAATACAACCAATTTTGCGAGTTTTTTTTTCAATATAATTGCATGACATACAATTTAGGAAGGCACACAGTTTAGAAAGAGCGTTTGAGGTTATAATGAACGAACGTTTTTTTTTCTCGCAACTCTCCTGTTGAAAATTTAACCAAATAAGAACAAATGATTGCAAGAAAATTATGTCACAAAATAAACGTAAAAGTCAAAGTGTTTATACAAGGAGACCTTTCCCAACATTAATGTTTATATATTAACAAACACTTGCGAACACATAGCCATGAGATTGATCTAAACCGCACTGTTTTCACGAAATTCGCATAACACATTTTACAGTTATATAAGAACTGTGAATCGAATTTACACATCTCGCACTGTTTCCCCGAAATTTTATTATATGGACGATGAACGAATTTACGCAGACGGTGACCGAAAGAAATTATTTTGACAGTAGATATAAATTATGTGACACGAAGGGTGCGTTCGACTTGGGCGCTTACACGCTTTCAGCGTCCGAACGTAGAGTGTCGTAAAACAAACATAGGAACGATGATGTTACAAGAAGACCGACGGTGTGAAGATAGACGACAGGACCACTGAGAAGTTTTCTAATCGGCGATTGGTTGGAACCGTTATTTTCTCGGTGCGGATTGGCTATGAAGGGCATCAAAACGCTCTTATATGTGTCGGTCAGAACGCGTATACAGATACCTCCAGTTCATAAGTGTGTTAGTAACTTTTGCATAATCTTAGGCCTGTGCAAAGTTTTTTCTCAGCAATTACGGCACCGATCACATTGACTTTGAGCTCATTCGAAAGGGATTTTGAAAATTAGTCTCCAAACTGATTTTCGCTTTACAGCAAATCTCCTGGGCTCCGCAATTCTAGAAAATCACATGTCAGTTTTACCCCCACCACCGCGAATCGGTTTATTCAGAGATAATATAGTCTCGGCGAGCTCGGGCCAGCAGACGACAGGGCTGTCAATGTACTTGTCCCGAGACTCTACCGAGTCTCTTGATTAATCAACTTTATCTTTCATTTTCGTTTCATTTTGACAAGAGCGATTCGAAGGAAAATTATTTTCTCGGGAATTACTGTTTCTTAATATTAACACATGCATTAACTTCGTTTTTGATTTGTTTTCGAATGAGCAATTTGAATAAAAAGTGATGGGCCGGACAAGTACGTTTAAGACGTATTTGAACATAATTTGTACCGATCCAATCGAAGTTGAATGTTGTGAATAATACCAGGGGATCCTGAAAGTCGGAGGGGAATCGATTCTGTAAAGTGTGTACCTTGTTGAAGTATAACGAATGACTTTCATGTGAATTTTTAATGATTTTATTTCCATTAATTTTTCAGTAATTTTGATAAAACGTTGTGAGCCCGACAAGGATTCTCAACGCTCATTTGTCGCCGGAGATTATATTACGAATAACTGATAAATACTTGACCTCGAATTGATATAATACATTTTAGTATTGCACGTACTTCCGTTATGACTTATTTTTCATTAACTTTTTTCGTGAAAATAATTATCATGAATTTCATTAAAGTTTCCAATTTGTCCGATAAATATTCCAAATTATCAATAAAAACTTGGCCTCCAATTGATATCATACATTTTTATACTGCATGTAACGTGGATAGTACATTTTTCAATTTGTTCAATTGTTATGATTTTTTTTTTTTAATTTTTTATTTTTCTTTACAGAATTTTTTTCGATTGTTTTATATTTTTGTTGAATTTTTTTGAACTTTTCAATTTTTCGTTTATTATTTCTATAGAATTTTTTTCCTGGTTCTGAATCTTTTTTCTATGTCATTCAGAAACAAGAGACCATCAATGTACTTGTCCCAACCGTTTTTTCCCTAGGGTATCCATATTCCATAATCAAAAAAAGGAAGTACTAATACCTGGCATGCATGTCAATACACAGAATTTTCCAAATTTGCAAGTATTCGCTGCGATTTATTCATCTAAATTTTGGTACAGACAGAAAAAATTACTACCGATTCATAAAATTTATTATGCCAAAACTAAAAGGAAAAAAGACAGCGCACTTGAAAGTGAACAGAACGCATAATTGTTTCATGTATCTCATTCATATATTACAGTTGGAACCAAAAAGTGAAAAGATTGGCACACCTACCGCTTCGCAGGAATATAGTTCATAGGTACTCGCTGCGTACCAGTAATACAGACTTTGGTGCTATGGGGCAAAAAACTTTAAAATTACCCGAACCACATTTTTGAAACTCATTATGGCATATTCAATAAATAAAGTGACAGATACGCTGCATGTTGAAGTAAATCAAATAGTGTAATTTAGAATGTCTCCATGGTTATATACAGACAAAATATTTGATCACATCCAGAAATGATCAGGCGTAGACTCACACACATGAATTTTTTAATCCATAATGCCAATCGTAAACTTGGTCTGGAAATACTCAATATACGTGTCGCTTCATCATGTTGTCAAACTTAAGATGTGTTCATTGCATTTGGAAGATACAAATTTTGATATCACGAAAAATACCCAACCAATGACTTATTGAAATGAATTTCCAAATTCATCATGCAACAATTCAAGTGAATATCTATGTATTTACATGGCCCAAAGATTTTTTAAAACTCGTGTTTGTAAACAAGCAATCATGAAAACTTTTTGATATGAATTTTCCAATTTATTGACATCAATATGAGGAAATAGAAATACGAATGTCACTCGAATTGTCTAGAGAATGAATAGAAATTGGTATGGATACACTGTGAGCTAAGGAGGTGGGAAAAAGGGCCCGGTGAACACAGCCAAATGTAATGAAAGAAAATATGACAACAATACATTGAATTAGACACTTTTACTTGACCGAAGTTTTTCAACATTTATTTGCATTCATTTACATACAATCACGCATATTTTTTCTATAATGTAATTACACAACATAAAATTTCTGTTTGGAAAGAACGTTTGAGAGGTTATAATGAGCGAAAGTTTTTTTTTCTCACATAACTCCCGTTGAAAATTTTTGAAGAACCCAGAACCAGGATTGCAACAAAATTATGTCATAAATAAACGTAAAATCAAAGAATTTGTACAAGGAGAAATTTCCCAATACTAATATATGTTCTATATAACAAACACTCGCGAACCGATTGCGATGAGCGTAAACTAACCCACATGGTTTTCACAAAACTTACATAACATTTTTTTTTTATAGTCATATAAGAATTTTGAATCGAATTCATACAGCTCGCACTATTTCTCCGAAATTTTATCATTCAGATCGCTGTTGCTATTAATTTGCTCATGCCATCAAAAAATGACAGATGGATGTATTATATATCACGTCAAAGTCACTATATGTCTGGTTTTCGTAATACTGTATGACACCACATACCACTATTTTTAATAAAATAAATACATATTTAACACTTTATTAGATGAAAAATATTTTTTTGTCACCCCGCACTTCGTAATGTCGAAAATCCGTTTGTTATAACATCAATAACTGACGGCTGACTGATGGCCTTGTATATATATTCATAAACTGTATTCCGCTGGAACGGTACAGCAAGTGTCCTGACCAATCACAACTCATTATTTCTGTAGCCGGGATCCCGGGACCCGAGCTTCCATAGAAATGGGTTATAGCTGGCATCAAGAGGCCTTTGATGGTGTTCTGTACAGACACAGTAAATCCATAGATGTGTAACTTTTGCATAATCTTGAGCCCGAGCAAAGTTTTTTCTCAGCAATTACACCACCGATCGTATTGATTTTGGGCGCAATCGAAAGAGAATTTCTTAATTAGCTGAAAGTTCAATTTTCAAATTGCGACATAACTCCTGAGCTTCGGAATTCAAGAAAATGACATGTCAATTTTACCCCCACTACCGAAATTTACTTTATTCAGAGATAATATAGTCTCGGCGAGAGCCACGGGCCAGCAGACGACAGGGCTATCAATGTACTTGTCCCGAGACTCTACCGAGTCTCTTGATATGCAACGGATCACCCCTTATCTTTGATTAAGGTAATATGTAATGAAACTTGGTTCGGCAGGTTTTTAAGTGTTCCTTTTCAAATAGTATTGAAGTTTGTATGACTGATATACAGCGAATACTTCCAAACTTTGATATTTCTGTGTTGCAGCGTGTGTGCCAATCATTCAAATCATTTACTCCAACCGTATCATGTAATCTAGAAAATTCATCACAAAAGTCTTCCGCTTTTCTAGATACTTCAATTTTGCTTTTTCTACTCCATTGTGAGTTTTCGAATTTCTAAATTCATTTCTGAATTGTCCTGAATAGGTTTTCCTCCAAAACCAATGCAGGTACCTTAAACGTCTTTGAATTCTGTTGCTTTGTTGAATTAAGTTCGCTTAGTTTTTTTTTGCTGCTTTGAGTTCTGGCATAATAAATGTTAGAAGTTTTCGGGTACTTTTTTTCAGCAACTATCAAACTGTGGATAATTGGACCTCAGCGGCCACTTGCAAACTTTGGAAATATATTACATTGAGGGCACGTTTTGGATGAAATGAAATCTCTAGATTCAGAATGCAAAAGCGACATTTAAAGTGGGTAAATCTGTTGGATTTTTCGTGTCTTGAATTTGATCTATTTTTCATTTGAATTTTGAAGAAAAGGGATAAATAAAATCTGTTCTATTAAGGAAATCTTTACATCAGTTTTTTCTTGGTATGAAGACTTGGAAAAAATCGCCAAAGGCCAAGGACAGACAGGTGACAAAATATTTTCAGTACAATTTTGACGAAAAATAGATCTTTTGTCGCGGAAACCAACGTTATAAGCCGAAAATCATATTACATCCCACGAGACGCATTTCTTCACTCTCTTGGGTTCCTTTTACACAAAACATATTAGAAGATAAGGGGGAAAATCACCAACGTGGAAGAACAAACCAATGCCGAAATATTTCCAGTACAATGTTGACGAGAAATTTGTTGTTTTTCGTGGAAACCAACGTTATAAGCCGAAAATCATATCTCGGCCCCCAAACCGCTTTCTACCATTCTCTTGGGTTCCCAATAAGCATAGCAAATTAGAGTAGAAGAAAAAAAATAGCCCAACTCCATGGACAGACCTGTGACGGAATATTTTCTGTACAATGTTGACGAGAAATTTGTTGTTATTCGTGGAAACCAACTTTATAGGCCGAAAATCATATCTCGGCCCGCAACACACTTTTCTCCATGCTCTTGTGTTCTAAATAGATGAAACATATTAGACTACAAGGAAAAAAATCGCCAAAGTCTAAAGACAGACCTGTGACGAAATATTTCCAGTACAATTTTAACGAAAAATAGATCTTATTTCGTGGAAACCAACGTTATAAGCCGAAAATCATATTATGGCCCACAACACGCATTTCTTCATGCTCTTGGATTCCCAATAGACAAAACATATTAGAAGACAAGGAGAAGAATCACCAAAGTCCAAGACCAAACCAGTGCCGAAATATTTTCAGTACAATTTTGAAGACAAATTGGTCTTTTACGTGGAAACCAACATTATAAACCGAAATTCATTTCACGTGCCTCATCCCGGATTCCTTCATGCTGTTGAGTTCCTAATAGGCATAACATATTAGAGTATAAGGAAAAAAATCGCTAAAGTTGAAGGGCAGACTTGTGACGAAATATTTTCACTACAATTTTTACGAAAAATTGGTCTTTTATGGTGGAAACCAACTTTATAAGCCGAACATCATACCTAGGGAAAATAAGATTGGGAAAAGTACATTGATGGTCCCTTATTTGCTGATAATTTCATGAAAAAGATTATCCCATAAAAAATGTTCGTATGAGAATGGAATCTTCAAAAATGTACTAAGCAAATAATTCATAGAAATTTAAACTAAAATCCTATAACCGTCATAACATAAATGAGGAACTTTTGAGAAAAAAGGCGTGATATCAAACCATAACCTTCCCCTAGGGAAAAAAAGGTTGGGACAAGTACATTGATGGTCTCTTGTTTCTGGATGACATAGAAAAAAGATTTAGAACCAGGAAAAAAATTCTATAAAAATAATAAACGAAAAATTGAAAAGTTCAAAAAAATTCAACAAAAATAAAAAACAATCGAAAAAATTCTGTAAAGAAAAATAAAAAAATTTCAAAAAAATTCATAAATATTGAAGACATTGAAAAATGTACTATCCAAGTTACATGTAGTATAAAAATGTATGATATCAATTGGAGGCCAAGTTTTTATTGATAATTTGGAATATTTATCGAACAAATTGGAAACTTTAATGAAATTCATGATAATTATTTTCAAGAAAAAAGTTAATGAAACAAAAGTCATAACGGAAGTTACGTGCAGTACTAAAATGTATTATATCAATTCGAGGTCAAGTATTTATCAGTTATTCGAAATATAATCTCCGGCGACAAATGAGCGTTGAGAATCCTTGTCGGGCTCACAACGTTTTATCAAAATTACTAAAAAATTAATGGAAATAAAATCATTAAAAATTCACATGAAAGTTGAGACAGGTATTTATTTCCTCGACTAAATCTGTCGAAATTACCTCCACCTGACGCGGTCTGGGTCAGTGACTGCCAGGGCTCTGTTTTATATAATTATGTTAAATAGATTTATTGGGCGCCAGCTAATACTCTTAGGGATTAGCAATAATATTTCAATTTCGTGTATTGACTCTTTTCTCAAAAGGGGGGAAGTTGACGACCCGTAACGAGAAAAATGAGAGGAAAGGAAAGATCTCGTGAGAAAGAAAGAAAGAAACTTAGACAAGTACTTACTTTGAAACCTTCGTATAATGTCCAACCTCTCGATAATTTCGTTGACAAATAATATTCTTTTACTGAGCTTATTGACAAAATCTCGGGCCGGTAAATTCTCCGTTTGAACTATAAGTAGTTCCCAATATTTGACAAATAAATTCTCTTCAATATTTCAGGAATCTTGTCTATAAGAACCTGTTACAATAGTTATATTATTTCGCTACTTTCGCTATGACCGCCGATCGTACAGTGCTCTCCTAACGCTTTTCGGGATCCGGGAGTCCTCTATCCCCTCCAATTACTGCTTAGTTCGACCACTGATCGACGCGCAGGCGTCGACGAATTTGACGACACTTGTTCAGTCCTAGGGCGACATCTCTCAGACCCTAATCCAAAATCGATATAACATACCTACACGATCCAGGGCGCCTACGCATTACGCAATGGTCGAACAACTGAGGACGGAAAATGTTCGAGACTAGCTTCCTGTCACAAAGTCATTCGTTACTTCAACAAGATACACACTGTAAAGAATCGATTCCCCTCCGACTTTCAGGATCCCCTGGTATTATTCACAACATTCAACTTCGATTGGATCGGTACAAATTATGTTCAAATACGTCTTAAACGTACTTGTCCGGCCCATCACTTTTTATTCAAATTGCTCATTCGAAAACAAATCAAAAACGAAGTTAATGCATGTGTTAATATTAAGGAACAGTAATTCCCCAGAAAATAATTTTCCTTCGAATCGCTCTTGTTAAAATGAAACGAAAATGAAAGATGAAGTTGATTAATCTATTTATATTATATGGAGTCATAATTCACAACAAAATCATTTTTCTTCAAATTCCAGGAATCCACGAGAATATTCAAAAATAATGATGACACAAGAAATAAATTAGAAAACATTTATTCGATTGGAGTTTCTCACATTATATATACTAACAGTTCTGTGTGTTCTTGTTTTATTAAACCATAATAATTCAGATCGCAAAAAGAAAATTTGACGTTATAAGTTGACGAACATTTTTTCTTACAACTTCCAGATCTATTTTTGATAAACTGATTTGCCTTATCAAGAGACTCGGTAGAGTCTCGGGACAAGTACATTGACAGCCCTGTCGTCTGCTGGCCCGAGGCTCTCGCCGAGACTATATTATCTCTGAATAAAACGATTCGCGGTGGTGAGGGTAAAATCGACATGTCATTTTCTTGAATTCCGAAGCTCAGGAGTTATGTCACAATTTGAAAATTGAACTTTCAGCTAATTAAGAAATTCTCTTTCGATTGCGCCCAAAATCAGCATGATCGGTGGCGTAATTGCTGAGAAAAAACTTTGCACGGGATTATGCAAAAAGTACCAACACATTTACGCAGCTGACGTATCCGTATATGGGTTCAGACCGATACATACAAGGGCTTCTTGATGCCCATCATAACCAATCACCGGTGAGAATCTATTCCTCTCGACCAATCGCCGATGAGAAAGTTTCTGATAGTCCTCAATGTTTTCTTGTATACCGTCTGTTATCGTCCGTTATGTTATTATAAAGTGATTGCGATCGTAGCCCCGTGGATTAACGGTGCAAGATTTGCAAATTTCGTTTAAATAAATAAAATATTATTGGAAATAGCAGTGGATATAATCAATTTTATTTTTTTCATAAAAGAAGTTTCAATAAGTTTCGAGCCCAATTCACGACAATAATATCTATAATAAATAAAACCTCAAAAGTGGATGAATTGATCTCATATAGCTGCAGTGTACTGAGAGTGAGTAAAATGTTGAGAAGTGAAAACGCGAATAATGTGTGTCGTGAAAATTAAGAATTATCTGTTCTACTTCGAAATCGTAATATATACTGTAACGCTTTTTCCCAGGTAAGCGACAAATTATCCCAATTCCTTTGCTATTGGGCGCCAGCCGAGGTATTCTCCTCGACAAATTTTTATAGATCTTATACAAAAGAAATAGGCTCGAGAATTGACCGGACTAGCTTTAGATATTCTCGGTAGAGGGGTGTGAGCCTTCCAGAGGAAAATAATTACGGGAATGCAGAGCTGGGATTACAAATATAATTTATTAGAAAACAGAATAAGAAACAAAGATAATATTAAAAATTTCCCAAATTTTCCAGTTAGTAATTTCGTCAATATAATATTTGATTAACAATTTTCCCTTCTGTTGAACATCTGTTCTCGGATATAATGCAAACGATACAATTTACGATACGAAAGTAAGGCGTAGCCTACGAAATTACGATACACGGGTTCTCGGTGACAGAACACGAAATTACGATAATTCTTAACCTAGGACTCTGATCCGCATGTAAATCTTTAATTTAACGAATTCCTCTCGGCAATTCTATTAATTCCGAAACGATAAAAAATTTACTATTGATGACCAAATAAATCAAAAAGGACGTTAGAATTCAATTCACGCGTGCGATAAAGTAACCATTCGATATCGTTCAATTTTCCGATATTTCACCGATTTTAACTTGCGCGCAAAATAATGCAAAAACGAGACAAAATTATGAACGAGGCAACGGCTCACCGCAATGGTTTCAGAAATTGTAACTCCGGCAATTATCTTCGGAATTACGATTCGATTTCGGGGCGTTGGCTTCTCGAAGACAAAAGATGAGGCTCAAGAGAATGCGTCCTTCCTCATTGTGGTCCGGATTTCGAGTAACGAGATCGATTCGAAATTTCTATAACGCGGTAGTATGGGACCTAACCCCCCACCCTTAGCCTCCTCGTTTGATCGAGCTGTTAACGGGTTCTTCGAGAATCTTCGCGAATAATTTCGCCCTCATTATTTCAAATTGTCGACGTTCGAGAATTCGTTGTTGACAATATCGACGTTGGATCTCGGTGCTGGTAGATGCACCGCGAGTTCGACGGTTCGGGGTGAGGGCTTTGAGTTAGCGTCCCACCGCTCGATGTTTTGGATCTCGTACTCGATGACCAACGAGATCTACGATGAAATGACGGACGATCTTCTATATTTGAACTGCCCAATTTCTCTGCTCTCGCTTCTTCGTTGATTTTACGAAACTCGTCGCTCGCCCATAAAATGTTTAAATGTTAAACAAAAAAAAATATAAAATAAAACTCATAATTTTGGTTTCTTTATCGCTTTAGACTTTTGAGGAGTATTCGTTCGAGAGGAATTCTGACAACGTCGAAAAACGCCTTCCCCTGAGCCATGTTTGAGGAATTATACATTTTTAAGTGACGAGCAGAATTGCCACGTCACAACACCCCCCTCCTTACGAAAAGAACGACCCGGCCGAATAAGCCGAAGTCTCGTTCTTTTTCTCGTTACGGGATGTCAATTTACGAAATTTATATGGCACTTTTTCGAACGAACAAACCAATTCAAGTCTCAGCGATTTTTGTGCGATAACCAATTCAAAATTTAAATCATAAAATACAATTTTCCAGAGTTCTAGATCAGTTCCACTACCAGGACTAAGTACGCTCAACAACGTTCAACAGAAAGGATTGAAATAAATTAAGACACAAACAATTTTAGGGGTTTTCAGGCTTATAATGAACAAAGACTCAACGACTATCACTCTACCTATAGTGGTTCGAGATACGATTTTAGATCTTCTATTGATACTTTCACTATTCGTCCCCCCCTCTCATCACGCACCTCATATACAACAGGGGACAATACTTTAACTATTCGGAAAGGTCCGGAGTATTTGGTCGCTAATTTTGCAGCAATGTTTTGAGCAGCTGACGATAAAATTCTTTGCCTCCTCAAGACTAAATCTCCTACCTGAAATGTACGTTCTCGTCGATGTTTATTGTATTGTATCGCTTGACGTTGATACGCTTCCTCGAGATCGTGAGTGACTCGAGCTCGTAATTCTTTCAGACGGCGCATTCTCTCAGTCCAACTCTCATACGGTAACACTTCGATTGCATTCGTGTTTTCTAATCGACGGCGGAAAAAATTATGCGGTTTTAATTCACGTCCGAAATTCAAATATACCGGCGTACTGCGAATCGAAGTGTGGTATGCGGTATTAAACGGGAATCGAAATTCCGAAAGATGTAAATCCCAATCTCGATGATCATTTTCCAGGAAAGATACGATCATAGTTTTCGCTACACGATTAACTCGCTCGACCGGGTTTGCCTGCGGATGATAAGGCGGAGTTGTCGTATGATAGATTCCGCGATCTGAGAGTACAAGTTTCAAATGATTGTTGTTAAATTCGGTACCATTATCGGTTAAAACGATCTCGGGTGTACCCCAACGCGAAAACACAAGTTCCTCGAGAGCTTCACCTATCTTCTTTCCTGTAGCTTTCTTGAGTGGACAGATCTCGATCCATTTCGTAAATAAATCTTGTATGACTAAAACGTAAACGTTACCGACTCGACTCGGAGGAAATGGACCCATAATATCGGTAGCTACAACTGACCACGGTTCTTCAACAATACGACGACCCATCAGTCCCATTAGAGGCAGATGTTCTACTTTAGCTCTTTGGCAGACTTGACAATGTCTCACGAATCGCACTACGTCTCGATATAAACGCGGCCAAAAATATGAATGAAATACGCGTTCATACGTTTTCTGTATTCCAAGATGACCGGCTTGAAACTCATCATGACATTCGTGTAAAACCTCGCGACGTGCGTAACGTGGAACTACTAATTTCCATTCCGAATCTTCATCGTCATCGACAGTTCGGTGCGAAACTCTACGGAAAATATATAATCTCCCATCAACAATTTTATAGGTCGGATAACGATTCGGTTTCGCGAGAACTTCACGCAATCTCCGAACGTACCACGGATCATCATCTTCAGTGATTATTCGTCTAACATCTGTAGGAGGGTTATCGTTTACGGGAAGCAGAAAGTTACATTCGGGTGTATCTATCATAATTTTCACGGTCTCGCTAGACTCTTTTTCGAACATTCGCGAAAGCGCGTCAGGAACATAGTTAAGTGCTCCTTTACGATACCGAATTTCAAAATTATATTGAGCTAGCTGTAGAGCCCACCGAGCTAAACGACCCGTTGGTTCTTTGAGATTTCTTAACCAGGTTAAACTATGATGGTCAGTTATTACGACAAACGAATACCCCTCTAAACAAGCTCTGAACTTTTTAATTGCCCAAATAATCGCTAGACATTCTTGTTCGGTAGTGGTGTAATTTCGTTCGGCTGTCGAGAGCGTGCGACTCGCGTACGCGATTGGATGTTCAGAACCGTTAATTTCTTGAGTCAATACTGCTCCTACTCCGGCAATACTCGCGTCCGTTTGTAAAACAAACGTCGCAGAAAAATCGGGACATGACAACCTAGGAGGTTTCGTCAACGCATCTTTTAATTTTTCAAACGCCGTCTGTTGTTCTTTACCCCATTTCCAAGGCTGACTTTTCTTCGTTAATCGGGTGAGCGGTTCGGCAATTTCAGCGAAACGCGGTATAAATCTACGGTACCATGAACTCATCCCAAGAAAGCGACGAATCGGTTTAATGCTCGTAGGAATCGGAAATTCTCTAATCGGAAGCGTTTTCTCAGGATCGACTTGGAGTCCCTTACTGTTCACGATAAAGCCTAGATATTTTACCTCGTGGCAACAAAATTCACATTTTTCGGGATTGATTTTTAACCCTGCGCTTACTATTTTGTCAAAGACATGTTTCAGCCATTTTAAATGCTCATCAAAGGTTTCGGTAACAATGATAATATCATCTAGGTACGCGAACGCGTGAGGTTCCATTTCGGGACCGATAATTCGATCTAATAATCGCTGAAATGTAGCTGGAGCTCCCGTTAAACCGAAAGGCATACGTTTGAATTGGAATAATCCCCTATTCGGTACCGTGAACGCAGTAATTTCTTTCGAATTCTCATCCATTGGTATTTGATGGAAAGCAGCGCTAAAATCTATAGTGGAAATATATTTCGCAGCCCGTAATCGATCTAAAATTTGTGTCATGAAGGGAAGCGGATACGCATCCTTTTTCGAAACATCATTAACCTTCCTAAAATCTAAACAAAATCGATATTTATTATTCGGCTTTTTAATCATGACTATCGGACTTGACCATTCGCTATTCGACGGTTCAATAATATCTTCTTCTAATAAACGATCAATTTCCGCGTAGATTGCTTCACGAATTATAGGTGTGACTGGATAATACCGTTGTTTAATTGGCCTTGCGTTACCGACCTCAATTTTATGCGAAATCAAATTAGTTTTTCCTGGAACAGTATTTAAAATTTTTATTTCTCGTTCTAAAAATGTAGCGAGTCGAGAACTTTCACTCTTGGCTAGTTCGGATATGCCAAGTAACACGTTATTAAATTCCGGGCTTTCGGTTGATAAATAATTAAATTCACGCGACGGTTCTCCACTAAAATACCAAACATTTTTCCGATGATCGGTAACTACTCCTAGAGTATCGAGTGCGTCTAAACCAAGTAATAATGGAACAGGCAAATCAGGATGTACGCGACCTGTCAAAATGCTTTCTCGATTTTCCAACTTACACGGAAATTCTATTTCTTCGTTACAAACAATTTGTTGGTTGTTTGCGATAGTTCTCATTCGCGGTGTTGTTGCACGACGCTCTAATCCCACTCGAGCTGCCACTAACAAGGCTTCTTCACCCAGAAAAGTATTTGTGGAACCGTTATCGAAAATTGCCGGAATAATATGACCTCTAATTAAAACTTTAACTAATAAAATCGGTCGCGATTTACTACCATTTAACGGACTACAAAAATATTCTTTCGCGCGTTCCGATATTTTTACAAAATTGAGGGTCTCGATATTTTCATTATTTACCGGGGTCCCCCTTCCCTCATTGGCTTTCCCCGGTCGAGTTTTCCTTACACGGATGAGGATCTTTGGTAGTAACGTCTTTAGTGCCGCAACGATAACAATATTTCGTACGCGGGGCGAGACAACCCGAAGCTCGATGGTTCTCCCCTCCACAATTCCAGCAACGAAAGTCGGATTTCGCCGGACGATCGCTCGGTTTGTTCGAAGGTTTCGGAGGAGGTTTATTTCCCGATCTATTTTTCGTCGAAACTTTCGGTTTCCCGCGAGAGCTCGAATTCGCTGGGTTTGATGACGATGCGGCTTGATCTAATGTAGCTATCGTAGCTAACGTTGTGTCGTGATTCCCGGACGACTTAGGAGGCGAGCGGTACGCAAAATCGGGATGTAAAGCCCTTTCTGGCGGCGGAGGTGGCTGACGATATTTGTCGTCCTCCACACTCTGCTCAATTCCTCGCGCTCGAGTCTCGAGATCATTAAAATCACGCACCGTCCCGAACTGAATAAAATATTTCAAATTCGAATGCATGTTTTTCCAAACATACATCATCTGTTCTTCTAACGAAAACATCGGCCTAACACGCTCGAACATCGCACGCATGCAGGTCAAATAAACTGGGAACGGCTCATGAGCCCCTTGCGTACGTTTCGCGATTTCATCTCTTAGCGCCATCTGATAATTTGGGCTACCGAAACGATTTCTCATCGCGAATTCTAAATCTTGTAACGAACAAAAGCTTGAGCGGTTAGTACGATACCACCACAAAGCTGTATCACGTAAGAAAAACTCTAAACAATCTAACAAATCATTATCGCTCGCCGGAAGCATTCGGCGGCCTCTCTCTACCAATAACAAAAAATTTTCGACGTCTTCGCCAATTTTTCCTGAAAAACTAATTCCCCATTTTCGAAGCATTTCGTAAGTTGAACGCATCGCGGTAGCTCCGGAAGTAGAACGATAATTATTTCTCGGTGACGAATGATTTGGGACCTGTAATTCTTGCGATTCGTACACCACCGGTAACATTGCACGAGCTTGAGTCTCGATACCTGTCAAATTTTCATTTCGCGATCGTATTTCATCTCTCAAATTCTCCGTAATTCGTGATTGTCGCGTTATCGTTCCTTCTAAGTGATCGACTACGTGGTTGTAAACAGGGTTAGAAAAATCTAAAGCTTGAGTTTGATTTACGAAATTTTCTCGCGTACCATTCCTCGTATCCACTCCACTATCCGGTAGCCCACGCGACGGATTTGAGTCGCTCAGCTGACCGCGCGAAGTCGAAGCTATCGGATCAGCTGTCACCGGCACGCTTCGTCTCGGTGGCGTACGAAGAAACGGGAACATTTTGGCGGAATTTTCTTGTCTATTCGATTTACTTCACGATTTACGACGATGATTTTTACGAGGGGATTGAAAGGAACATTTTTCGAGAGTCTTTAAAACAGCCGATGGACACGTGATGGCCAAATGACAGGGCTCTTCATTTTTTTCCTGTCTCGCGGAGTACGCGGGTTTCAAGGGTTTTTCTTGGGAAAAACCCTTGGAAAAGACCGAAGGGGTGATCTCATAAAAAAAACGAGGCCCTCGAGTGGACTCGGGCCTCTGGGGTCACAGGGCACGAGCGAGGACGGGAAACGGGCAGTCTTGCTTCACCGGACGAACCCTCGGGACCTTCCAACTTATTTTACTGATCAGAGTCTACTATCGTTTTGCTTCAAGTCATATCTATTTTTGTATTTTCTCATTTACGAATAGAAGAGTGTACTGTTCGTTGACTACATACATTTTCTTTTACTACTGAATAAATATTCTTCCTACAGATCAGAAGTGGGATACACTTCAAGCGCACAAAAGTGGACAGTGAAAAGTGAAAAGAGAACAGTGAAAAGTGAGCAAAAGGAAGGAAAGAATTCAGTGCTGTTTACGGATAATAATATTGAGGAATAATTATTATCAAGCCCATTAATTGGTGTTATAACTGACGCATTGTTGCTGAATCATCAATCGATGAACAACCCATGGTCAAAGCTGTTAAACTGGGCACAGTGGACTGCAACGCTTGCATAGCGATGATGACGATCTGCGTGGTAGGGATCGCTGTTGAGGCCCTCAATTTGGTTATCGATAGAGATAACGTGCGGCGCGGACACAAGGCAAGAAACACAAGGGAAGAAAGCAAGGCGCAAGAAAAAGATCAAGCGACGGAACAGGGCACATTGAAAAGAAATTTTGACTGGAATTAAACACTGGTACGCTGAGGGTCGCAAGGATGATGACTCGCTCGAACTCGAGTAACCTCAATGTCATTTAGCTTCCGGATAATACTGGCGAGTATTGTATAGAAATAAGCTCTAATGGTCAAACATTTTGACTCTTTTTGTCTTGAAACTGGTCTGTTGACTAGAATCTAGTGCTTGGTCGGTTAGTTGAAAAGACATACATATGTTAATACCTATTTGCCTGCGTCTATTGAGAACACCAAAAATGGTCAAGAGTATGCCAACTCAGTGGTAATAACGAAAAATGGCGAAGCTAAGCGCATGAGATAGGTTTATTCCAAGAGCTAGTTTGAGCTTCAGATTCCAGGGACAGTTTAGAGCGAAGTACGCCGCCTGTTCAAATCGTTTTAAATAAATTTTGCTCAAAGAGAAAAGGAAAGAGTACCAAGTCATTAAGAAACGATGACGTGGAGAATAAAAACGAGGGAAAAAACGGGAAATTTCATGGGCTGATTTCTTGTAAGTAATATCTCTATTTGGGACGACGCTATGGATTCACTGAGTATCGAAATCAAAACTGTACCTTTCACAACGCGTTCTGTAGCCGTGTTTCGATTGTTTGAAAAAAAAAAATCCAAAGAGATAGAGGAGGACGAATTAAAATCGATCGCGGCACTCAATAACAAATATTGTGTCCAGAAAACGAGAAAACATTAAAGGGGACTTTGGAAATAAAAATGTTCTGCCGATAGAAAAGGCTATAAACGACCCATAGGTCCGTCTACGCGAAGGAATGACCTGGAAAACAGTAATTAGCAGTTTTGCGTTCGAACCAGTGTCAAACATGAACTACATCAAGGAGGAAGGAGTTGAATTATTTAGATATACAAAAGGAATTAGGCTCGAAAAGTAAAAGCTATAATCGATCATGCATTATATTCTATCGCTTGTTGTGGAGTGCCAAGATTCTCCAGACTGCGCCTCGACGGGAAAATAAAAAGGGATTCGAGCGTCGGTTGACTCGGAAAAAACGGACAAGATCGCAATTGTAAATGTAACAAGCGGAAAGCGAGTCAAGTCGTTCAAATGAATTGTGCAAGGATAGAAACGGTCGTAAGTTTTCGGCCGGTGAAGTTTACTGGGGGTGGAGAAAACGTATTCGGAGGCGATGGGAAAAAAAGCAGACTATGGCTAGGCGCTTAGGAACACGTGTGTCAGTGTCACTCTTCGAGGGTTCTTTTTTTTGGAGAGATGTAGTATGACGAAAATCAGTATTCGACTCTGGCATAGATATTTAAGGTGATGGAGCAATCGCTATCTCGCCACCGTGAGTGCGAGAGAGATAGCTGCAATTTTCGAAATTGAATATGTTCAAGACGGTTTGATCAATAGAAGAAAGCCCCTGTCAGCGTATTTTTGCCGTCTTTCCGCGTCCGCTGACAGAGCCCTTTTTGATTGGTCAGACGACAGCGGTGAATTTTCATTTCGAAAAATTCGAGGTGAGGTTAGTCGACTGATTCATGCTCCTAAGGTAGATCAGGAGCATCTTGATTTCAATGGAAAGACCAGAGCCATAAGAACGGAAGGGGGAGAAGGGAAACTTTAAGGCATTTTCAAGTCAAAAGAAAAATAGTGAGGACTACACTATACAGTTCAACTATGAGGGCTTATGCAAAAAGGAAAGGGGGTCGAAAAAGCGGTAGCTCGAAGAATTTCAAATCGTTTATAACCCCGGTAACAACACTGAAAGGAAAAAGCACTAAACACAAAAATTTTGTAACGAGTGTTCACAGAGTAACGTGTGTCGGCTAAAGCCGTCGGTGCCAGAAATGCACAAAATACCAATGATGAAGAGGGGACTTATCAAAACGCAACCCTTCAAGGCAACTATATGGGGTGTTGTTCCACATTGGCTACAAAGAGAGTTTTTTTTTCCTGTGGAAACCGTGAGAGGTTGTGGGTCAAAAGGGCCTCGCCCCGATAGATAGCTTCCAGATGCAAATTACGTCCAATGCATCTTGGCGGCACATGAGGTTTGTTTGAAACATTCGAATTTCCACAATTTGTGGGGGGTACCGTTGTCTGTTGTTTTTTCTTTTATTGTTATCCAGATTTACTCTCGAACGAGGCTGTGGTCGAGCTATTAATGAGCTCGAAAAACGATTTTTCGAATGAGATCGTGAGCAGACATGTACGTGAGAACGAGCCGTTGCCGAAATACCGGTTATGAGATAAACGATGTTCTCGAGATTGTTCCATTTGAGAACCGATCTGCATAAAGGCGGTGTGGCAGCCCCGAAACTATGATCTGTGATGTTCAAGACAGGATACCGGTGGTGCTAATTTTGTTCGATATGAAGAACAAACCTCGACCTGATGCAATAGTCTAGGACCTAAATGTGCACTCGTGTGATTTTGGACAATCGTCATGAGAGCGAAGGCAGACCGAGGAAACGAATGGCATATATGCTGTCGTGGACGTTTTAAGGATGAATCCTTAAGACTAAACAATATGGACGGTATCGTTTCCTGCATGCTGCTACTTATCCGCATGTTCTATATTGTTATGGAAATGGCCAAGGTCTTTTATCGTCTTTCTGTCTATCTCTTCGTGTCTCTGTCTAAACTTCTTACTGTCAGCACCTATGTCGCGAGAACACCTCTGAGGCATCACGCACACGTTAGAGTTGCGGCTCCGAAACCTCTGAGGCGTGATGCACACGTGGTAAACGACCTCTGGGGATATGTTCTGATTGGTCAGGACGGGCTACCTCTGTGGCATCAGCGCACACGTTGGAGTTGCGGCTCGGAAACCTCTGAGGCGCTGGTGCACATGTAGAATGCTACCTCTGAGGCATCAACGGACACGTTAGAGTTGCGGCTCGGGAACCTCTGAGTCGTTGGTGCACACGTAGTGGGGAACTTCTGGGACGTGTCCCGTTGTTCGGATTTGAGCTACCTCTGAGGTATCAATGCACACGTTAGAGCTGCGGCTCCGAAACCTCTGAGGCATTGATACACACGTAGAGTACTACCTCTGAGGCATCAACGGACACGTTAGAGTTGCGGCTCGGGAACCTCTGAGTCGTTGGTGCACACGTAGTGGGGAACTTCTGGGACGTGTCCCGTTGTTCAGATTTGAGCTACCTCTGAGGTATCAATGCACACGTTAGAGCTGCGGCTCCGAAACCTCTGAGGCATTGATACACACGTAGAAACCTACCTCTGAGGCATCGCGCACACGTTAGAGCTGCGGCTCAAGAACCTCTGAGGCGCGATGCACACGGGGATAAAGGACCTCCGGGATGATTGCGTCCCGGTGATCCAAAATAAACTCCAGTTACCTAGAGAAGCTCGAGCGCCTATCTGGTGGTCCAGATGGACTCGAGGTGTCCTTACCGAAGTACCCATCCTAAAGGCTAACTATTGTGATGCAGCGAGCCGTCACGAGCGAACTTGATCACTTGGTTCGGGATGGCCGAAGCGGCAGTTCAGTAGTTGTCTCTCTCTCTCCGAAATGGAATCTTTTGAATCTATCTAATTTGAGGAAACGTGGTGTCCGACGGGTCTTTTTTTTTAGAGTTCACCTCCAGCCTTTTTGGGATGAATCGAAGGAGAGTCGAGGACGACTCATGGTCAGGGAGGCCGAATGAAAGGAACATTTTTCGAGAGTCTTTAAAACAGCCGATGGACACGTGATGGCCAAATGACAGGGCTCTTCATTTTTTTCCTGTCTCGCGGAGTACGCGGGTTTCAAGGGTTTTTCTTGGGAAAAACCCTTGGAAAAGACCGAAGGGGTGATCTCATAAAAAAAACGAGGCCCTCGAGTGGACTCGGGCCTCTGGGGTCACAGGGCACGAGCGAGGACGGGAAACGGGCAGTCTTGCTTCACCGGACGAACCCTCGGGACCTTCCAACTTATTTTACTGATCAGAGTCTACTATCGTTTTGCTTCAAGTCATATCTATTTTTGTATTTTCTCATTTACGAATAGAAGAGTGTACTGTTCGTTGACTACATACATTTTCTTTTACTACTGAATAAATATTCTTCCTACAGGATTTAACGAAATTTATTCTTTCTGATTATGACACGCGGAATAAACTCGAACCGAGGCTACGCGTCGGGTTTACATACACCGGTTCACGTACTTTTCAAAATTTCGCGACACACAGACACTTGCACTTCACTTTCACGATCTCGTCGAGAACACACAAATATAAGCAAGGCCCGTTGGTGAGGGCGAGACGAGAGAGAGCACGATATAGTGACGGGTTGGCCCGTTGGTGAGGGCAAGTATCAAAACAAAGTCGGCCCGTTGGTGAGGGCAAGAAATCAAACAAAGACGGCCCGTTGGTGAGGGCAAAAAACGAAATATATTATCGAGATTATTCTGCCGAGTTTCTTTGTAACTGAATAAAATTTATTTCGTAACGATAGATATTTTAATTGAGATTATTCAAAGTCAGAATTAATGCAATGACGTGACTAATAAATATCGCACCAAAAGTCCAGAAATTGTCCCACAGAAATAAAATAGAATTGTAAAACAAGTCGAGCAGTAAAATTATTATGACGAAAGTCAACATTGAACAAGGATTTGTAATTTAATAAATAATTCAATAAATAAGAATGGACAGTTAAATAAATTTAAATTTCAGTGGAATCAAATTGATAAAATTGACAATAATATTCAGCGGAATCTCGACAAAATTCTCATACGATTCTCAAGTTTACTCTGCAATAGACAATAGCTCAATACAAGGTCAAATAAACAGAAAAATTTACGAATTTCGATCCAAACAATATTTCAAATTAATCAAGAAAAACTTACGTCGTAATCCTCTCTTCCACTAGCCATAATATCTCAGTACAATCCACGGGAACACTCGTTTTCGAAAGTTATCGAAAAATAATAATCCTCGCTACGATAGCTCAAAGAGTACTGAGGGACTGTTCGAACGCTCTCGCTAACGGCGTCGTGGAAGGGGTAGTAGGAGAGGTGCCCGAAATCTTCGTGGCGCGACGACAAAGGACAACACAACACTCCAGTAAAAACACAACACAATAATACGACAAATCTCGAAATTTCCTAAATATGTTCGAGAAGTATACGAGTGAATATTCAACAGGAGCGACAGAGACGAAAGACAGACTAATATAATCCTCAATTTGACGGTTATCATATGATCGGTACTAATTTGAATTTACGCAATAATGCTAGAATAGATTTCGAAATAATTTCTCACTAATTTTTAGATAGAGTGAACCATGAATTTTAATATCGGAAAATTTCCTCAGAAAGGGCCCCACGTCGGGCGCCAAAAATTTGTAACGCTTTTTCCCAGGTAAGCGACAAATTATCCCAATTCCTTTGCTACTGGGCGCCAGCCGAGGTATTCTCCTCGACAAATTTTTATAGATCTTATACAAAAGAAATAGGCTCGAGAATTGACCGGACTAGCTTTAGATATTCTCGGTAGAGGGGTGTGAGCCTTCCAGAGGAAAATAATTACGGGAATGCAGAGCTGGGATTACAAATATAATTTATTAGAAAACAGAATAAGAAACAAAGATAATATTAAAAATTTCCCAAATTTTCCAGTTAGTAATTTCGTCAATATAATATTTGATTAACAATTTTCCCCTCTGTTGAACATCTGTTCTCGGATATAATGCAAACGATACAATTTACGATACGAAAGTAAGGCGTAGCCTACGAAATTACGATACACGGGTTCTCGGTGACAGAACACGAAATTACGATAATTCTTAACCTAGGACTCTGATCCGGATGTAAATCTTTAATTTAACGAATTCCTCTCGGCAATTCTATTGATTCCGAAACGATAAAAAATTTACTATTGATGACCAAATAAATCAAAAAGGACGTTAGAATTCAATTCACGCGTGCGACAAAGTAACCATTCGATATCGTTCAATTTTCCGATATTTCACCGATTTTAACTTGCGCGCAAAATAATGCAAAAACGAGACAAAATTATGAACGAGGCAACGGCTCACCGCAATGGTTTCAGAAATTGTAACTCCGGCAATTATCTTCGGAATTACGATTCGATTTCGGGGCGTTGGCTTCTCGAAGGCAAAAGATGAGGCTCAAGAGAATGCGTCCTTCCTCGTTGTGGTCCGGATTTCGAGTAACGAGATCGATTCGAAATTTCTATAACGCGGTAGTATGGGACCTAACCCCCCACCCTTAGCCTCCTCGTTTGATCGAGCTGTTAACGGGTTCTTCGAGAATCTTCGCGAATAATTTCGCCCTCATTATTTCAAATTGTCGACGTTCGAGAATTCGTTGTTGACAATATCGACGTTGGATCTCGGTGCTGGTAGATGCACCGCGAGTTCGACGGTTCGGGGTGAGGGCTTTGAGTTAGCGTCCCACCGCTCGATGTTTTGGATCTCGTACTCGATGACCAACGAGATCTACGATGAAATGACGGACGATCTTCTATATTTGAACTGCCCAATTTCTCTGCTCTCGCTTCTTCGTTGATTTTACGAAACTCGTCGCTCGCCCATAAAATGTTTAAATGTTAAACAAAAAAAAAATATAAAATAAAACTCATAATTTTGGTTTCTTTATCGCTTGAGACTTTTGAGGAGTATTCGTTCGAGAGGAATTCTGACAACGTCGAAAAACGCCTTCCCCTGAGCCATGTTTGAGGAATTATACATTTTTAAGTGACGAGCAGAATTGCCACGTCACAATACATAGATAGCAAATTTGCGAGATTTCGCGTCATGTTGACGTTTGAGGTTATGACCGCCGGAGTACTGTAGAAAAATAAAAGTGGTTATTGAAAAGTGGAAGGAATCGATATTATTAATGACGTGACTAATTAGTGTTGAATAATAATAATAATAACAATGAGAAAAAAAACGTTCGTTCATTATAACCTCTAAAACGTTCTTTCCAAACAGAAATTCTGTGTTGTGTAATTACATTAAAGAGGTGGATGGTTGTGTGTAAACGAATTCAAATAAATTTCAAAAAACTTTGGTCAAGTAATTCAATGTATTGTTGTCATCATTTCTTTCATTTAGTTTGGCTGTGTTCACCGGTCCCTTTTTTCCACATCCTGAGCTTACAGTGTATATTGTCATACCAATTTCTATTTGTTCTCCAGACAATACGAGAGATATTCGTATTTCTATTTTTTTATATTAATTTCAACAAGATAATTTGAAATATTTATAACAAAAAGCCTTCATGATTGCTTGTTCATACACCCAAGTTTAGAAAAATCTTTGGGCCATGTAAATGCATAGATATATTCACTTGAGTTGTTACATGATAAATTTGGAAATTTATTTCAATAAGTCATTGGGTGCTTAATTTTCATGATATCAAAATTTGTATCTTCGAAATGCAATGAACACCTCTAAAGTTCGACAAAGTGATGAAGCGACATGTATATTGAATATTTCCAGACCATGTGTGCGATTGGCATTGTGGGTTGAAAAATTCATGTCTGTAAGTCTACACCTGATCATTTTTGGATGTGATCAAATATTTTGTCTGCGGATAACCATGGAGACATACAAAATTACAACATTTTGCTTGCTTTAACATGCATCGTGTCTGTCACTTTTTTTTTGAATGTGTCATAATAAGTTTCAAAAGTGTGGTTCACGTAATTTTGAAGTGTTTTTCCCTATAGCACCAAAGTCTGTATAACTGGTACGTAGCAAGTACCTATGAACTTTGATCTTTCTGTGAAATAGCAGGTATGCCAATCTTTTAACTTTTTGGTTCCGACTGGAATATATTAACGAAGATATTCATTACTAAAGTCTTCACCTACTTATTTCTGAATAGATCTGAAATTACTGTCTTCAGAAACTAATGCACAGATACATGAAACAATTTTGATTTCTGTTCTCTTTCAATTGCGCTGTCTTTTTTCTTTTTAACTATGGCTCTGCTCTTTCCGATCCTTGTTTTGACTCCATCGGTTTGCAGCGGATCGATGCATATTATTAATTGGTTGCCTAATATGTGTGTCCTAGGATTTTCTACTATTTCTTCATGCTAATTGTGGTAACGTGATTCAAGAGGTTTCCAATTATGATCATCAATCGCACATTTTGTACAACAGATTGTCAAAACAGTTTCTGGTCTTGATATAAGTGTAGTTATTCTTTTTCCACCTGGTCTGTCGAGTAATCAATTTTGAAACTTGTTCCAAAAAGTCTTTGGATGCTTTTTTTGCTGATAATATGAAAAGTTGAATCTTCAGAATGCGGTAGGCAAACAAGTACTTTTAACTCATAATTAAACATAATTTGTATCGATCCAATCGACGTCGAATATTGTGTATAATATCAGAAGCTCCTGAAAGACTGAAAAGAATCGATTTTCTTATAAGTCTTTGCCACCATAGAGTAAGAAATGACTAGCTTGCATGTGATTTTTTTGGATTTAAAAGCTTCTTAGAACAATTCCATAATGTTGAAATTTGGAGTTACTCATAAATTACTTGTCCTTCGATTGATATCATAAATTTTAGTGCTGCACGTAACTCAAGTGGTAACTTTTTCAATTCATTAGAAAATACTTGGCCTCGAATTGATATAATAAATTTTAATGCTACACGTAAATTAGATGGAATTTTTTTCAATTGATTTAGCTGTTCGAATCAAATAAGAAGAATGAGGCATCGGTTTCCAAAATGATTTCAAGCGCGATTTTTCGGTTTTTTATTTTTTACTTGTTATTTGATTCTTTTGACACTTTAAAAAATAGATACAGATTAGTTTTTTTTACAGATAATGTTTTTTCAAGATGGTAAATATTTACTTTATTCACTTTTCCTAAAAAGCGTGGGAAATTATTTTTCGAACATTATTAACAATAAAAAATAATATCGCGATCAATTTTAGGGAGGGAGAAGGTACAATAACCAAAAAAAAAATATTTTGAAAAAGTCCGAAAGAAACTTCAGTTTCTTCGCTATATTCAAAGATGCGTTTCGGAGTAACCCAACAACAATTGTTTGTTGCTACAAATACAATAGAATAATATGAACGATAGTAAAGTTTACGTAGTATCATTCAATGGAATGAAAAAATGTAAACAAAGGCATAATGTTCACGTGTCTGGCCACAAAGTATGAATGTCAACGATTTCAATTTGAACAGTATATACGGAATAATCATGTGTGACGGGTGTTCCTTGTCGCTTACAGAAGCAATCGTTAAATTTCAAACGGAATCTGAAAGTATAACTTTTTTGGAAAATCACGGGGTGTTTGAACGGGAAGTGATCCTACCGTGCTCGATAAAAATAACAGATTTTGGCGTTGCCAAAAACAGTTTACAAACTAAGGAATAAAAAAATCATATGTTGTTTTTTCCCTCCTTAAAATTAATCGCGATAATATTTTTTATTGAGAATAATGCTCGGATGTGTGTGCGGAATCGTTGGATGGGTTTGAATATAGGGAAGAAACTGAAATTTCTTTCGGACTTTTTCAAAATTTTTTTCTTTTTTTTTTGGTTTTTGTACCTTTCCCCTCCCTAAAATTGATCGCGGTATTATTCGTTATCAAGAGACTCGGTAGAGTCTCGGGACAAGTACATTGACAGCCCTGTCGTCTGCTGGCCCGAGGCTCTCGGCGAGTCTATACTTTCTCTGAATAAAACGATTCGCGGTGGTGGGGGTAAAATTGGCATGTGATTTTATTGAATTACGAAGCTCAGGAGTCATTTAGCAACTTGAAAATTGAAGTTTAAGCCAATTGAGTAATTCTCTTTCGATTCCGCCCTAAATCAGCATGATCGGTGTTGTAATTGCTGAGAAAAAACTTTGCACGGGCTCAAGATTATGCAAAAGTTACCAACACATTCAAGAATTTATGCGTCTGTATTTATAAACACCATCAAAGGCACTTTGATGCTCTCGAGTTTCTGATTCGTTGGATCTGACGACATCCATTTTTAGACGTTGTGATTGGTTGTTGAAATTAGTTGTTGATGATTGGAAATCTGACGTCAACTTCAGAACGTAGCACACGGCGCAGCACAGCTGGTAACAGCAGTAGGGTGCTTTTTTTTTCAGCGACATTTTTTTTTTTTCACTCCCATCTCGCCTTTTTGTAGGGAATACCTTAAAAAAAAATCCCTGAAAATTTGAGCCCTTAATATTAATTTTAAGTACTCGACCAAGGCGTACAAAGATTTCCCCTTTAAAATACACGTAAAGTTCGATTTTTCTTCTTAAAAGTTCTACAGCTCAGAGGCATTTAATGGTACAACCTTGGTCGATGAGCGGATTTATTCAGAATTAAATGCTCCACAAAAGTGTCCATTGTGGCGTAAGTGTAACTCGAACTGGCGAGGTCGTAGAGGTCACTCAACCCAATTTTTTCATGAAATTCTCGTTTTTTTGCCTCTATCTCGTAAATGACAAGAGCTACAGAAAAAATGGGAATGACAAACTTGGAGGAAATTCAATTTCCTACAAAAAAGTATTCAAGCACCAAATCGCTAACATCGATATTTCTTAAGATATTGGGCTTTTAAGTTGAGGTAGTATGGAATTTTCATGAATTATTGAGCTGGATTGTATAAGTTGTTAATTTATTATTCTTAATTGTCACTTAAATCATTAAATATTTATTTGTTAAGTTGCAAATGATTGAAAAGTTGAATAACTGAACGTTTTGAAACTGAAATTCGGAAAAAAAAAACATTTTCAAAGTGCTTAAAAATTTTTTTTTCACTTTTCACGAATTTTTCAATTGATTTTCCCCTGATTCTTCTAATTTATTTACCAGTAATTGAATACCTATAAAGTTCTAGTTGAAAATATGTTGTATATACGCAAAATATTTCAATATTATTTTATATCTATATATTTTGTCTTGCTTATTTTGTACAACACATTTTGTACAACAGATTCTCAAAACAGTTTCTGGTCTTGATATAAGTGTAGTTATTCTTTTTCCACCTGGTTTGTCGAGTAATAAATTTTGAAACTTGTTCCAAAAAGTCTTTGGATGCTTTTTTTGCTGATAATATGAAAAGTTGAATCTTCGGAATGCGGTAGGCAAACACAAATATTGACAACAATACTTATGAAATGACGTGTATGTTGAGTATTCCTATTCTGCAAACTGCAAATGTGGAATTATTGGTGATAAACATTCATTACGATAAGTGTACAGTTGCTCAGTTTTCGATGTGATTAAGTATAATACCTGCCAACATCATGGAAACCTACAGAATTTCTGAATGTTATGTGCGCTATGTCATTTTAATGTAACAGCATGACTTCTAACAACTTTCCACTCTAATACTATAGATTTGGATCATTGAAATACAGCAAAAATTTGCAAACTATAAAATTTATATACTGTGCCATTCATTTCATTTTTTGACTCGCACTGTAACATAAATATGAAGTGAAAAATTCATTACAAAAGTCTTCAGTTGCTCACTTATGGATGGATTTGAAATTGCTGTCTTCCAAACTCATTGCGCAGATACATTGAACTGCAGCAGATACCTGCGAATTTGGAAATTTCTGTGGATAGGTATATGTGCTAATAAGTATCACCCCCTATCTTTGTGGTAATATGTAATGGAACTTTGTTCAGCAAGTTTTAAAGTATTTCTTTTCAAATAGTATTAAAGTTTGTATTACTGCGGTATGGAGCGAATACCTTCAAACTTTGATATTTTTGTGTCGCAGCATGTGCGCCAATTATTTTAATTTTTTACTCCAACCGTAACATGTAATTTCAAAAATGCATCACAAAAGTTTTCAGCTTTACTAATTATCTTAATTTTCCTTTTTCTAAATTCTATGCTAAATTTCTGAATTTCCTAATTTATTTCTAAATTATCCTGAAATGAAATTGTTTTCCTGCACAAGCAATGCAGGTACCTTAAACGTCTTTGAATTCCGTTGCTCTGTTGAATCAAGTACGCTCAGTTTTTTTTACTTCTTTGAATTCTGACATAATAAATGTTTCCGGGTGCCTTTTTTCTGCAACTATCAAACTGTAGATAATTGGATCTCCGCGGCCACTTGCAAACTTTGGAAATATATTTCATCGGGGGCATGTTTTGGATGACACGAAAATGTCTAGATTCAGAATGCAAAAACGACATTTAAAAATGGCCAATTCTGTTGTATTCGTTGTGTCCTGAATTTGATCTATCTTTTCTCTTTTCCTTTCTTTTCACTAACATTATAAGCCGGAAATCATATCTCAGCCCGCAACACGCTACATGCTCTTGAGTTTCCAATGGACAAAACATATTAGAAGACAAGGAGAAAAATCACCAAAGTCCAATTACAAACCTCTATCGAAATATTTCCAGTACAATTTTGACGAAATTTAGGTCTTTTTTCGTGGAAACCAACGTTATAAGCCGAAAATCATATCACGACCTACAACCTGCTTTTCACCGTGCTCTTTGGTTCCTAATCTAGAGTCGGGGCAGCGACTCTGAGACAAGTACATTTATAAGATATGACGAGTTGCTGCCAGAGACTCTTTACCGGAGCGATAGCGTTTCCAATTGTTTTCGAAAATTTTCAAAATTTGTTTCTTCAATAATTAAATAACTATATCATTTCGGAGAATATTATACGTTGACATATTTTTTATTATTTTTTTTCTTTCGATTGTGACCTCTTCGAACTCTGTAGCTTGACGCGTTGAAGAGATATTAATTATTTATTTTTTAATTGCATCAAAAAATGGGTCGGATTTTCGCACACATTTTTGATGTTTATTTGTTTTATATCTAGTGACAAATCTGGTGCCATAATACATTTTATATACCGATATATTTTTTTTCTGGTGCCATAATACCAATGTATACCTATATATTTTCGTGTCGTATGACGTATGGTGTGTTGTTTATGCTGATAGATGATGAGGTTATAAAGATCGCGAATTTGACAGTTCACCGATATCCCGGTCGGTAGTACAAGTATATACCTATATATTTCCGTTATGATATGACGTATGGTGTGTTATTTCAATGCTAACTAAATGAGGTTATAAAGATCGCGAATGTTACAATTCACCCAAACTGTTCCAATTTTTTCCGGTTCTGTAGAAAATAAATAAAAGCAGTACAATGTTTTAGTGAAAGTGGTGAGAAAAAAGTGAAGAAGAAAGAGATAAAGACCGAGGAATCCAAGAGTGTTGTGTAATGGAAAAAAAAACGAAAATTGTCAACAACGTTCGGAATGATGGTAAAAATATTTAGAAAGGTTAGAGATTTTTTCTATATATATCTTGAGATGTAGTCCGGATTCTGAAACATTAGAAATAAAAATCCATGCCTCCGCTCTTTCTCATCAGCTCTCTCTGATTGTATCATCAAACTTGTCGATGTTTGTTATTGCAGAATATCTAAAGACGCGGCATCGTCTTGTAATAAAATAACCCAAAACAGGAATGACGGAAAAGAGTCAGGGACTACAAAAATATAGAAAGGCAGTATAATCGCATTGTCTGTAAACGTATAACAGACTATTCGAAAGTGCTTGATTACAAAATTTCTATTGGCAAATCGAAACTGAGGCAATCAGTATTTTTTTCATTTTGCATTGGTGGAAATTTTTTCATCAAAAAGACTAAATTGATAATCACGGAGAGTTTTCACTTCAATTCCAACAAAGTAAAATTTAAGTTCGAAATAAAATATGTCCGCGTGTGTGTATATGTGTGTATTAGGGTGGTCGTTATTTGGGGTCTTTTAAAACAATGCTTAAACCTCGACCATGCGGGTTGAAGTTTTCCGTTTAAAATACATGGAATTTTTCTGCGTCTGTGGTCACGATTTTACTGTGGGCCTCAATACGTTTGGAAAATCTTGAAATTTTCAGAAATTATTTTACAAGCATGTTGCTACACGGAAAAAATTTTCAAAGCTCCTATCCTTAAAATGTTGTATAGCATCATCATACCATTAATGCGCAAAACGATATTTTTGGACACACAATTTCAAGTACGCAGTTTTGACTGAAAAACAAAAAAAAATTCTCCAAAATCTGATATAGGGGGTTTTTGAGGGTGCTCTTTCAGAACCTGGCGTTTATTTTTTTAAATTAAATCAAAATCTTCATTATTTTTGCGTTTTGAATTGGAAAGTCAAAAATTTTGAACGTTTTTTTCCCTCAAATCGATTTCCGTTACTGTTGCTGCACTCAAATAACCATATTAAGGCCAGCAAAAGTGTTTTCAATGTCTGACCTTTCCGGAACATTGGTTATAACCAGTATTTTTCTCGAAAGACTCAACAAAGAAATGTAACAGAACAAAAAGTGTTGAGAATCATCTAAAGAATACGCCTGATTTTTTTCAAAAATTTTCTAGCTAGTTTTGTATTTTTCAATTTCGATTAATTTTGTAAAATTTTTGAAGTTCTGAAAAGATTCACACGCATTCTTCGGATGATTCTAAACAATTTTTGTTATATAATTTTTTTGTAAAGTTGAAACTTTTTGAAAAAAAAATTATTTTCCATCGAATAATAAATAGGTTCATAATTTTCTTCTTAAAAAGTTTCAACTTAAAAAAAAAAATTATATAACAAAAATTGTTCAGAATCATCCAAAGAATGTGAATCTTTTCAAAGATTTTAAATATTTTAAAAATTTATCGAAATTGAAAAATACAAAAAAAGCTAGAAAATTTTTGAAAAATATCACACGTATTCTTTAGAAGATTCTCAATACTTTTTGTTCTGGAATATTTCTTTGTTATGTCAAGACTTTCGAGAAAAAAAATCATACAGATTTTCATCATGCTGTTTTGCAAAAGCCGCCATTATACAAAAACTGAGTAAGAAAAAAGTGTTTATAACCAGTGTTCTGGACTCGTCAGACCTTAAGAACATCTTTGCTGGCGATAATATGGTTATTTGAGAGCAGCAACAGTAAGGGAAATCGCTTTGAAAAAAAAATGTTAGAAAATCTTGACTTTTCAATTAAAAACGAATAAATAATGAAGATTTTGATTTAATTTTACAAAATAAATGCAAGATTCTGAAAGAGCACTCTCAAAAACCCCCTATATCAGATTTTGTTCTTTAGTTAAAACTGCGTACTTGAAATTGTGTGTCCAAAATTGTCGTTTTGCGCATTAATGGGTTCTTATAGTGATGCTATACAACATTTTAAGGGTAGGAGTTTTGAAAATTTTTTTCGTGTAGCAACATGCTTGTAAAACAATTTATGGAAATTTCAAGATTTTCCAAATGTATTGAGGCCCACAGTATAATCGTGACCACAAACGCAGAAAAATTCCATGTATTATGAACAGAAAACTTCAACCCCCATGGTCGAGGGTTGAGCATTGTTCTACAAATCTGACAAAATTACAGCATTACTTTTTATGTATTTCGAACCAATTTAGGGGGCGAAAAGGGTAAAATAAATTTGATCCCAAATAACTACCACCCTAGTGGGTATTAAAATACCTAAAACAACTTGCATGCATAATAAAACGATTTTTATTTTCAAAAAAACTGATTCGGCTTGAGGAGGTCACCCCCCATGGCAGCCGCATTTTTTGGGGTTTCCTCGATTTTTTGCGACGAGAAAAAAACACAGACTTAAAATTTAAGGAGGGTGGCTACCGACGATACAATGTTGCCATGCTAAACCATGTTAAATACATTAAAAATTTCAAAATGATAAGAATTTAATAAAATTTGGTGAACATATTCTTTAGGACCAAATTTGACAGTACAAATTTTTTAAGATTTTTCTTCTGTACAGTTATCGAGTAATTGATCACTAAAGTTCAAGTGTATAAGCATAGCGTTTCCATATATATAGGTATACATTCCGGGCATAAGAAATCTGCTTTAATCCGTAATTACTCGACAACTAAGCAGAAGAAAATTTTGAAAAAAATTGTGTCTTCGCACTTGATGTTGAAGAACATTATCACCAAATTTGATCAATTTCTTATCAATTTGACGAACGTAGCCACCCTCCTTAAAGAGTTTATTCATTGGTATTTCAACTTTATGATAGAATTTTTTAACTCTGATGTCTCGAGTTAATTCCGTGTAAAATTAATCCACAGGATTCCATATGCTTCTCCATGGTGTCCACGATTCCCGGGGGTCCCGTTTATCTGCGATCAAAAAACCGAGGAGCGTTTTGATTTGTAAAGCAGTGGGCTATTGCCTGAACTAAAATCATACAGAAATATCGAAATTGAAGGATTATTGAGCTATGCAACATTTTGAAAAATTGAAATAAGGTTTTTCTAAACGGAAAAATCCTTCAATGTTTAATATTTCTGTATAATTTTAATTCAGGTGATAACCACTGCTTTACTAATCCAAACGCTCCTTGGTTTTTTGATTTCAGATAAACCGATCCCCTGGAATCGTGGAGACTATGAAGAAACATATAGGTTCCTGTGGAGTAGCTTTACACCGAATCTACCAGAGATATCAGAGTTAAAAAATTCTACCATCGAGTTGAAATACCATTGAATAAACCCTTCAAATTTCAAAAGTCTATGTTTTTTTTCTTTGCCGCAAGAAAATTGCGAAAAAACCCTACAAAATTCGGCCGCCATGCGGGGTGACCCCCTATGTTGGATTTAATTATTCCAATCGATCAAGATCGCGTTATCTTGAAAAAAGATTCGAGTGCCTTAGTCATTGAAATCCTGTCGTTATTTAACGACATTGAAATTTATTATTCGTTTTAATTTTTTGAGTTTTTAAATAAAATAGCCGTAATTTGATTAAAAAATTTTTGTTTCCTTTTTTTTGATATCTCTTTCAATGAGACAGGGAATAATTTTAATTAAAAAATTTTTCAATAAATGTCTTTTCGCAAGTACACTCTGATGGGTGATAATATGATCATTACATCTGAACGGTAGTCTCAGTGAATAAACCCTACATATATGTTACTCATATATGTAGTGTGCATTTCTTGGTACGAACAAAAATGAAATAACAATAACAGAATGTCATCTATATTGTGCCCTAACATGAAGAATTTGATTTTCCAATATCCTGTAAAACTTTTTCAAGTTCACAGTGCACAAAAAGTAGTCAAATCAAACCATAAGTAACAGCACGAATGCTGTTAAAAAATTGGAGACAAGTACATTTATGTATGATGTCACCTGGACAGTAGTCTCAGTGAAACCCTATGTGACACTCATGTAGTTCAAAACACGAATGCACGATGATTTATAAGAAGTTGTTCGACCTGTTCTCTCGAAACTTGCTTCAAATGAGCAATTCATTACTAAAGGTTATAAAAAAAAACCATTTCAAACGCAATGAATAAAAAAATGAATCTGTTAAATCATGGTAATGCGTGAAAAACGTTTGGTTCAAAGGAACAAAACGTGGTCAAATAAATGCAAAAGTGACGACTACATCGGATGACAAGTGAAAAAAATTCAAAACATAATGGTATGTAAAAAAAACCAACTGTAAATAATTTCAACAAAACAATTAAGAAAAGCTTTCACAAATCATGAAAAAATATTATATTAAAAAAAATACAAATCTGTAATTATATTGTAAAGGAAAAAAAAAATTGAAATAGGACGTGAGAAATTCATTCTTACGGGAAGCACCCGGAACTTGAGAAAGTTCCAGTGAATCAAAAAAGTTACCATCTGACTGAGTTATGTGCAGCACTACAATTTATGGCATCAATCGGAGGATAAGTATTTTATTAGTATATAATACATAATTTTTCACAATATGAAATTGTTCTGAGAAACGTTCAAATCCAAAAAAAAATCGCATCGAAGGTAAAAGTCATTTGTTACTCTATGGTGGCAGAGACTTACTTAGAAGAAAATCGATTCTTCTCAGACTTTCAGGATCCCCTGGTATTCACAATATTCGACGTCGATTTCGTATCGGTACAAATTATGTTTAAATATGTGCTAAAAGTACTTGTCCGGCCCATCACTTTTCATTCAAATTGCTCATTCAAATAAAAATCAGGGCTCTTCTAGATCTGATGGATCACATCTATGCGTACAGAGGGAAACAGAGGGAATTTAAAAAATTACCTCCAAGAGATTTTAACTTAATTGCATTCATTATAAAAAAATGCAAACAAATTTTTCTGTAATATCCAAGAGATATTATTGCGTATTTATGAAAAAGTATCCTTCGCACGATAAGCATTGTCCAGCTTCCAAATTAACTCCCCAGTTTATATTGAAATGACGGCAATTTTTACTACACGTTTTCTTCTTCAAACGAATTTTATTCGTTATAGCAACTAATCTATTCTATTACTGAAGATATTCAGCTGATAATAAATCGCAATTCGATAAATTTTCGAGCAGATTCGTCTGTACAATTTCGTTTTTTTATGGTCACGTACACAATTGCACTTTGTTGAAATCAACATTAAAAAATGAGTGCGACACGGGCATTTCTTGAAATTCGATGAAAAGTGATTCCCTAGTGTATTACTATATACCCTTTCTTAAAAAAAAAATTTTCGATATATCGGAATGTAAAGCCTCTATCCGTTGCAATGGTTTTGTTTACTCGATGCCATGAATTGTTGCGAAGAGATAGTTGCCGCCGAGCATATGTGGAATGATGTCCAAATTCAAGTGGGCGTGTAACGCCAGCGTTAATGCTAGTTCCATAAAAATAACGCAGAAATTAACGTCTAGTTTGATTTTTATTTGAATGAGCAATTTGAATGAAAAGTGATGGGCCGGACAAGTACTTTTAGCACATATTTAAACATAATTTGTACCGATACGAAATCGACGTCGAATATTGTGAATACCAGGGGATCCTGAAAGTCTGAGAAGAATCGATTTTCTTCTAAGTAAGTCTCTGCCACCATAGAGTAACAAATGACTTTTACCTTCGATGCGATTTTTTTTTGGATTTGAACGTTTCTCAGAACAATTTCATATTGTGAAAAATTATGTATTTACGTATTTATTATTGTATTATTATATTATTATTTATATACTAATTTATATTATATTATAATTATATAAATACTAATACTAATTATGTATTATTTATATACTAATAAAATACTTATCCTCCGATTGATGCCATAAATTGTAGTGCTGCACATAACTCAGTCAGATGGTAACTTTTTTGATTCACTGGAACTTTCTCAAGTTCCGGGTGCTTCCCGTAAGAATGAATTTCTCACGTCCTATTTCAATTTTTTTTTTCCTTTACAATATAATTACAGATTTGTATTTTTTTTAATATAATATTTTTTCATGATTTGTGAAAGCTTTTCTTAATTGTTTTGTTGAAATTATTGTAGAGCATTGAGAATATTGAGAAAAAAAAACAAAAAAAAGAGTTACTTTGAGTCACCGCGTGGGGACTGGCGCTTCAATCGCGGGAAGCGTACGGGAGTCAGTCCGCTGCCGGCCTTATGTTCAGCCACACCTCTTTGTCTTTATTTAACACTTATTTTAATATATAATAAACGTTATTCATCCATCCTATACGTGCGTACGTTTTATTGACCGCTCAGCCTCTGGAACTCTTACAAATTCAGAAGTGGGATTCGGGAGACCGATTAGAGAAACGGATTAGTGAAACGCGTGCATCGCGGAAAATAAAATTACGAACAGAAAAAGTCACGTGGAAACGGCAGTGTGAGCTCATTTACGACTTAGGATACAAGTTACGCTACGAGACACAGCATCAAGTTTATGTGACCGAACTTGTGTTTAGTCGGGTTGTGTTGATGCTGTGGTTGGAGAAACGTTGTGTGAAGCATCGTGGACGGTGCCGTGACGAGGCGGCTCGTTCGCGTGCGGAGAGTTCGATTTCCGCCATTTTGGTTGGGTAGTGAGAACGTTCGAGAATTTTCGCCGCGCGGAACGTCGGGAAACAAGGCGAATTAGAGACGGTCGAGTTATGTAGTATCGACACCTACCGGACGTAGCGCGCAAACACTTCGCAATCGCAGGTCGGACGAACAAGTGAACAGCTGATACGAGGTTACGTTGTTTGCATCAGAGAGGAGATATTTTATACGGGAAGTATCGCTTACGTTATGAACAATAAATAGTGCGACTCGGTTGGCTACTATTACGGTCGTGCTTAGTTACGTTATAAATATTGAACAATGGATGCCGCGAATAAGTTTACGGTGACGCAGCTGAAAGAAAAATTAAGTGAGCGCGATTTATTGACAACGGGGACAAAAACTCAGCTAATCGCCAGACTAATGGAAGCTGATCCGGAGGGAAGCTGGACGAAGGAACCAGAGCTCCTCGGCGTTGGTGCGAGTGGTGAAGACGCACAACTTCAGTTGGAACGCGAACGAAACGAATGGTTACGGCAAGAACTCGAAGTCACACGTCGAGAGCGAGACGTAGCGCAGAGAGAAGCGCTTGTAGCTCAACGAGAATTGAATGCGGTAAATGCGCAGAATCCTGTAAGTATGCCAGGAAACCAAAATCTCAACGACGATTTACGGAGACATCGAGAACAGCAAGACGTTGCGACGCCGTCACAATTACAAGCAGACGTGAAGGGTATCGGAGAATTACTAGGCGAGTTCGACGGTACAAATCGGTATTTTGAAGAATGGGAAAAGCAGGTTCGACTAGTCAAGAGACTTTTTACGGTTGACGATGCGATTATGAAAATAATCATCAGCTCGAAGCTTAAGGCAAAAGCGGATAGATGGTTCCGTTCGAAAGCAGAATACACAGAAATGACACTGGACGAATTGCTTGAGGCAATGAAAGACGCGTTCGATCAACGACCGAGTAAAGTTGACCGGCTCAGGAAGTTCGAGGTAAGAACGTGGCAATCGAACGAATCATTTAATAATTATTACCACGAGAAACTTATCCTGGGTAATTTGGTACCGATCGACAATGCTGATTTATTAGATTATTTGGTGGATGGAATTCCTGACCAAACGTTAAGAAATCAGGCCCGTATGCAAAACTTTAATTCAATTAAAGACTTGCTTGATGGTTTCCGAAAAATCGGCCTTACGTCTCGTGTCGGTAAGAAGGACGCACCGCAGGGAGATAAAACTACGGTGGAAAAATTAACGGACAAAACGAAGTCGGAAGAGAAAACGCCGAAGACGACGAAGGGAAGAACCAACGACAGGAGTATTAAGTGTTACAATTGTAACAAATTGGGGCACATTGCAAGCGATTGCCCTAAGCCTAAAAGAGAACGAGGATCCTGTTTCGACTGTGGCGAGATGGGACATACGGCAAAGAATTGCCCGACTAAGGAAACGAAGGACGGGCCACAACAGGTATCCAACGTCTACGAAGATCCAGCAGAGGAAGATAACGTCGAACATCGGAAAGTCGTTACGTACGAAATTAAGGACAGTAGTGCTCAGCGAATATTATGTTTAGATACGCTTTTCGATACCGGTAGTCCCATTAGTTTCGTTAAGGAACGTTTCATCGAGAAACAAGGACTTCTTCCGTTGGATGTGACAGATCGTGAGTATTGCGGATGTAAGAGAGTGCAAATTGAGTTTGTGGGGAAAGTTTATGCGAACATTTCAATTGGAAATGTGTCGAAGGAAAATCTCCGTCTCTATGTTGTTCCGGAGGAAACTGCGTTGACACCAGCTTTACTGGGGCGCGATGTATTAAAAAAATTCGGAATTCGGTTAACGTCGCCCGACGACGAAAGCGCGTGGCAAGAAATCTTGCACATTAATGTAACGAACGGTAAAGAACGTTCAATTGACGATTTACGAGTGAATGTAGAAGCGCCGTACGAGGCGAGAGTTGAGCTGGAGAAAATCTTTCGAGAATGTTACGCCGATCGCTCGAGGCCTACGGAGCCAAAAACAAAAGCAGAATTAAGATTACGTCTAGACAATCCGCGACCGTTTCACTGTACTCCACGTAAGCTTGCGTACAATGAAAAACAAAAATTACAGATACTTTTAGACGAGTTGTTAGAGAAAAAATACATACAAGATAGCGACTCTGAGTTCGCGTCGCCGATTGTCTTGACGAAAAAGAAAAATGGAAAATTACGTATGTGTGTTGATTTCAGAGTTCTCAACAAAGCGACGGCGAGAGACAATTATCCCATACCTCTCATTGAGGATCAGTTGACAATTGCAGAAGGCAAGAAATACTTTACGCTATTAGATCTAAAGGATGGGTTCCATCATGTTCGAGTGGCGCCAGAGTCTGTTAAATACACGTCGTTCGTAACTCCACTGGGCCAATTCGAATGGTTAAGGATGCCGTTTGGGCTTCGCACTGCGCCAGCGACGTTCCAACGTTACGTTAATAGTATTTTTTCGGACTTTACGAGAGCCGGTGATATGGCAATTTATATGGACGACATCTTGGTAGCTACTCAGACGATCGAGCACCACCTAGAGACACTGGAACGTGTGTTTAATACGATTTCGGATAACCTTCTGGAGTTACGACTCGACAAATGTTTCTTTCTCCAAACGGAGGTAGAATATTTGGGATATGTGGTTTCGGAGCAAGGCGTGAAACCGACCAAAAGCGGAATTGAAGCGGTAGAAAGATTTCCGACTCCCGGAAGCGTTCGGGACGTACGTAGTTTTCTAGGACTTTGTTCTTACTTTAGAAAATTTATCGGAAACTTTGCAGCGATTGCAAAACCCCTTTACGATCTGACGAAAGCGAACACGACGTTTTGTTTCGGAGAAACAGAACACAACTCTTTTAATACGTTGAAAGCAAAGCTCACGAACGCTCCGATTTTAGCAGTTTTCAATCCTAACGATTACACCGAATTACATTGCGATGCAAGTTCGTCAGGATTTGGAGCGGTGCTTATGCAAAAGAAAGCCGACTGTAAAATGCATCCGGTATTCTATTACTCGAGACGAACAACCGAGAGCGAGTCGCGATTACACAGTTTCGAACTTGAAACCCTCGCGATAGTTTACGCTCTGGAAAGATTCCGTATATATCTTCAGGGTTTGAAGTTTAAGATTATGACCGATTGTAATGCTGTTACCATGACACTCAAAAAGAAGGATGTCAATAGAAGAGTAGAGAGATGGGCACTCGCATTGCTTAATTATGATTATGAATTGGAATACCGAGCGGGTACACGTATGCGACACGTAGATGCCCTTAGTCGAACTATCGGGATAATAGAAGAAAATCCTTTTGAGTGGAACGTGACCGTATGTCAAGCGCAAGACCCAAAAATAGTCGAGATTCGAACTGAACTTGGAAAATCGGAAAGTAAGCTTTATGAGATGAAGAACGGTCTCGTATATCGTAAATGCGGAGGAAAATTGTTGTTTTATGTACCTGAACAAATGGAGAGAAACGTTTTGTATAAGTATCACGACGAGTTCGGACATCTTGGGGTTGAAAAGTCATCCCAAGCAATTTTAGACAACTATTGGTTTCCAAAGCTTCGCGAGAAAGTTGACTGTCACATTAAGAACTGCCTCAAGTGCATTACCTTTTCGCCGGTTAGTGGGAAAGTCGAAGGGTTAATTCATTCGATTCCCAAAGGCAATGTGCCTTGGGACACCGTACACGTCGATCATTTGGGACCGATAGATAAGAGGCACTTGATAAAGCAGCATTTATTGGTGGTGATCGACTCGTTCACCAAATTTGTGAAACTTTACCCGACTAAGACAACGTCAAGCAAGGAAGCAATTAATTATCTGCAACAATATTTCGAACATTATTCTTTACCGAAAATATTAATTACCGATAGAGGCAGTTGCTTCACGAGCACGGAATTCGAAGAGTTTATGAAATATAACGGAATTCAACATATTAAGATCGCGACTGGCTCACCGCAAGCCAACGGACAAGTTGAAAGAGTTAACCGAACCTTAACTCCAATGTTGGCAAAGCTTTCCGAAAATTCCACGGGGAAGTATTGGTATAAGGTCATTAGGGACGTCGAGTATGCGTTAAATAACTCGGTTAGTAAGGCTACGAATGAGACGCCAAGTCGATTACTGTTTGGGATAAAACAACGCGAAAGGAATGTAGATAAATTGCACGATTATGTGTGTGACGAGAGAGAGTACGAAAGAGCGGACTTCGAGGAGATTAGAGAGCGTGCCGCGGATAGGATTCTCCGTTCACAAACGTACAATAAAACATACGCCGATAAGAGGCGCAAGGAAGCGCGTGAATATGCAGTAGGAGACTTAGTTTCCATAAAGAATTTTGACAGTACTACCGGGACAGGACATAAGCTCAAGCCTGCATTTAAGGGTCCGTACAAAATCGACGGAAAACTCGGGAACGACAGGTATAAGGTCACGGATGTAGACGGATTTCAGAATACTCAACGACCTTATAGCGGTATTTGGCAAGCGGCAAATATGCGGCCGTGGCAACGAGAGTAATGGAAAAAAAAAAAAAAAAACAGAAACGAAAAGATAACACAGGTTAAGTGAGGAAATCAAACAAAACTATATGCCTCATTAACTCTCATAGAATAAGTTGATAAATATATCTTGGTAATCTCCTATAGTTCTAAGTAAGGAAAATTGTTACTGAATGGATCTCTTTAGTTTAAGTTTACATTTGACTCTGCCGAGGACGTCAGAAAGCCAGGAGTGGCCGAATGTAGAGCATTGAGAATATTGAGAAAAAAAAACAAAAAAAAGAGTTACTTTGAGTCACCGCGTGGGGACTGGCGCTTCAATCGCGGGAAGCGTACGGGAGTCAGTCCGCTGCCGGCCTTATGTTCAGCCACACCTCTTTGTCTTTATTTAACACTTATTTTAATATATAATAAACGTTATTCATCCATCCTATACGTGCGTACGTTTTATTGACCGCTCAGCCTCTGGAACTCTTACATTATTTACAGTTGGTTTTTTTTACATACCATTATGTTTTGAATTTTTTTCACTTGTCATCCGATGTAGTCGTCACTTTTGCATTTATTTGACCACGTTTTGTTCCTTTGAACCAAACGTTTTTCACGCATTACCATGATTTAACAGATTCATTTTTTTATTCATTGCGTTTGAAATGGTTTTTTTTTATAACCTTTAGTAATGAATTGCTCATTTGAAGCAAGTTTCGAGAGAACAGGTCGAACAACTTCTTATAAATCATCGTGCATTCGTGTTTTGAACTACATGAGTGTCACATAGGGTTTCACTGAGACTACTGTCCAGGTGACATCATACATAAATGTACTTGTCTCCAATTTTTTAACAGCATTCGTGCTGTTACTTTTGACAAAACATATTAAAGTACAAGGAAAAAAATCGCCAAAGTCCAAGGAGAGACCTGTGACGAAATATTTTCAGTACAATTTGGATGAAAAATATGTCTTTTTTCGTAGAAACCAACGTTATAAGCCGAAAATCATATCTCGGCCTCCAACCCGCTTTCCATCGTGCTCTTTGGTTCCTAATTGACAAAACATATTAAGGTACAAGGAAAAAAATCACCAAAGTCCAAGAACAAACCTGTGACGAAATATTTCCAGTTCAATTTTTACGAAAAATAGGTCTTTTTTCGTGGAAACCTACGCTATAAGCCGAAAATCATATCCCGGCCTCCAACCCGCTTGCGGCCGTGCTCTTGGGTTCCTAATTGACAAAACATATTAGAGTACAAGGGAAAAAATCGCCGAAGTCCGAGGACAGACCTGTGACGAAATATGTCCAGTTCAATTTTGACGAAAAATAGGTCTTTTTTCGTGAAAACCAACGTTATAAGTCGAAAATCATAAATAATTCATAGAAATTTAAACTAAAATCCTATAGTCAACTGAACATAAATAAGGAAATTTTGAGAAAAAAGACGTGATATCAAACCATAAACTTCCCCTAGGGGAAAAAATGTTGCGACAAGTACATTGATGATCCCTCGTTTGCTGATAATTCCATCCATGAAAAAAACTTTAAAACAAAATTTTTATAAAAAATGGGCAAAAAAATTATTTTATAAAAAAAAAACAGAACAATTCGAAAAAAATTTCACAAATCTTGAAAAAGCATTATCTTTAAAAAAAACTGAACTGTATCTATTTTTTAAAGTGTTAAAAGAATCAAATAACAAGTAAAAAATAGAAACCGAAAAATCGCGCTTGAAATCATTTTGGAAACCGATGCCTCATTCTTCTTATTTGATTCGAAAGGCTAAATCAATTAAAAAAAAATCCATCTAATTTACCTGCAGCATTAAAATTTATTATATTAATTCGAGGCCAAGTATTTTCTAATAAATTGAAAAAAGTTACCATTTGAGTTACGTGCAGCACTAAAATTTATGATATCAATCGAAGGACAAGTAATTTATGAGTAACTCCAAATTTCAACATTATGGAACTGTTTTAAGAAGCTTTTAAATCCAAAAAAATCACATGCAAGCTAGTCATTTCTTACTCTATGGTGGCAGAGACAATCGATTTTTTTCAGACTTTCAGGAGCTACTGATATTATTCACAATATTCGACGTCGATTGGATCGATAGAAATTATGTTTAAATATGAGTTAAAAGTACTTGTCCGGCCCATCACTTTTCATTTAAATCAAATAAAAATCAATCATAAAAAAACGAAACTGTACGGGAGAATCCGGTTAAAAATTTATTGAAATGCGACTTAGGTTAGTTATGCCGAATGAAATTCGTTCGCTGGAAGAAGTAAGAAGTAAAAACTGCCGTCATAGCAATACAAACTGGGGAGTTATTTTGGAAGCTTCAACATATTTAATGTGCAAAATGTTTTTTATTTATCGATGCACAATAACATCTTTTGTATATTACAGGACAATTTGTTTCCATTCTTATTAAATCAGTGCAATTAAGAGAAAATTACTTGAAGACAATTCTCTAAATTCCCTCTGCATGAATATTTGTGCTCCAACAGTTCTAAAAAAGCCCTGATTTTTATTTAAATATAATAAGTTTAATGGAAAGTGATGGGCCGGTCAAGTACTTTTAACTCATATTTAAACATAATTCTATCGATCCAATCGACGTCGAATATTGTGAATAATATCAGTAGCTCCTGAAAGTCTGAAAAAAATCGATTGTCTCTGCCACCATAGAGTAAGAAATGACTAGCTTGCATGTGATTTTTTTGGATTTAAAAGCTTCTTAAAACAGTTCCATAATGTTGAAATTTGGAGTTACTCATAAATTACTTGTCCTTCGATTGATATCATAAATTTTAGTGCTGCACGTAACTCAAATGGTAACTTTTTTCAATTTATTAGAAAATACTTGGCCTCGAATTGATATAATAAATTTTAATGCTGCACGTAAATTAGATGGATTGTTTTTTAATTGATTTAGCCTTTCGAATCAAATAAGAAGAATGAGGCATCGGTTTCCAAAATGATTTCAAGCGCGATTTTTCGGTTTTTATTTTTTACTTGTTATTTGATTCTTTTAACACTTTAAAAAATAGATACAGTTCAGTTTTTTTTAAAGATAATGCTTTTTCAAGATTTGTGAAATTTTTTTCGAATTGTTCTGTTTTTTTTTTATAAAATAATTTTTTTGCCCATTTTTTATAAAAATTTTGTTTTAAAGTTTTTTTCATGGATGGAATTATCAGCAAACGAGGGATCATCAATGTACTTGTCGCAACATTTTTTCCCCTAGGGGTAACCTATTTACAAATGAAATAAATGATAAACTTATTTTCAGTCAAACGAATTAATGAAATCTTAAAAAGTTTCGTCGAAATGCACCGCGTATTTTTTTATTTTATTCTTTTTTACACACGACAGATCACAGACTACTTTTACACGACTGCTTTTATACCGGTTTAGTTTAGCATTCCACAGGTTTTAGTACTATGCACTTCGTCAGATAACGAAAGTTTTCTTTATTTATCCCACACGCATTCCATAATGTCAAAACTCCGTTTGTTTATACGATGATCGAAAACTGACACATGGTTTATATATATATATAATATTCACGGAGTCTGTGCGCGGTCGGAGTAAGACTCAAATGTTAGAAGGCCTAAAATGGCGAACAGGCATCACACAGGCATTCTGTATAACGCATATATAGATATACAGAATGCCTGTTCGCTATTTTAGGCCTTCTAACTCTTGACCCCACCCGCGGTCGGCCTAGCAGCTGGAGGAGCCGACATCGTTGAGCCAATCAGAATGCGTAGAGGCACAACCCTACTACCACTAACTACGTCAAAACGCGTATACGTATACGTCGACTCGTGATGTGTCAGTAACTTTTGCATAATCTTGAGCCCGTGCAAAGTTTTTTCTCAGCAAATACGCCCTCGAGAATGCTGATTTTGAGCTCATTCGACAGAGAACTTCTTAATTAGCTTAAAGTTCAATTTTCAAAGCCGTACATAACTCATGAGCTTCGTAATTAAAGAAAATCACATGCCAATTTTACCCCCACCACCGCGAATCGTTTTATTCAGAGAAAGTATAGTCTCGGCGAGAGCCTCGGGCCAGCAGACGACAGGGCTGTCAATGTATTGTCCCGAGACTCTACCGAGTCTCTTGATATTGGATGCAGAAATGAGAGAAACACGAAGTTTTTTTTGTTCGAATACATCGAATGTAAAATCTCAGCGGTGTAACAATTTTCTTTCAACCTACTTATTTCAAAGTGTGTTTTTAAGCTAAGCCATTGGTCCAAAATTCTTTTCACCGTGGATTCAATTGACAGCCATCTCGTTTCAGCAACTTGCAGTATTTTCAACGGTTCTTCACCATCATTGATGGTATTGTACAATAGCGAATAATTCAATTGTCTCATTGATGAATGAGCGAACCAATTGTACGTTTCTTTTATTACAAATTCAACATTGCGCGGTATAGTTTTCTCGGATGCCTTTGAGATTGCAAGTTGTAACGAATGGCAAACACAACGGATAAGTGTCAAATGTGGAATTTCTGCTTTTAATCTCGCGTATACGCCTGAATTAGTGCCGACCATAGTTGAAGCGTTGTCGGTGCCTATACCTTGCAATTTCATTAAATCCAATTTTGCATCGCTCAACATTTTTTTTATTGCATGTACTATGCATTCAGCTGTTCCGTCCTCAATTTCAATTAAGCCCAAAAATGTAGAGACAATTCTCATATTTTTTATACTGTAGTATCGAATTACAATACCAAGCATTTTATTTGCGGTAATATCCGTGGATTCGTCAATTAACAGACTGTAATAGCTGTTATCAACATCTTCGATCAACGATTCAAAAAAGTGGGGCCCAATCAAATTTTTTATCAGATTCGTGCATTTGGTCCTATGAATGTTGATTTTCAAAGGCGTATCCTTATGCAGATCACTCAGATGATCGACACTAGCAATCGACGCATGCATTGCAACATACAGAACAAGTTGTCCCTCCTTCCGTTGCTCTTTCATTACCTCGTTCCACGGTTGAAATTTGATCAGTTGTTGCCGTCTGCAGGAAAAGGGTCTCGCTGCTGCCACATGTTTCCTTGTTCCAGCGTGTTTTAGCAAATCGCTCAACTTGGCGTTCAAGAGGACCTTGCAATATTTGCAATATGCCCTCTTGGGATCTGTGGTCGACGGTTTGACCCACCCCGCTAAAGTTGGCTGCTACTCCCATTCCTTGCGAAATTTTTGTGCGTACTGTGGAGGCACTATAAACAAAATTAAAAGTTAACATATACAGCATATGAGACAGTAGTATGATCAAAAGATAGTAGATCGGTACAAGATCGGTACAATGCACAACTCGTTAAGAAGTTATCAAGAGACTCGGTAGAGTCTCGGGACAAGTACATTGACAGCCCTGTCGTCTGCTGGCCCGAGGCTCTCGCCGAGACTATACTTTCTCAGAATAAAACGATTCGCGGTGGTGGGGGTAAAATTGGCATGTGATTTTCTTTAATTGCAAAGCTCATGAGTTATGTACGGCTTTGAAAATTGAACTTTAAGCTAATTAAGAAGTTCTCTGTGGAATGAGCCCAAAATCAGCATTCTCGGTGGCGTATTTGCTGAGAAAAAACTTTGCACGGGCTCAAGATTATGCAAAAGTTACTGACACATCACGAGTTCGACGTATACGTATACGCGTTTTGACGTAGTTAGTGGTAGTAGAGTTGTGCCTCTACGCATTCTGATTGGCTCAACGATGTCGGCTCCTTCAGCTGCTAGGCCGACCGCCGCACTCAGCCTCCGTGAATATTATATATATATATATAAACCATGTGTCAGTTTTCGATCATTGTATAAAGAAACGGAGTTTTGACATTATGGAATGTGTGTGGGATAAATAAAGAAAACTTTCGTCATCTTACGAAGGGCATAGTACTAAAACCTGTGGAATGCTAAACTAAACCGGAATAAAAGCAGTCGCGTAAATGTAGTCTGTGATCTGTCGTGTGTAAAAAAGAATAAAATAAAAAAATACGCGGTGCATGTCGACGAAACTTTTTAAGAATTTATTAATTCGTTTGACTGAAAATAAGTTTATCATTTTTATCATTTGTAAATAGGTTATATGATATCAATACATCGATACGCACATCCGAGACTTGTTTTCATACTGAACGTCATTTTGACAGGTGAGGTTATGATCCCCAAAGTGCTGTTGTGTGCGGACTCTAATTAATAAATGAAAATGGTTAGTGAAAAGTGGTTAATATTTATTTTGTTAAAACTTGTGGTATACTAAACCGGTATAAAAGCGGCCGCATAAATGTAGACTGTGTTCTGTGTGTGCAAATAAAAAATATAAAAAATGCGCGATGCATATGTCAACGAAACTTTTCAAGATTTCATTATTTCATTCGATTGGAAATAAGTGTCAACTGAGATAATCTTTCAATTAAACCAGAGTGCGCGAAATATTGTTCAGTGTAAATATATCGTCAGTTGCGTGATTATATATCATGTGTAATTATGTAGGTTATATATACGAGTTCCCTTTGATAGCTGTGTGGTAACAACGAACCGGCCGGGGTTTGACGTTACGGAGTGCGGGACATATGTAACAAACGTTCGCATAGTTATATAGTGAATAATATAAATAAGGCAAATCAGTTTATCAAAAATAGGTCTGGAAGTTGTAAGAAAAAATGTTCGTCAACTTATAACGTCAAATTTTCTTTTTGCGATCTGAAATATTATGGTTGATAATTAATAAAACAAGAACACACGGAACTGTTAGTATATATAATGTAAGAAACTCCAATCGAATAAATGTTTTCTAATTTATTTCTTGTGTCGTCGGTATTTTTGAATATTCCCACATTTTGCTTCCTATTGAGTTTGGCTCTGCTCTTTCCGATCCTTGTTTTGACTCCATCGGTTTGCAGCGGATCGATACATATTATTAATTGGTTGCCTAATATGTGTCCTTTAATTTTCTACCATTTCTTCATGCTGATTGTGGTAACCTGATTCAAGTGGTTTCCGACTATGATCATTATTCGCACATTTTGTATATCAGATTCTCAAAACAGTTTCTGGTGTTGATATAAGTGTAGTTATACTTTTTCCACCTGGCCTGTCGAGTAATAAATTTTGAAACTTGTTCCAAAAAGTCTTTGGATGCTTTTTTTGCTGATAATATGAAAAGTCGAATCATTGGAATGCGGTAGGCAAACACAAATTTTGACAACAATACTTATGAAATAACGTGTATGTTGAGTATTCCTATTCTGCAAACTGCAAATGTGGAATTATTGGTGAAAACATTCATTACGATAAGTCTACAGTTGCTCAGTTTTGGATGCGATTGAGTATAATGCCTGCCAACATCATGGAAACCTACAGAATTTCTGAATGTTATGTGCGCTATGTCATTTTAATGTAACATCATGACTTCTAACACCCTTTCACTATAATACTATATATTTGGATCACTGAAATACAGCAAAAATCTGCAAACTATAAAATTTATATACTGTGCTATTCATTTTACTTTTTGACTCTCACCGTAACATAAATATGAAGTGAAAAATTCATTAGAAAAGTCTTCAGTTGCTCATTTATGGATGGATTTGAAATTGCTGTCTTCCAAACTAATTGCGCAGGTACATTGAATCGCAGGAGATACCTGCAAACTTTGAAATTTCTGTGGATAAGTATATGTGCTAGTATCATCCCCTATCTTTGATTATAGTAATATGGAATGGAACTTTGTTCAGCAAGTTTTAAAGTGTTTCTTTTCAAATAGTATTGAAGTTTGTATTACTGCGGTATGGAGCGAATACCTTCAAACTTTGATATTTTTGTGTCGCAGCATGTGTGCCAATCATTTTAATTTTTTACTCCAACCGTAACATGTAATTTCAAAAATTCATCACAATAGTTTTCAGCTTTACTATTTAACTTAATTTTCTTTTTTCTAAATTCCATGCTAAATTTCTTAATTTCTAAATTTATTTCTAAATTATCCTGAAATGAAATTGTTTTCCTCCACAACCAATGCAGGTACCTTAATCGTCTTTGATTTCCGTTGCTCTGTAGAATTAAGTACGCTCAGTTTTTTTTGCTTCTTTGAGTTCTGGCACAATAAATTTTTTTGGGTGCCTTTTTTCTGCAACTATCAAACTGTAGATAATTGGATCTCAGCGGCCACTTGCAAACTTTGGAAATATATTTCTTTGGGGGCATATTTTGGATGACACGAAAACGTCTAGATTCAGAATGCAAAAGCGACATTTAAAAATGGCCAATACTGTTGGATTTGTTGTGTCTTGAATTTGATCTGTCTTTCCTCTTCTCCTTTCTTTTTTCTAACGTTATAAGCCGGAAATCACATCTCAGCCCGCAACACGCATTGCTACATGCTCTTGAGTTCCCAATGGACAAAACATATTAGGGTACAAGGAAAAAAAGCGCCAAAGTCCAAGAACAGACATGTGACGAAATATTTCCAGTTAAATTTTGACGCAAAATAGGTCCTTTTTCGTGGAAACCAGCGTTATAAGCTGAAAATCATATCCCGGCCTCTAACCCGCTTGCGACCGCGCCCTTGGGTTTCTAATTGACAAAACATATCAAAGTACAAAGAAAAAAATTGCCAAAGTCCAAGGACAGACCTGTGACGAAATATTTTCAGTACTATTTTGACGAAAAATAGGTCTTTTTTCGTGAAAACCAACGTTATAAGACGAAAATCATAAATAATCCATAGAAATTGAAACTAAAATCCTATAGTGAACTGAAAATAAATAAGGAACTTTTGAGAAAAAAGACGTGATATCAAACAATAAACTTCCCCTAGGAAAAAAAAGGTTGGGACAAAAACATTGATGGTCTCTCGTTTGCTGATAATTCCATCCATAAAAAAAACTTAAAAAATTTTTTTTTTTAAATTGTAAAAAAAATTATTTTATAAAAAAAAATACAGAATAATTCGAAAAAAGTTTCACAAATCTTGAAAAAACATTATATTAAAACAAAAACTAACCTGTATCTATTTTTTAAAGTGTCAAAAGAATCAAATAACAAGTAAAAAATAAAAAACCGAAAAATCGGTCTTGAAATCATTTTGGAAACCGATGCCTCATTCTTCTTATTAGATTCGAACAGCTAAATCAACTGAAAAAAATTCCATCTAATTTACGTGCCGCATTAAAATTTATTATATTAATTCGAGGCCAAGTATTTTCTAATGAATTGAAAAAAGTTACCACTTCAATTACGTGCAGCATTAAAATTTGTGATATCAATCGGTGGACAAGCATTTTATTAGTAACTTCAAATTTTGACATTATTAAATTCTTCTAAGAAGCTTTCAAATCTAAAAAAATCACATGAAAGCTAGTCATATGTTACTCTATGGTGGCAGAGACTTATAAGAAAATCAATTCTTCTCAGACTTTCAGGATCCTTTGGTATCATTCACAAAATTCGACGTCGATTGGATCGATACAAATTATGTTTAAATATGTGTTAAAAGTACTTGTCCGGCCCATCACTTTCTGTTTAAATTGTTCATCCCAATAATAATCAGTGCTTGTCTAGAACTGATGGATCACAAGTATCCATGCAGAGGGAATTGAGAGAATTATCTTCAAGTAATTTTTACGTAATTGCACTAATTTAATAAAAAAGCAAAGAAATTGTTCCGCAATATACAAGGGATATTATTATCCATTGATAAATGAAAATAATTGCACATAATATATATGTTCAAGTTTAAAAAAAATAACTCTCCAGTTTGTATTCAATGACGGCAATTTTTGCTTCTCACTTATTCTTCCAGCAAACGAATTCCATTCGGAATAAGAACTAACCTATACTATTATTAAGAACATTAAACTAATAATGAATCGCATTTCAATAAATGTTTAACCGGATTCTGCCATACAATTCCATTTTTGCATGATTGATTTTTATTTAAATGAATAGTGATGGGCCGGACAAGTACTTTTAACACATATTTAAACATAATTTGTATCGATCCAATCGACGTCGAATTTTGTGAATGATACCAAAGGATCCTGAAAGTCTGAGAAGAATTGATTTTCTTATAAGTCTCTGCCACCATAGAGTAAAAAATGACTAGCTTTCATGTGATTTTTTTGGATTTAAAAGCTTCTTAGAAGAATTTAATAATGTCAAAATTTGGAGTTACTAATAAAATACTTGTCCACCGATTGATATCACAAATTTTAATGCTGCACGTAATTCAAGTGGTGACTTTTTTCAATTCATTAGAAAATACTTGGCCTCGAATTAATATAATAAATTTTAATGCCGCACGTAAATTAGATGGAATTTTTTTCAGTTGATTTAGTTGTTCGAATCTAATAAGAAGATTGAGGCATCGGTTTCCAAAATGATTTCAAGACCGATTTTTCGGTTTTTTATTTTTTACTTGTTATTTGATTCTTTTGACACTTTAAAAAATAGATACAGATTAGTTTTTGTTTTAATATAATGTTTTTTCAAGATTTGTGAAATTTTTTTCGAATTGTTCTGTATTTTTTTTTGTAAAATAATTTTTTTTACAATTTAAAAAAAAATTTTTTTTAAGTTTTTTTTATGGATGGAATTATCAGCAAACGAGGGACCATCAATGTTCTTGTCCCAACCTTTTTTTTCCTAGGGGAAGTTTATGGTTTTCAAGTGTTTTTTTTTAGCTTTCATTCAATACACAAAATTATCTAAACACGATGACCTACGAATACAGTATCTAGTTTTACTACTTACTGATGCTGTAGAGCACGGTTTCGCAGCATAGGTTATGTGACCGTTGTCCAGTTCCGACCTAAAATACGTATTAATAAAGAACAACGCAATTAGGCAAATGTTATTCTTTCGAACCTTGGATTCATTCAAAATTTTTTTCATTCAAAACATTATCCCTTACCTTTATTATATTTTATTTTCAATGAACAGAACTCCAGCATAAAATGAGAAAACAGTAATGTTCTGTGTTGATAATTTTTTTTTTCAGGTGCGCGCGACGAAATTTCCAGAATTCGCTAAACTCGAACAGTATAATCGCCACGGTTGAGACATGTCGCAAACTAAGCAAAAAAGTCGTCACACCGTATCAAAATTCTCCAGATATAGCTCCAAAATCGCTGAGTTGGCAACCCTGCCCGTGAGCCTCGCTCCCTCCCTCCTTTCTACTGTCGAGCGTCGAACGAGGCATCAATACAAAAAAAAAACAGCAAATATAATTAGAATGAAAAAACAACAATAATGAGTTCTAACTTATGTCATTTTTTTTATTTTAGGTTATAAATAACGGAAAAGTATAAATAATCGAACGATAAAATTATTATAGTTTAAAGAAGGCTATGTCTAGTTGTCTGGAAACCGTTATGTTTATAAGCCTCGAAATCAAAGGTTTATTAATGAATTTGGGGAAGGTGAAGAAATCCCGACAAATGCAGTTGCAGTCAATAACTGTAATTTAAAATTTACACAGAGTTACAATTAAATGTTCCTTAACTAATCTTACATTCTAGTTTGACATTCTTTTGGTATCGCACCTGAATCAATACAATTGACGGTACCTCTATGCCGTATGACGGTTTATGAGCGACTCTCTCGGCTGTCGCTCGTGAGCTGTGTCTCTCGTCGCGTACGTACCACAACCGTGGTATGCACGAGTGGGAGACTAAGTTTAAGTCGGTGTCAAACTTACATGTTATCAAAACACTGCTAAACTGCTACAAGTCCGGATGGTCCGGACTACGGATTACGAAAGTACACACGACAAAAGTTCTCAGCAGCAATATACAATCCGGACGAATAGGCTAATGCTAAATATACGGTAACCGGACGATCAGACAATGCGTTTAAAGAAAAGTGTATTTTCGTAATGTGTCACTGCTTTGGTTAAATTTATTCCACGCATTTTTATTTTCCGCTACATGCAGTTAACAATTTCTCTATGAATATTTCCCGCTACTATACTTGATAATTTATATATATGAATATTTGCTTTACTATGCACCTGAAAATAGACCATTGTTTCGGAAATTTCATCCATTTGATTACATTATTTTTTGTCGTCGCATCGATTTCATCTGGAAGAATAAGTGCATGTTATTCGTCTGGACATGTAGCAGTTTAGCGCTGTTTTAGTAACATAACCTTATTCATACGGTTTCCAAACGACTAGACACAGTCTTTTTCAAAAACTGTGTAGGTAATATCGATTTAAACGTCAAACGTCAAAAAAATCACGTCAATAAAACTTTGTCAAACCTTTCGTAATGCAGACAAAATTGTTTGTTCCAGCTGAGACAAATGACGCGCGTGCAGAAATGTTGTACTTTGGGTACTAAAATTGGTGCAAAAACTGCGTACTTTCGACCGAGGTGTAAAGAAAAAAAATTTGAAAAAATTTGTATTTGTATAAGAGACCGGGGCAAAACGGGATACCCGAAAAATGAAAGAAATTTTTTTGTCTTTTTTGTTTCAATTTTTATACTTGTCCGAAAAGAACCTAAAACATATATTTTCTCCAAAATATCTTGTTTTTTTTTGGATTTTGATTTTTTTTTCAAAAAATTCGTTTTTTTACGTCATTCCAAAGTGAAAACGTTTTTGCACAGACATACAAAAAGTATTTTTATATCTGCAATTACTGCCTCGTAGATTACTGTCTACGACAGTAATCGCAGATATATGTTTGCAGACCATCATGTGTGGTTACACCTGCACATAAATCATCTGCCCACTCCGCACAATTTTGGCACTGAATCCATGATTCAGTGGATAAAGAATACAAATTTTTACAAAATAAACATTGGCAATCTTCTTTATTATTCATATCATTAATTTTGAATTGAGTTAATAAATTGAGCGCACAGCATGCGCTCAACTTATGTTTGAGCGCTGTATGCGCTTACTTAGATCGCTTTCAACGCTTACAACGGTAAGTCGGAAGCTCTCGGTTACGGATGCAAAATGCACCCAAAGTGCATTGAATTAAAATCATAGTAAAAAAAAAATTCATGAGTTTTTGAGAGGTACCCCTTTTTGTTTCGGATTTTTTTTTTGAAAATTGAAAAGAATTCTAGTACATTTACTAGTTTTTGGGGATGGGGCTCAAAAGTTAGAAGGCCTAAAATAGCGAACAGGTATTCTGTATATCAGGCATATGTATATTAGGGTGTGCGGAAAAAAACGATATTTTTTTTCCTTTGCATCCAGTCGAAAAAGGTGATTCAAGGTGAAAAAAAAAGAATTCGAGAAGGAGAGCTCACCAAAAAATTTTTTCGAATGGCGCTTTGCATTTGAAGATTTTCCATAAGAATAACCCAGGAAATGATTGAGACCTCTGATTATTGTATCATAACTCTTCAGGAAAAAATCGCACAAAAACGGCAATGATATGTTTTTACAGAAAATTGATTCCTTTACAAAAAAAGTCCTTATGAATATTCAGCTTGGAGCAACGATTCTGGTACTATCACCTTTTGAATTTGGATCGATAGAAAAAAATTTTTCATAATACTGTCGAAATCAAATTTTTCATTTCACAAACAAACTTCTCGGAACACTTTCGTAGAAAATTACTTGCTCTATCAGAAAATCGTTATTATTATTCGAATTTTATAATTTGAATAAAATTACTTATTTTTATGATTTTCATCAAAATATTGTAAACATGTTTCGTGCTTGGTTTCCCTCGGATAATAAAAAAAACTCTTAAATATAAACTTTCCATCTCGTTTTCATTACAATTGGGTATGAAAAGGGAATGGTAAAAGAAACGACATTTATCAATAATCGGGTTTGAAAAGCCTTTACGTTTTGCCATGAATTTTTTTTCACCCGGTATCATACATAAAATTACAAACGAGGGTTATTAACCCTTTTGCTTACACGGAGAAAGATTTAATAATACCCATTGCTATTTTTAAGTGTGCCTTCATTGCAATTGGGGTATTTTTGACGATGAACTTGCACTCTTTTCAATAAATATTATAACTGCTCTTCGTTTTTGGTCAATGAGCTGTTGTAGGCTTCTATCAAAGCGATGCCACGTTCAGCCACGTCGTTGACTACTTTAAAACTTTTGAAAGGGATGAAGCGCTTCAAACAAAGTCCCTCTGCCAACGTTTGGATACGTTTTTTAAAAATTTCCGACTATTTGCTTCATGATTAAGGAAGTTGAGGCATTAGAATGAAAATGATGTCATCGCTTTTAAACCAATTGCATCTTATAAAGTGAAGTGTAAAAAAAAAAATCAGTTAAATTTTCAGACAGTTTAGGAGCGTTGTTGCTGAGAAAAATCAATAACAATTTGGGCCAGATAACATGTAATCTTATGGAAGTCAAGACACATTCAGTGATATCTCCGTTAAAAATGATGCTAAAAATATGAAATTTTTTGGGCAACATGAGCAAGGCTTGCTGAATAATGTCAATTTTTTCAGATTTATTAGGAGATTTGCTGAGATTATATTAATAATAATCTGTTTCCCGTGCAGTTTTTTGAGGCTAGGATCGTCACCGTTCGTGTTTTCGACTGAGCTTTCACCAGTTTTTCGTTTTTTTTTCCCCAACTTTTCTTTAAAGTGTATGCAATATTGCCAAACTATAAACTAGCCTAACTTTTGAAAGGTACAGGTCATAATTTTGGGTAAAAAAAATGACTGTACAGCCTCAACTTCCTTAAATTTCGTTTCTCATCATTAGTGAGTCTTTTATTCCCACTTTTGAAGAACCTGTGAAGTTACATGGAAAACAATTTTTTTTTCAAATCAATGGGTATAATTATTTTTTTACTTTTTGAAAAATATTAAAGTAAACTTAAGAGGATGGATCAGTCGGTATATCGTTACCGTGAGTGCGAGAGAGATAGCTGCAAATTTTGAAATCAAACTGTGTCAAAGAATTTCGATTTCGAAAATTTCAAGTGAGGTTAGTCGACTGATCCATACTCTTAACGTGATATAAATGTAGTGGACATGAAGTATCATTTTATGGATCATGTTGTGCGATTATTGTCATTTTTTTCTATAAATTGTGCATAGTGATGGCACTTACTAGTGTCGAGCCTTGTTCATTTTTTAATGCAGGATGGGATAAAATTTGTTGGCCTTCTTCGTTCGTTTGTAATTATAGTTATGACTTTAATTGTGCCATTCAAGAATAAGGGCACGAGGGCATGTAGTATACAAAAAAGAAGTAAATTTTGGTTTTTTTCGGGTAGCTCTCTACGAATTGGAAGATATTCTTCTTATCAATCTGACGTTATGTCTTTGCTTGATAAGTACATTGATTTTTTTTATAACCCCAGAATCAATGGCTTTCTTTGAACGGTTCCATATTGACACCAGCTTCCTCAATCGCGATATCTCCCAATGGTGTTTGAGTACGAGCTGTCAATTTGGTGCCCAAATCGTGAAAAATATTACTGTTGTAGACGACGTTGCCGAAAGAGGAATCAAACTCATTACAGAGTACAACAGCGGACTCACTAATGATAAGGAACAAAAACAATTTCTTTTGTAAGTCGTCGGAGATTATCATAAAATGCATCCAGATGCGAACAAGAAGACTTTGCTTCGACCGCTTCGCCAACGAAATCTCATGTAAATTCGAATTTGTATGAGTTATTGTTAAGTGTACACTGTTGATTACGGCTCAGACTTTATCTAAATGCATCAAAGTAACGTTTAAAAGTGCTTCGATAGACCGTGATCAAAGTACTAAAAAAATCCAAAATATGGTTATCTTTGTAACGGTAAAAATCACAGAAATAATCTTTGGAAAAATCTGAAAAAATTTCGTTTCGTACCCTTTAATATGAGCAACTAGTGTGCCAAATTTCAGATTTCTATCGTCATTATTATGGGAGGCAGATAATATTTAAGTAACAAGTTTGATAAATATACGTGTTTTGCATTTAAAATTTCAACTCTTCGGTGGCACCTGTTTAAACTTTCCTAGCGCATTCAAATTTGGTGCACATTTTTTTTTTTTTTATGTTGATGATATTTCCGCGAAGGAATTTGCAAAAAAAAATGATCCGAAATGTGGCCACCCTAATAGATATACAGAATGCCTGTTCGCTATTTTAGGCCTTCTAACTTTTGAGTCCCACCCGTTTTTGGAAGTAAAAAATGGACAGAGCTTCCCAAACTTCTGAAAAGTTCAATATTTCCTTAGCTATCCCGTTTTTCCCCAGTCTCCCCTACTTGATACCAAAAAATGTTATCACCAAATTTGATCAAATTCTGATTATTTTTATTTCGTGATCCACCTTTCTTAATACAAGGTACTGTGCATCATATTTTCCATGGTCGTAAGCTCGACTATTTTTCATTCAGAAATTTTTCATCCGCAAATTTCTAATAAAATTGTACGTGACAAAAATGATATCGAAACCAATTTTTAGAATTTGATCTCACGTCGTTAAAAAGTTACAATCCTCCAAAAAAACCCCGATTTTGCGAGATTTGGAAACTTCGAACGCCCGCATCTTCCATTATCATCGTCGAATCACAAAATGTCACTAAATCGATATTTTTTTTTTTTCATTTTAGCTCATACTTCGATGAAATAAGAAGAAACCTAACGAATAAGTATTGTTAATGTCTTTTCCGATCTTAAATTCGACTATGTAACTGGACGGCACGAATACGAAATAAACTTGCATACGGTCTGTTGCACTTCCGCGATCTTTACAACTTTTGTCTACCTCCTTAACCATCATTATTAATGAAGAAATCAAAAAAATCATCCATAACCCAAATTAAAAGTGGAATTGAAAAAATATACCTCTTCAACTTTCATAATTGCAGTCTTTTAATGGCTGTCACTGTAATGTAAAAAAAGTTGGTTGTAACAGCAATGAAACTCAATCTCATGTAAATCAGCAGAATGTTTCTGGTTACAGCTATTGATACTAAATAGCGAAACATCAAAAAATGTGTGCAAAAAGAAATCACCTCTTGTTAATACCTCAAACAAAACAATATATATTGATAGTTGCAAGATGCATTTAACCACAGCGTTGTAAATAAGTACGATCCCAATAGACAGAAAAACAAAAATTACATGTGCCCTCATTTGTTCAAATTCTGTGCTTAATTTAATATTGTCAAAACAATTTCGATGAGTGGTCCATGATCGTGATCTCATGACATTTATAAGTACATTCGGTCACTCTCGCTCTCCTTAATTCAACATAGCTAATGAAAAAACACCGGTGTGCTCATTTATTTGATGGATGAGAATCCAAGAACCATATAGACAATTCAATCTTCCAATAACGGCTGAGAGCTGTCGAAAAATTTCCTTTGATAACTGAGAAACCATTTTCTAAGTGATTTCATTCTGCCGTCGATTAATGCGAAGCAACATAAGAATTTAAGAACAGACTCCGAAAGTTTGAAAACTTTTTAAGTATATATGAGAGAAAAAACAATAATTCAACATAGAGAAGATTCAAGTGTTCGGCCCGCAGTTCGTTAAGTACAAGGTGAACGAGTATTTCTTTCACCGATGATAAAATGCTAATTCCTGAAATACGTCATTTCTTTCAATGTATATTTTAGACTCGCTGGTCGTTTGGATTCTTACTCCATTGGTATCGTATTGAAATCCCTTGAAATATCGCATGACAAAAAATATAGTGATTATTCGATATCAGGCCAAGCAGCAGAGTTTTAAAATCACCAGATTTGGACAAAAATAGCAACGGATAGCCACCGGTGCCATTACACGTGAAATAGCCCCCAGATCCTAAATACACAATTTTCTACTCGAGTTTCCCATTCTTTTTTTTTTTAAATGAACGATTTAGTGTAAAAAATCGCATTTTTTTGTTTTTTTTTCTTGAAGGAAAAAACTGATGGAGCAATGTGAATGGTCCCAATGGACGAATTATAGAGGACAACAATACGAAGAAAATGAAACCTGAAAAAAGTCGATCGTTTCATTATTAAGCGAAAATACCCAAAAAAACCGAAGAAATAGCGTTTTTTAAAAAATTCGTAACGGAATCTCTTGAATAGTAACGCAGGCTCTTCGCGGGATAGTCGGTATTGGTAGGTACTTCCTCTTATGTGTAAAACCCAGACGCTGTATAATTAGTTTTTGCGTAATTGCGATCAGAAGTTTTTTATGCCACACACTTGGCAGCAAGGCTGGAGGTAGTCTGATAATGTAAATGTATCAAACGGATTTGGAAAGTACAAGAGCCCAGATATAAAACTTCGATATTCATTTTTCATTCAAATTCTGAAAAATAAGCACCAAATTGTGCGCAAACATGAGCGAGAACGACCGAGCACGCGAGAGTAGTCAAGAAGTGGGGATCGGAAAAAAACAGTTGGAAGGCGAATATATATATAGGGATACAAGCGTGCTCTGCGGGCTTTCCCCGCGTCTGCTGAGGCGTAGTATCAACTAACTGAGAATATGCCCACACTTTTACCGCGATATTCCCCCCCCCCCCCCTCACCGTTATTCAATCTGACGCTGAAAACTTTATTGAATGCTGATTAATTATACCATTTGTTTTCTGAATTTTTTTGAATAAGACGCTGCACTGAGATCTTCTGATTAAGAACGACACAAGCAATAGGTAGGGTTTTAAAAATACAATGCTCCGTGGTAGCCTAGATAATACTCATTTGAGGTGTACAAAGAATTCAGTAGGAAAAGGAAAAAAGAATACTAAATATTCTTTTTATTACGAAGCGGTATATATTAGGGTGGTTCAAAAAAATCGACTATTTTTATTTCTTCAAAGCCCGGGTTCCAATTATTGCAGTGAGGTGAAAAATGATGCCTGACAAAATTTGAGCCCTTAAAAAAAATTTTTAGAGGTCGCTCATCGCGATTTTCTATTTTTCATTTAAATAACACGGGGAAGACGTTACTAGCTGCTTTTGAATTTTATTCCTCGGCAACGGGTGAGGATACGACAACGCCCAAGGTGGTATTTTGTAGAGATTTGAACGCTCTATAAAAAAAGTCACTTGGCGTTTTACGCTAAACTTACTCCTACGAAAGTTATTCAACGTCAAAATTGGCTTTGAAGAAAATTTCGACATTTTTTCACTTTTCCGGCGAAACTATCGCCCTTGTCACAAAACGCTGTGGAAACTTTTTCGGAAATCATGTGATTTAGTATAATATCGTGTTCTTAAATTATTACAAAATTGAATAATTTATAATAATACTACATTACGAGGTTATTCTTAGAGGAAAACTGCAATTTCCGTTGAGTGAATCGTTATATTAACAAAAAAAGTTCCAAGTTCCATTGAGTCATTAGGTAATGCTTATTTTTAGTGAAAATTCTAAAATGCATCGGATTTTTCCACCGTCCATTTATAATTTATTTGGGGCATTAATTTCTTTTTTCTGAAGAATGCAATATAAATACAGATTCAAAATTATTCGAATTAAGTATAAATTGAAACGTCTAATGTAATTGAGTTGGAAAAATTTATAAATTGGCGGCTCGCTGTTGGAAGCAGGAATAGTCTGTAATCGACGTGACATCAATATTTACGACATTAGTGAAGAAAAAACAGGAAAAATCTTTTTACAATTTGTCGTAATAACAGCCGAGTATAAATTTACAATAAAGGGAAACGAAACGAGCTCAACTGCAAATCAGGCAGTCAGGCTATCAAATTGTTAAACACATTCACTGCAATGTTATATAGTATAATCTACCCATTTACCATCGTGCCACGGAGCTGGTCGGAAAATGTGAAGATGTAATTATATGTCTATTTGTGATAGAATCAGCAACAATTGATAGAGGTATATAAAACGAGTAAGTTATGTATTTTATTCATGAAGAACCGATTACGAAAAGAAACTACATACTCAAGTTTCGCGCATACATTTCTAGTAATAGCAATCTAGAAATCATAAGACATGAAGAATGATGTTGTTAAATTACGGTCAGTTGTGTAATATATGCTTTGAAAATAGTTTTCGAAACCGATTAATGAAAATGAGTCAGAACGATAAATTCATCGACTATTTTGCCAAAATCTGTTATGTTTTTTCTTACCGCCACTTTCATTTAGTTAATATAGTATATTTAGAGTTGTTTTTCTGACAAAAAAACTATGCAAAACCCGATGCTTCATTATTTCGCCTGATTATTATTATCGAAAATGACAATCGCTTATTCAAGACAAACGATATCGCGAATAGCTGAAACGGATTTTTCAAAAAAACTGTTTGTTGAAGCAATAAGAAAAATTGGTAATTTATTTCATAGAAATGTTTTGAATTCCTTTACCAATTGAAAAAATTTTTAAATAACGGTCTGATAAGTTTGGGAAAATAGAATTGAAGCTTTTGCCTCAGTCAATGTAGAACATTGAAAACCTGTGATCGCATGAAAATCAATTCAAAAGTAACAACACAATATCAGTTAATGTACGACCGGATGACTTCTATAAATCACTAGAACTCGCAACAGACGTCTCATCACCACTTTTGCATTCATCTCGTCTCTTTTGCCCTACGATTGAATACAGCGACGTGTCTTTTTATTCCAGTGTAGTCTTATTTCTAATTCAAAATTCCTGAGTATATAAATACATCGACTTCTTTTAAATAATGTAACAATTTCGCAGCGACAGTAGTAAAAATATTCATTCTGGTGCCATTATTTTGCGCTACAACGAAAATATGAGGCTGAGAACCGAGACTCATGGTTATCGGCTTGACTCTGAGTGTTGAAAAAAATGTCATCGTGAGCCTGCTACCGCACTCTTGTAAATACTTAAGAATGACGGTTCTTTGCCAATATAACTTTTTCAAATGAATCTCACTGAAAAACTAACTGATCTTAGATTTCAATAAATTTCTAATATGCTGTAGTTCACCGAAAAATAAGAGCCCAGAATTTTTTATATCGGTCGAAAAGTGGTTTGAAGGTTGATACAAAGCCTCGATGTTGGGCATTATTTGTAACTGGTATATCAAGAGTCGAGGCAGTGATTTGGATACAAGTATATTTGAGAAAGTGCGTTTGCTGCCGCAGGGACTCTCTACCGGAGCCATTGCATTTTCAATTGTTTTTTGAAATTTCTTTCTTCAATAAAAAAAAATAATTACAGAAATTCAGATATTGTAAGTTTACATTTTTTGTTTTATTTTCTTTTTCTATCAATTGCAACCTCTTGTAACTCAGCAGCTTAACGTATTGAAAATATATTAATTATTTAATTTTTCATTTCATCAAAAACCTGTGTATTTTTTCACATAATTTTTTTATTTTTATTTGTTTTATTTTATCTCGCAACACTGATGATATTCTGGTTCCGTACGGATCATATATATATATATTAGGGTGGCCCTTAATATGGGTAAAAAAAAAAAATTGATCGCGCCGCCCCCCAAAACGGTTCCAAATAATAAAAAAAAAAAATCTACGCAAAGCCGTAGCTATGTCCGGTAAGAGGAAGACGTGCCTGTAAGCATGAACTGGGATTTAAATATCAATTTTTCTGCATGATTTAGTAATTTTTTAAAATGTTGTATTTCATTGAAAAATGGTCGTATAGAGGTCTAAAAAAACGCATATTGAAGCTTCAGGTTTCTAATTTCAAGATCTTATGACGGAAAAAATGCAGAGCTACATGTTGTGCGCAATTTTGAGAAAAAGTGCGAGAAAAAAACAGCAAATTTTTATGCTTTTTTATCAATTCCATAAGCGTAGATTTATTTTTTTCAACTAAGCCATGGTATGGACCGGATAGCTGGTTTATTAGGCTTCAATTTGCTTTTTTTAAAACTTGGGTAGGACCATTTTTTGGTGAGATGTTGAACTTTGAATGAAAAACTCTTTTGTCTTTGATCGACGATATCTCAGCAACCAATGGTCGCACAGGAAATTCAAGGGCAGTTCTGAAAATTGGAATAATGTCCTACAAGGGTCCGTTGCAATCTTGAAGATCCATTTTTTATTCCATCCTTGTCGTGAATTTAAAAAAATAGGAAAAAAAAGGTAATTTATTGTTTTTCAGAAGCTCTCAATGTTGGAAGCCTTAAGAAAAACAATCAATTTTCATCAAAAACTTTCGGAATTTTTTTTTTGTATATTTCAACCTTATTTATGGGAAAAATGTAGAAAAAACTTGGAAATTTTTCATTTTTCATTTTTGTCATGATCATGACTCGTTTAACGTAAAAAACGTGACCCTCAAATTTGATTAATGTTTGATCGGTTGCAACGAAGAAACGATTGGTTAGATCGAAATGTAACTTCGGCAGGGTTTTTGGGGGTATATTCAGCTGTAAATGGCATACTCAACATTAGTCATTTCATGATTATTTGAAATTTGGCTATTGACTTTCTGAAAAACCATAAAATACATTTTTTCCTATTTTTTTAAATTCAGGACAAGGATGAAAGGAAAATTTCACCTTCAAAATCGCAACGGAATCTTGTAGGACATTCATTCCAGTTTTCAGAACTGCCCTTGAATTTCCTGTGCGACCATTGGTTGCTGAGATATCGTCGATCAAAGACAAAAGAGTTCTTCTTAATTCAAAGTTCAACATCTCAGCAAAAAATGGTCCTACCGAAGTTTTTAAAAAAGTAAATTGAAGCTTAATAAACTAGCTATCCGGTCCATACCATGGCTTAGTTGAAAAAAATAAATCTACGCTTGTGGGATTGATAAAAAAGCATAAAAATTTGCTGTTTATTTCTCGCACTTTTTCTCAAAATTGCGCACAACATGTAGCTCTGCATTTTTTTCGTCATAAGATCTTGAAAATAGGAACCTGAAGTTTCAAAATGCATTTTTTTAGACCTCTATACGACCATTTTTCACTGAAATACAACATTTAAAAAAATTACTAAGTCATGCAGAAAAATTGATATTTAAATCCAAGTTCATCTTTACAGGTACGTCTTCCTCTTACCGGACATAGCTACGGCTTTGCGTAGATTTTTTTTTTTATCATTTGGAACCGTTTTGGGGGGCGGCGCGATCAATTTTTTTTTTCACCCATATTAAGGGCCACCCTAATATATATATATAGGAGCGTGGCACACGACTGTATACCTACACATTTTTCTTCCATCCTACATTTCTATATGTCACATAATGACAGATAATGATGAGGTTTTTATCATGGCGTGTCTGTAAATGATATACGTCTTTACTAATATATTTCTTTCAGACTGATGAAGTTGTTACTAGTGCATAGATATCGTGATCGTGATATGAGAGCTGGCGTCGATGCGATTTTTCCATTCCCATTGTGCGCTCATGGTAGTGTTAGTGGTATTTCGTATTCGAATTTCGAATTTTATTTTTTCATTAGTAAAACAACACATTTTTTTTTCGTTTTACGGAAAGAATGATCTAGAGTCGCGGTAACGATGGTGGTTAATATTATCGATTATGTCCGTGGATTCTCATAGTAAGTTTATAACTGTGTTAGTGGTGTTACGAACTAAAATTTCGAATTTTAATTCTTTGGTTAGTGAAAAAAAACGCATACCTTTCCGTTTCATAGAGAGAATTAGCGCTGAAACATCACGATTGACAAATTATGAATGAAAGAAAAACGCAAAACAAAATCGAATTGTCAGACAATTCGTTTTTCCGTCAAAAGTTTCGAATGCTTTATTTTGCAGCGAGGCATGCTCTATAAAGGTCTGCTTTGACACATCATGTATACGGGTAGCATTTTAACCTTTGACTCTATTATCATTCTAAAGATTCTCAGTACATTTTCATTCGAATTTATACAGCACTATATTCCCGATTTCTAATTCATTGCGTTCAAAATTTATAGATATTCGTGTATTACTCAGAATGAATGATACATGTTCTACTCATTTACAAAACTATTTTTTGATATTTTTTTACGATTTTTTTGCCAAATTCATGCATGAACGAGATTATTAGAAGACAGATTCGAATGCAGTGCATCGAACTACGAGAAGAATTTACTTGATCTAGGACGTATTTGATCAATGAAACTTTTCTCATATGGTCATAACAGCGATTATACGTAATTTTCTTCCATTTCTAGCGGTTTTTTACAATTTACTGTAAACTTTGAAGGTTGCATCAGCTAAACTGACCCCAGATTTAGATTCAACGCATCGGAATATATAAAGAACATAATTAATTTACGTAAATAAAATCTTTCTCGTGTTCATAATCACGATTTTTCACCATTTTTGTTTTTTTTTCCTGTTTAGAATTTACTGAAAATTGTGTGCTAATGTTATAGAAGTAAAAATACGCGTAATTATTTTTTTGTTTATGAATTAGAGTGCTAGTTATCTGTACGGCATTCAAAAACTAGACAAAGTGAATACATCAACGGCTCCAAATTTATGATTTGAAAAGCACATTCACTTAAACATATGTGAAAAATTAATAAAAAAATATTTTTGAATAATTAAAAAAAAAATTTTGCAAATATTGGTGCAAATTTTTTTTCGGTTTTGAACAAATAAATCGTCTTTCAACTTGCTAGCTTTGATTTCGTTTAGAATTTTTCGCACATCTATAACCTCTATCATTATATGTAATTTTTATTTTTTGATTTTTTTTTACTTAATTTTTTTTATTTTATTTTTCTTTTTAATACTTGGCCTCAAGACGCTGCCGCGTCTCTAGATGAGGCATTTCGCGCTATGTCACTTTGGCCGTGACCCCGACCATTTTTTACTTTCCTGTTTTTTTAAATAAAATAGAATTTGTGATAGAAGTATTCACACCAATTTTTAGATCTTTCTATCTTTTCTGTCGAGCGTTATAATTTTCGAAAAAATGTGGGTTTCGGAAGTTTTGAAAACCTCCAAATTCCTGAACTATTTGAGATATCGACAAATATCATTATATCATTTTTTTGTTTTGAAGAGCATTTTCACTTAAAAACATGAAAAAAAATTATATTAACAATATCAACGTTTTTTGCTTCTAAAGTACAAAACATTTTTTTTAAAGGTGAATGCTTTTTTTTTGTTTTTTCCAAAAAAATATCTAAAATAGAGTGATCCATTTTACAATTTTTAAGACTAGTCTCATCGTGGGCTTATTTTTCCTTGTATTTTTTGTCGAATTAACTTTAACGATATTAATATTTTGAATTCTGCTCGAATAGGTCCAAAATATAATAGTAAATATGTATTCTGGGGGGTCACCCCATGTGGCAGCCAGATTTTTTGGGATTTTTTCGCGATTTTTAAGGCAAGAAAATAGAACATAGATTATTGAAATATGAAGGATTTATTTATTCATATTTCAACTCTATAATAGAATTTTTCAACTTTGCTATTTCGGGTAGATTCGGTGTAAAATTGCTCCACAGAAATCCATGTTTCTCCATCGTCTTCACGATTCTAGGGGATTGGTTTATCTGAGATTGAAAAACCGAAGAGCGTTTTGATGAGTAAAGCAGTGGCTATCGCCTGAACTAAAATCATACAGAAATATTTAAAAATGTTTTTTTTTATGTTCTAGTTTTTCTTCCTTTCGCAGAGTATTCCAATAAAATAATTCTTGTTTAGAAAATATCTATTGAAATAATCTTCCTATTACTTTTTGAATATTTTTAAATTCCTTTCAAATAACAGATTTCGTGTGATTCCAGCCGGAGATGGCGCGTTAAAGGTGAAACCATATTCACGATCAAACGCATTTCGTTCAAATATGATTTATAACACGAGGGTAAATAAATATCGATTCCGCAATTCACATGGGTCTGGTTAATATTTTCCACGACTAAATGTTCTTCATTTCAGCTTGTTCAGGATGAAGTTGAATATTAGAATATAATGACAGATATTATACATGTAAAAGTTATTCGAAACGAAAATAAAGCTGATTGATGTGGCAAAAATTTTTTTTGTTCAAAACAGAAAAAAATGGTTGAAATATATTACTAGAGATTTCTTTTTATTATTAAAAAATAATCTTTTTATAATGGTTTACGGATGTTTAAATGAAAGTGCTTTTCAAACTATAACCTATAGCACTCATGGTCACGAATTTGCCAAACACTCTTCGTTTTTTTCTTAATCAACCATATTTCTCTATAGAAATTCCTTTTTATACCTATTTTCCATTATTGTTTCTCACTTCGTTGAAAAATTCTTTAGTAGTGATTAATAGATTTGAAAGTACTGGTTAATAAATTTGAATAAACGTGTATATATGATTTCATATTTGTGTCATTTGAAAAAAAAATTTTGAACAAACAAAATGTCAAAAATGTTAAAAAGGGAAAAAAACTCATAAAAACGGAGAAATTTCAGCAGAAAACATAATATAACTTTTTCTTTTTTTTCTGTTAAAATCACAACTGGTGATGGTAAAGCTGAGGAGCACCGTTGGTATCAATTTCATCTGATTATAAATCTATTCTTCGAACAGCCTGCCTTGCAACCGGCCCACCTGTGAAAAGTTAAGCCGACAAAATATTCTTGAATTTAATGAAATTGTTATTTTTATTACTCATATTCTCTAGTTCATCTTTTTTATTCTATAAATTCTGTGCTAAACGCTAGAGTTCAATTTTCACGCTGTCGTTACACAATACATTCGTGTTGAACACGTTTGAAAACGATAAGGGGCTTCAAGTTTATTGTTCTTATAAAAGCTTATAATATTGAACTGAAAAAGAAGCTTCTATGCTATAACGCAATCTAAATATATAATAAGGATAATATATATAATATGAATATATAATAGGATAATCTCTTTGTATTAGAAATATCTATCGATTGATTATTTAATACGAGATGTTTGAATATCAGTGGCTATGGTTTTTCAAAGCAGTGTGTTGAACTAGTTCAAACTGGTGTTGAAGAGGTCAAAGTGGTAAGCTCGTGATTGAAGCCATTTTGTAAATTAAAAATGAAATCGCCATGAATAATGGCAGATTTACAGGTAAAGTCATAATCTGAAAACTATAAATCGTTACGTGAATTATTTTTCAATACTTACCAAGAAATTCGTTTGCTGAAATAGAAATTACCATCAAATCAAATGAGCAGTCGTATGAAAAATATTCACTTGAGTGAATTTGCGTTCTGAATTTTTTTAATAATTGTTTTCAGCCATATGTAATGAGAAAATATATCATTCGTGTAATATTATTTTAACAAATTCATTGTTTATTTATGATGGAGGACGTAATTGCGCTGAGACGATATTTTTTTCAATTCAATAGCTTTTTTATTTTAGAGAAAAAAAACCATATTGAGCAAATTTCCATCGACGAGAACTTATGATTAGAATCTTCAATAATGTATAAATACATTGGTAAAAAGTCTGTACGGATTAAGTGTACTGTTATAAAATGATTAAAATTGTGGAATCGGAAAACGTGGAGTCGTCGATGTCTGTTCATAACGTTATTATGATGGTTATGCGAGTCAGTTAATGGTCGTCGCTACTAAATATGTATGTATATACGATTGCTTTTGACGTCATCGAATAAGATATGAAAAAACGCATGCGCAAACATCGAGGATGTCTCGCTTATACGCTCTGTCGTCGAATCAGAGTGTAATTCGACAGTGTAGCTACTGGCTTAGTTTATCTGATCGGCACCGCGCAAGACAGTTTCTTTATTTCAGAGCGCTCCTTCTCTGCGATTATTTGTTGGTTTCCGATAACAATCGTATTATCTTATTGGAATTTTAAATTGTAATGCATCGAAATTAATATAAATCATTTATGAAAAAAAAATTCTGTTCTTATTCCCGGAATTTGTTGTTTTATTGTTTCGTTCGACCGCTACTCGTTGCCAAGATCGATTTGCGTTTTACCATACTTTCAACAAAGTGTAATAAAAAATGGGGAGAACGAAAGTGATTAAGTAGAATTTCATATATGACATAAAAGACATTTTGTGATTGACAAAAAAAATATTGATGAAGCTGCGCGCGTACGTCCTGTCACGAATGATCAATTTGCAACTGGAATTGGATCAGTTCGGACCAAGACAAAATGTGATACGGAGTAATTAATTAAACGTTGTACATTTTTTGTTGTCTCCTTGTGAATAACCACCTCTAATTAATCGAGAAATTTCGAGAGACGACTGCAAAATCTGGACTATGATCGGACAAGGTGAGACCTTGAATCCTTGTTGAAATGGAGTTTCGTCACACCAAACACGTGCATTCATGAACTTTGTTGAACAGACTTTTACATTCCCAATTGAACATACGAATTTTCTAAACGAATGATTTTATCTCACGTAATCAGTGAATAAGACTACAAATCCCCATTTGTGATCTATTACAATTTTAAAACGAGTCAACATCGACGATAACCAAGAAAACAATTTTTGCGTTGCAAAAAATCGGCGAACATACAATTTCTGTGGTTCTGTTTAAAAGTGCACAAACAACAATTGGAAATACTGTCAGTGACAAACCATGATCGCCATCACCAAGGTTTTCTGTCGTGACTGCAAAGTTTAGTTTTGTACCTTTGGTGACAAAACAGATAATTTTTTTCTTGGACTTCAAGTCATTTTTAATCTACAAAGTTTATGAATTTTTTACAAGACATATATGCATATAGGTATGCACCAAAAAATGTTCTTCACGCGCAAACATTTTGATGTATCATTGATACGAATAACATCATAAGACGACTCATAAACTATTTCAACAGAGTCCAGGACATCGGATGATCATTTGTAAATGCTACCATATTTCCAAGACTATATAAATACTATTTTCAAAAGTAAGTACCCAGTTATTCTAGACTCTACGCACCCGTGTTTGTCGTATATTCATCCAAGTGGCGATATTAATCAGTTTCTTGACCAAGATTATTATCCAATTAACCCATTAATTGCAATTGTTGATAATGTAAATAGTAGTGATAAAGGATCAAATTTTCGACTGTTATATCCAGCTATTGAAACTATTAACGATAGAACGATGAGCAAATATATTATTTTGAAGATCGTTGTCGAACTTGTTTTTTGAAAATTATGAAATATTTTACTAATGATAATTTATAAACAAGTTGTACGTGAAGACCAAATATCGGTCCCCTGAATTTTTGTCATGACACATTCTTTATCTTGTGTCAATATTGTTTTAACCTCCGATGCAAAAATTAGTAAACACTTGTTTGTCATAAGCGTACTAATAAGTAAGTTATTTCACTCTAGAAGCGAAGAAAAAAGAAGAACGTTTACTGGATTAAAGCAATCGCATCTCCTAAGAGAAACTTGGTTAATGTAACAATCGAAAAACGTATTTTGAGGAGATTAAGTAAATAACCGTAGAATCGTAAAGAACCGTAAAAACTGTAGATGATTTTAGTTGTCAACATACGAGCTCAAGGATAAATATATCACAGATCGAAGGGCTTACGAAGATACGACTAAAAGTCTGACAAATAACTATTACTGGAATTGTATATTCCAGTCCTAGGAAGATTGAGATCTATTCGAAATAATGGATAAGTTTTCTTGAGATCCCTTCTGCATTCTCTTCAACTGTACTTCTTGAAAATTCGATCTGAGAGCCATCAAACTTGATTTCGTATGCTAAAAATTCTATGAAGCATTCGTCTAACTTGAAAGAAGTCAATTTTCATTTCCATAACGATTTTGGGTTAAAGATATGGTTATTAGTTGAATGAAACTTGACGGTTATAGCATCTAGAGGATTAAACTTTTAATGAGAAACAAGTTATCGCAATGATGATCCCAACTTTGAACGTATTGCTCAATACTGATCTTAGATGCCATATTTGATAAAAATTATAAAAACATTATACACGAGTACACGGAGTACCTCGTACAGACAAATTTTGATCTTTCGATTATAAATGATTTTTTTTCCAAATTTGACCATTTGTATTGTAATATGCAAGGAGAGACACCATTTTTTTTACAATTTAGAACAAAAATTGGGGCTAATTAGAGTAAAAATCACCGATACTATTTTTAGACCATCATCTATTGGTGATCTTGGATTTCATTACAATCGGATATCAATCCATAAGTCTTGAAGGCATCGAAATAAAATACTTGAAGATCGTATTTGTAACTCTTAAATATAGCACATGCATGCACTAGAAAAAAATTGCGTCTACCCAGTTATGAAAATAAATATGGAAGAATTTTGTGGCTCTTTACAGCTAGGATACCATTTTCGCATTATTAATTAGCAAGAAATCGACAGTAATAGATTAACTGGTTTTCTTGGAAAAAACTATTGGAGTACAACGTAACTAAAAATGTTCTAAGTAAATCTTTTTCAATGTTGCGAAAATCTCAATAACTTAAATAACCATATTCACAAGATTTTTTTTTTCAAGAAGATAAGCTAACTATTCATAAGTTTGGTTTCGGAAACACAAGTTTTCCTACTGGATATCAGAGAGAAGTCAATCTGCTTATTCTTTCAATTTTTTTTTTACAGCATTCATGTTGCAATAGAGGCAGCCTAGGAATACGGATTTTCATAGCACACATATTGTCTATAACATAAAAAGAAGAGTTATTGAAAGATTAAGCTACACGAAAACACAGCTGTAGCTAAATTTATTGGAAATCTGAAAATACTAACATTTTTTGTTGCACCATCGGATTATCGACAAGGCATTTTGACTGCATTCGTCATGCAGTCAAAAACACAATCGTGTCAACTGAAATGTTTTTCAGAGATAATATTTTTCAATGCGTTGTCAAAATGTCAGAATCACTGTTTCGCAAAATAAAACCAGATTGAATATATATTTTTTACTATATTTTAGGGAAACGTTTTGGCTCATTATCTATTATAATTCAATATGTACTAATCGTTGTGAAAATTATGGAAATGTAGTTTTACCTCAACCATTGCGCATGCATTAAACTTGCTAATTTCGAGCTTTCCGCAAATATCATCGTCCGATCAGCTAAGAGTCTATTATCGGGTAGTCGAATGACTTCCTGGCTTTACAATTAGCTAAGATCTTATCAAGAAACTCGGTAGAGTCTCGGGACAAGTACATTGACAGCCCTGTCGTCTGCTGACCCGAGGCTCTCGCCGAGACTATACTTTCTCTGAATAAACCGATTCGCCGTGGTGGGGGTAAAATTGGCATGTGATTTTATTGAATTACGATGCTCAGGAGCCATTTAGCAACTTGAAAATTGACGTTTAAGCCAATTGATAAATTCTCTTTCGATTACGCCCAAAATCAGCATGATCGGTGGTGTAATTGCTGAGAAAAAACTTTGCACGGGCTCAAGATTATGCAAAAGTTACCAACACATTCAAGAATTTATACGTCTGCATTTATAAAACACTATCAAAGGCACTTTGATGCTCTCCAGTTGTTGAAATTGGTTGTTGATGACTGGAAATCTGACGTCAACTTCAGAACGTAGCACACGGCAGCACAGCAGACATTAAGAGGATGGATCAGTCGGTATATCGCAACCGTGAGTGCGAGAGAGATAGCTGCAAATTTCGAAATCAAAATTCTTTGACACAGTTTGACCGATTAAAAAAAGGCTCTGTCAGTCGATTTTTGCCATCGTTCTGCGTAGGCTGACAGAGCCTTTTTTTAATCGGTCAAACCGTGTCAGAGAATTTCAATTTCGAAAATTCCAAGTGAGGTTAGTCGACTGATCCACACTCTTAAAAAAACGTAGCACGAACAGCAGTCATAAATTCGACCGTATGTATATGTACAAACTATGTGTCAGTTTTTGATCATATAACAGAGTTTCGACATTACGAAGTGCGTGCGGGATAACAAAAAACGGTTTTCGTCATCTAACGAAGTGCATATTACTATTTATTTTGTTAAAATTTTTGATATACTAAACCGGTATCAAAGCGGCCGCGTAAATGTAGTCTGTGTTCTGTGTGTGAAAAAGTATAAAAAAATGCGCGATGCATATATCAACGAAACTCTTCATGATTTCATTATTTCGTTCGATTGGAAAAAAGTGTTAACTGAAATAATCCTTCAATTAAACCAAAGTGCAAGAAATATTGTCCAATGTAAATATATCGTCAGTTGCGTGGTTATATATCATGTGTAAATAGGTTATATATATGAATTAATAGAAGAAAAACACACGGAACTGTTAGAATGATGCTAGAAACTTTAATTGAATAAATGTTTTCTAATTTATTTCTTGTGTCATCATTATTTTTAAACATTCCTATATTTTGCTTGACATTAAGTTTAGCTCTGCCCTCTTCGATCCTTGTTTTCACCCCATCGGTTTGCAGTGGATCGATACATATTACTAATTCGTTGCCTGAGATGTGTCCTCTGATTTTCTACTACTTCTTCATGTTGATTGAGGTAACATGATTCGAGAGATTTCTAGCCATGATCTTTAATTGCACATTTGGTAAATCAGATTTTTTTTTAAATTTCTGGTCTTGGTATAAAGTATAGTTATTCTTTTTCTACTTGGTCTGTCGAGTGACAAATTTGGAAATTTGTTCCAGAAAGCCTTTGGATGCTTTTTTTTCTGATGATATGAAAAGTCGTATCTTCGGAATGCAGTGGGTAAACACAAATTTTGACAATAGAACTTATGAAATGACATGTGTGTTGAGTATTCCCACTTTGCAAACTGCAAATGTGGAATTATTAGTGAAAAGATTCATTATGATAAGTCTACAGTTGCTCAGTTTTGGAAACGATCAAATATAATGCCTGCCAATATCCATGGAAATATACAGAATTTCTGAATGCAATGTGTGCTATGTCATTTTAATGTGACATCATGAATTTTGACAACTTTTCATTATAATGCTGTAGATTCGGATCATTGAAATACAGCAACGATCTACAAACTATACAATTTATATACTGTGCCATTCATTTTACTTTTTGACTCTAACTGTAACATATATATAAAATGAAAAATTCATTACAAAAGTTTTCAGTTGGTCATTTATGGATAGATTTGAAATTGCTGTCTTCAAAACTCATTCCGTGAATTGCAGCAGATCCCTGCGAACTCTGAAATTTCTGTGCATAAATATGTGTGCTAAGTATCACCCCCTATCTTTGATTATGGTAATATGTAATGGATCTAGGTTCAGCAAGATTTAAAGTGTTGCTTTTCAAATAGTATCGAAGTTTGTATTACTGCTATGAAGCGAATACCTCTAAACTTTCATATTTCTGTGTCGCAGCATGTGTGCCAATCATTCAAATTATTTACTCCAACTGTAACATATAATCTGGAAAATTCACCACAAAAGCGACATTTAAAAATGGTCAATCCTATTGGATTTGTTGTGCATTGAATTTCATCTATCTTTCACTTGAATTTTGGAGAAAAGAGATAAAAAAAATCTATTCTATTGAAGAAGTCTCTACTTCTCTTCTTTCTTGGTATGAAGATTTGGGAAAAATCGCCAAAGTCTAAGGATAGATCCATGGCGATAATTTTTCACATCAAATTTACGAAAAATCGGTCTTTATTCGACGAATCAAATGTTACAAGCCAAAAATCATATCTGGGCCCGCTACACGCATTGCTCTATGTTCTCGGGTTCCTAATGGACAAAACATATTAGAGTACAAGGAGAAAAATCACCAAAGTCCAAGGATAGACCTGTGACGAAATATTCCCAGTACAATTTTGACGAAAAATAGGTCTTTTTTCGTGAAAACCAACGTTAAAAGCCGAAAATCATAAATAATTCATAGAAATTTAATCTAAAATCCTATAGTCATCTGAACACAAATAAGGAACATTTGAGAAAAAAGACGTGATATCAAACCATAAACTTCCCCTAGGAAAAAAAAGGTTGGGACAAGTACATTGATGGTCCCTCGTTTGCTGATAATTGTATCCATAAAAAAAACTTTGAAAAAAATAAAAAAAAATAATTTAATAAAAAAATTACAGAACAATTAGAAAAAAATTTCATAAATCTTGAAAAAACAGTTTTTAAAAAAAACAGTTTTTAAAAAAAACTAATCTGTATCTATTTTTTAAAGTGTCAAAAGAATCAAATAACAAGTAAAAAATAAAAAACCAAAAAATCGCACTTAAAATCATTTTGGAAACCGATGCCTCATTCTTCTTATTTGATCCGAACAGCTAAATCAATTGAAAAAAATTCCATCTAATTTACGTGCAGCATTAAAATTTATGATATCAATCGGTGGACAAGTATTTTATTAGTAACTCCAAATTTTGACATTATTAATTTGTTCTAAGAAGCTTTTAAATCGAAAAAAATGACATGACAGTTAGTCATTCGTTACTCTATGGTGGCAGAGACTTATAAGAAAATCGATTCTTCTCAGACTTTCAGGGTCCTCTGGTATTATTCACAAAATTCGACGTCGATTGGATCGATACAAATTATGTTTAAATATGTGTTAAAAGTACTTGTCCGGCCCATCACTATTCATTCAATAAAAAGTCAATCATAAAAAAACGAAATTGTATGGCAGAGTCTGGTTAAAAATTTACTGAAATGCGATTCATTATTAATTAAATGTTCTTAATAATAGGATAGGTTAGTTCTTATTCCGAATGGAATTCATTCGCTGGAGAATAAGTGGGAAATTGCCTTCATTGCATGAATACAAACTGGTGAGTTATTTTGGAAGCTTGAACTTATATATTATGTACAATTTTTTTCATTCATCGATGCATATTCCTTGTATATTGCGGAACAATTTGTTTCCGTTTTTTATTAAATTAGTGCAATTAAGTAAAAATTAATTGAAGATAATTCTCTCAATTCTCTCTGCATGAATACTTGTGATCCATCAGTTCTAGACAAGCCCTCATTTTTATTTGGATAAACAATTTAAACGGAAAGTGATGGGCCTGACAAGTACTTTTAAGACATATTTAAACATAATTTGTATCGATCCAATCGATGTCGAATTTTGTGAATAATACCAGAGGACCCTGAAAGTCTGAGAAGAATCGATTTTCTTATAAGTCTCTGCCACCATAGAGTAAAAAATGACTAACTTTTATGTCATTTTTTTCGATTTAAAAGCTTCTTAGAGCAATTTAATAATGTCAAAATTAGGAGTGATTAATAAAATACTTGTCCACCGATTGATGTCATAAATTTTAGTGCTGCGCGTAATTCAAGTGCTAACTTTTTTCAATTCATTAGAAAATACTTGGCCTCGAATTGATATAATGAATTTTAATGCTGCACGTAAATTAGATGGAATTTTTTAAATTGATTTAGCTGTTCGAATCAAATAAGAAGAATGAGGCATCGGTTTCCAAAATGATTTTAAGTGCGATTTTTCGGTTTTTTATTTTTTACTTGTTATTCGATTCTTTTGACACTTTAAAAAATAGATACAGATTAGTTTTTTTTAAATGTTTTTTCAAGATTTGTGAAATTTTTTTCGAATTGTTCTGTATTTTTTTTATAAAATAATTTTTTTTTTATTGCTTTCATAGTTTTTTTATGGATGGAATTATCCGCAAACGAGGGACCATCAATGTACTTGTCCCAAACTTTTTTTTCCTAGGTCAAGTTTATGGTTTTCAAGTATTTTGATCTGAAAGTCCGCATGAAGGGGACATAATCAATGTAAAATTATAGAAAACCCATGCGGACACGGTGGTGTAACACAACTGTGTGAACTGAATGGATATGTCGGGCTATTTTTTTTTGTTGGATGTTGTATCGACCGGGCTTGTAATATTTTCCATAAATCTAATCCAATGATTCAACAATCATATCTCACGTCAAAGGCGACGTATAACACGCGTGTGGCCTTGACGCTCTCTTATCCCGCTCTGATAAATTTGAGAACTATTATCAAACCGCTTTCCGGAGTGAGAAGGCATTGGAGTGCGTGACGCAAGAATGTGTTTTTGAACTGTCAGTGTTTACTTTCAGATAGAACGAATGAAATTCGGGAAATTAAATTTTTATTCTAATAAACCTTTTTAGATATGTAAAATGGCTCTATTCTCTTGTTATACATCAAAATATTTCTTAAGGCTAAAGTATCCTTTAGATGATTCTCTATACTTTTTGTTCTGAAACATTTCTTTGTTATGTTGAGACTTTCGAGAAAAAAAATCATGCAGATTTTCATCATGCTGTTTTGCGAAAACCGCCATTTTGCGAAAATCGAATGAGAAAAAAGTGTTCATCACCAATGTTCTGGAAATGTCAGTTATTGAGAACACTTTTGCTGGCGATAGTATGATTATTTGAGTACAGCATCAATAACAGAAATCGATTTAAAGGAAATAAAACGTCAAAAATTCTTGAGTTTTCAATTACAAACGAAAAAATATAGAAGATTTTGATTTAATTCTACAAAATAAATGCCATATTCTGAAAGAGCACCCTCAGAAACTTGCTATGCCAGATTTTGAAAATTTTTTTGTTCCTCAGTTAAAACTGATGTGTACTCGAAATTGAGTGTCCAAAATTGTTATTTTGCACATTAATGGGTTAGTATGGTGATGCTATACAACATTTTGAGGGTAGGAGTATTGGACATTTTTTCCGTGTAGCAACATGCTTGTGAAGTAATTTCTGAAAATTTCAAGATTTTCCAAACGTATTGAGATCCACAGTAAAATCGTGACCACACACGCGGAATAATTCCATGTATTATAAACGAAAAACTTCAACCCCCGTGGTCGAGGGTTAAGCATTGTTTTAAAAATATTAAAAAATTAAAGCATTATTTTTTAATGTATTTCGAACCGATTTAGAGGGCGGAAACGGTAAAATTTTTTTGATCCCAAATAACGACCACCCTAGTGTGTGTGAATAAACCTAAATCAACTTTCATACTCAATAAAACGATTTTTATTTTTAAAAAAACTGATTTGGCTTAAGCGGATCACCCCCGGTGGGAGCCGCATTTTTTGGGGTTTTTCCCCGATTTTTTTGCGGCAAGGATAAAAAATATAGACTTTAGAAATTTGAAGGTTTCATTCAATGGTATTCAACTCTATGGTAGAATTTTTTAACTCTGATATTTCGGGTTTATTCGGTGTAAAACTACTTCAAAGGAAACCATCTGCATGGTCTCCACGATTCCGGAGGTTCCGTTTATCTGCGATCAAAAAACCAAGGAGCGTTTTGATTTGTAAAGCAGTTGCTATCGCCTGAACATACAGAATCATACAGCAATATTAAAAATTAAAGAATTATTGAGCTATGCAATATTTTGGAAAATTTAAATCAGGTGTTTCAAAACGGACAAATCCTTCAATTTTTCATATTTCTGTATGATTTTGATTCAGGTGATAACCACAGCTTTACAAATCAAAACACTCCTGCTTTTTTGATCTCAGATAAACCGATCCCCCGGAATCGTGGAGACTATGAAGAAACATATGGGTTCCTGTGGAATAGCATTACGCCGAATCTACTAGAGATATCAGAGTTACAATTTCTACCATAGAGTTGATATACCATTGAATAAACGATTCAAATTTCAAAAGTCTATTTTTTTTCCTTGCCGCAAAAAAATCGCGAAAAAACCCCACCAAAGCCGGCTACCACACGAGGTGACCCTCTATGTTGTATTTCATTATTCCAATCAATCAATATTGCGTTATCTGAAAAAAAGATTCGAGCGCCTTAGTCGTTGAAATCCTGTCGTTATTTAACGACTTAATCTCAACATTGAAATTGATAATTCGTTACAATTTTTTGAATTTTTAAATATATTAGCTGTAATTTGATTAAAATTTTTTTGGTCCCTTTTTTTCGATATCTCTTTCGACGAGGCAGAAAATAATTTTAATTATAAATTTTTTCAATAAATGTCGTTTCGCAAGTACACCCTGATGGGAGATAATCATTACCTAACATGAAGATTTTTCCCATATCCTGTAAAAATTTGTCAAGTTCATAGTGCACAAAAAGTAGTCAAATCAAATCATAAGTCACAGCACGAATGCTGTTGAAAAATTGGAGACAAGTACATTTATGTTTTATGTCACCTGGACAGTAGTCTTCAGTGAAACCCCATGTGACACTCATGTACTTCAAAACACAAATGTACGATGATTTATAAGAAGTTATTAGATCTATTCTCTCAAAACTTGCTTCAAATGAGCAATTCATTACTAAAGGTCATAAAAAAACCATTTCAAACGTAATGAATAAAAAAAATGGAATCTGCTAAATCTTGGTAATGTATGAAAAACGTTTGGTGTTCAAATGAACAAAACGTTATCAAATAAATGCAAAAGTGACGAGTACATCGGATGACGAATGAAAAAAATCAAAAACGTAATGATATGTATTAAAAAAAATGACGAAACCAACTCTAAATAATTTCAACAACACAATTAAGAAAAGCTTTCACAAGACGTGAAAAAAACATTAAATTTAGAAGAAATACAAATCCGTAATTATATTGTAAAGGAAAAAAAAATTCAAATAGAACGTGAGAAATTCATTCCTACGGTAAGCATCCGGAACTTGAAAAAGTTCTAGTGAATCATAAAGTTACCAAAAAATCGCATCAAAGGTAAAAGTCATTTGTTACTCGATGGTGAAAGGACAACCCGAAATAAAATTATTTCGGCCGGCCCACCGCATACTTCAATTCTCCTTAAGAATAACACGTGAAAAAAAAACTTCGGTGAACATTGTTCCATATCATCTTTAAAAAAAAATGCACAGATATTCTACTTACGTATTTTTGTAGAGAATTGAATTCCCTACAAAAAAAAAGTCCGTATAGTCATTGGCCTAGAACCAACCGTTCAATGGCTACAGCAGTTTGAAGTTTCTGACGTCACCTAACCAGATTTCGCATGTATCATTTTTCCTATTTTTGAGGTCGCTCCCTTTAACGGTGCTGTTTAAATTGGGCTAAAGCCTATGTTTTTTTATATTTAAAAAAAATTAAGACTGACGCAGTTCGGCATTACGCCAACGTGTGCGCTTACAGCGCTCAAACGGTTCGGTATTACGCCAACATGTAATTATAATAAGTTAATCAATTCAATAGTAAGCACGGGAATAAATTGAACTGTTAGCTCTCTCTCTCTCTCTCTCTCTCTCTCTGAGCGGGAAAGTGACGTTAATTTCTGTTCCGTATAAAGTTTATGTTTTACCTGTGAAATAATAATCAGTATATATTTTCATAGTGTATTAGTTGTGATAGTTGTGCTCACGATCATTGTGTTGGATTTTACTTATCCGTATAACATCGAAATTTCTCAATTATCGAAATTTTTCAACTCAACGTGTGACTCCGTGAGGATCTGACAGTTGTAGCTACACAGTTCACTCTTGTTCAAAAGTGTTTTTGTGTGTTTGTATTAGTGCAATTGATTCTTCACCTTAATTTTTCTTCTGTGTGTATTTGAGCACTCAAAATACTGTGTATGCTTGCTATAGTGGCGTTATTTTGCTATTATGAGAATTTTCTCATTTATTTTTTTCTTAATTTCTGTGACTTTTTCGGCATCGAATATCACGTACTAGCTGCTTACATAACCCTATTCTGTCAGTGATTATAACGCACACGTATATACCAGTGTTATCAACTATCGATCTTAATCGCTTAATCTAGGAGGGCACTGGTTGCAGCTTCTATGAACACTCTCTGAAGTTAGCGGGCGTGTATGATCTGATTATCTCCAGTCTCTACCTTATCGATCAACGTCTACCTACTCTTTTTATCTTAGCCATCTCTGTTTTATCGATCAACAACTCCTCATTAGCGCGAACTATTTCAAATTTCAAATTTGTGAAACTTTTGTCTGTGCGCTTTTGTGAGTTAATCATGACGAAACGCTGTGTTCTGTGCAAGCGTATGGCTAAGGAGAACTTTGTCATTTGTTCGGGTCCGTGTAAGGACACTTATCATATTGAATGTGCATCGACTAAATTCGAACTTGATCTTCAAGATAATGAGCAATTTAAAACCTTTTGCTGTGGCCCTTGTCTTTTACATAATCCTCCGATACCACACAACGTGCAAACTTCTGAACCATCAGTGCCCATCACTTTAGAAGAAGTTATACGTCAGATGCAAGCCAATACTGCTACAATAAATGAAAACTTGGCCTCTATACAGAATCAGATAACATCTAGATTCGAGTCTCTTTCTGAGACTATAAACGGAGTTGTTCAAGACATTTCACACCTCCGGTCGGAAGTCACTAATCTCGCCACGACTCAAGCTAACATGGGAGAGACAATTTCGGTGGTTCGGACTGAAGTCTCTACTCTTAGTGATCAGACTACCATTATTGCAGCTGAGAACGTTGAATTACGAACTCAAATGGAAGGCATATTGACTAACGTTGCCAATCTGAATATGCAGGTCTCCTCTCCTGGAATCTTGATCCGTAATATTCCAACATCTCTAACTGATTCACCGAGAACATTAGTGGACAAGATTTTCACTTCCCTTGGTGTAGCGGAATTCAAGTCGGATATCATTGACGTTCGTGATCTTGATAAAAAGCAACATAGTGCTATAGGTGATCAACTAGCAGCCACTTCTCAGGCTCGTGCTCGATCTTTTCTTGTTCGCTTGAAAACATCATCGGTGCGCGATGAAGTCCTACTCAAAAAGCGTAGGAAAAAAGTGCTCACTATTAATGAAGTATTCTCTATCAACACGAGTGGAAATATCATCATAAAAGAGTTTCTCCCTCCTCAAATTCATAAATTTCTTGGGCGAGTTCGCTCCATCACAAAGGAGAGGGGGTGGAAATATGCCTGGGCTACATCGCATGGAGTTCTGGTTCGGAAGACTGATGGTTCTGAAATACTTTCTATCAATTCCGAAACCGACTTCTCCAAGATCACCTGACTACTGCAAAATTCAACCTCCTGTTCAACATTGGCCGCCAAGTCATCATCGACTCAAAATAAGAAGATTGTACCCTGTGATAATTCATTAATTGTAGCCTCATTTAATGCTAATTCTATACTTGGCCATATTGATCAAATACGAGCTTATTTTTCTCTTAACTTTGCGCACATTATTTCAGTCTCTGAGACTTGGCTCCACTCTAAAATATCTGATGATTTAGTAACGATAAATAATTATGCACTCATTCGTAATGACAGAGAGGGTAAATTTGGAGGTGGCGTGGCATGTTATGTCCATGATTCTCTAAGAGTTAAGATTCTTGCTTGTTCTCCTAGCCAATTTTCTAACGCGCCTGAATACATTATTCTTGAGATTCGTACCACTGCTAACTCTACACTTTTACTTGTATCGATGTATAGAAGGCCTAAAGGTTTACTCTTTCACACTTTTATTAACGACTTTTTACGGTTTTATCAATTTTACGAAAATATTATTATTTCAGGAGACCTGAATTGTGATCTATCATGCTGTAATTATGAAGGAAATTACTTGAGAGACCTGGTCTTCTCACAAGCTCTCCATATTATTGAATCTGATACTACACATCATACAAAAAGTTCCGACTCATGGCTCGATGTATTTATCATTGACAATCCCAACAAAATAACTTCGTTTAATAAATCTGAGGTGCCTTTTATCGCTGGCCACGATCTCCTCACTTTATGTTATACTTTTCCAGTGAATCGTGATATTCATCGTTCAGTTATGAGGCGAACTTTAAAGAATTTTAGTGAATCTGATTTTACCAAAACACTTTCCTCTTTGATAATGGAAAATAATCTTTTATCATTTGATCTATGTCAATCTACCTATAATCTTGACCTTTTGTTGGACTCTCTTTGTAAATTAATACTTACTTCCCTCGATATTCATGCGCCTCTCAGTACATTCAAAATAAATAAGCCACTAGCACCGTGGCTAACTGATGAATTGAAAGCTCTTATAAAGCAGAAGAATGTAATGTATAAGCAAGCTAAAAGAACTGGAAATATTCTGAACATGGCTATTTACAAACAATTAAGAAATGATGTATCTCTTAGGTTGAGAAATGCTAGAAATAAGTATTACCTCGATAGAGTGACCTCTACTAGAGACCCTGCGACCCTCTGGCGTGTGCTCTCTAATATTGGTTTGATTCGTACGAATTCTTCTTCTCCATTTACATTTTTCTCGCGTGAAGAACTTAATGCGTTTTATGTTCAGGTTTCTTGTGCCACTCCGCTATGCTCTTTTGATTTACTATTAAGCACACTTACTCCATTAGATGTAAATAAGCCGATTTTTGAATTTTCTGATATTACTACTGACTCTTTACTGAATATATTCATGGCTAAATCCTCTACTTCTTTGTCTGCTGGACCTGATGGTCTCTCGCCATTTGCTCTGCGTAAGGGTTTAACGTCTATTTTACCTGCACTTGTATCTGTGTTTAATAATTGTCTTCGGCTTGCTTATTTTCCATCTCTATGGAAAAAAGCATATATTCGACCACTGATTAAAGCTAACCCTCCAGCTACACCCTCTGACACTAGACCGATTGCTAACCTCAGCGAATCGGCTAAACTTTTTGAAAGATGTCTGTATAATCAAATTACTGTTTTTCTTGAGAGATACAAGTTGCTGGACCCTTATCAGTCAGCATATCGGGAACGATTCAGCACTCAAACTGCCCTGCTTCGCCTTTGTCACGATATAAAAGAAGCTGTCGATAAAAGGATGGTGACCATCTTAATTTTATTTGACTTTAGTAAAGCTTTTGATACAGTACCACATTCTAACTTACTTATCAAGCTACGTGGCTTTGGATTCTCCGATCATGTTTTGAAATTCTTTCACTCTTATCTTACGGGTAGATCGCAGGCCTGCATTGATAGTTCTGGAATCTGTTCTAACTGGGCTTTTACTACTTCGGGTGTACCTCAAGGTTCAGTTCTCGGCCCACTTTTGTTCTCTCTTTTCATCAACGATGTTGGTAGTGTTCTTTCTCATAGCAAACATCTCATCTTTGCAGATGATACGCAAATTTATTGTAGTTGTCATCCTGCCGACATTGTTGATGAATTGAATAAGATGGCAAAAGATGTACAAGCAATTTCTAACTACGCTTCTAGAAATGGTTTAAAGCTAAATTTGAGTAAATCCAAAGCTATCATACTTGGTAGCAGCCGATATGTCAATAATCTAAATTACAATTCCCTTCCTGTCATAAATATCGACGGCGTCACTCTTCCTTACGCACATGACGTCCGAAATCTTGGAGTCATCTTGTCGTCAAACTTGTCGTGGGCTAAACACATAAATAATATCTCGAGCAGGGTAAATGGAGTGTTGTATCGTCTTCGATATCATAGAAATGTTCTCTCGACAGAAGTTAAAACCTCGGTGGTAGTTACTCTGGTTTTTCCAGTGCTCGACTACTGCTGTATGGTCTATAATGACCTCACGGTGGATCTAAATACTAAGCTGGAGGTTTTGCTTAACTCAGGTATTCGATATATTTTCAACTTAAAACGAGATGAACATATAACTCCTTATCGAAGACAATTACGTTGGCTATCTGTAAAGTCTCGTCGTCTCTACTTTATTGGTACCATGGTTTACCGTATTCTAAACAATCGTGCACCTAGTTACTTGACTGAACTCTTTCCGCGAGTAAGTGAATCTCTAAGGTCTAGCAGTCGAAGAGAAGCGTATACTTTCCATATTCCAGCACATCGTACTAGCTCTTTCAAAAATTCATTTGTTTTAACGGCTATTTACTTCTGGCACTCTCTACCGAATGTAATTCGCACCTCACCATCACTCAATGTTTTAAAGACTCGCCTGTTTTCATATTTGTTCGAAGTTATTGATGTTCAACAAGCAAATATGTGACTTATATTAGTGAACCACAGTTCCAATATTCTTGTATTATTCATCATTCTTTCTCTTCATCTATTCTTATACTGTTTGCTTCATCAAAACCCATCTTATGGTTTTATTGCGTTAATGATTACTACTTGTTAACTTGATACTTATGGATTTATTTCGTTAAATATTATTACTTGTAAACTTTATACTTTTGTTACTCTTAGCCTCAAGGATTTGTCCAAGGCTTAATAAATTTATCAATCAATCAATCAATCTCTCTCTCTCTCTCTCTCTCTCTCTCTCTCTCTCTCTCTCTCTCTCTCTTTTCCTATGTATATTTATATCTGTGCATTTGGTTTGGTTAATTGAATTTCATAATTTATTCAAACAAATAGTGGAAAGACAAACAATTTATGTCGTTCGTTCAAAAAAATGAGAACAGTATGTACCCGATATTTTTGCCTAGATAACGATCCTAGAAGCTATTTTTGAAAAACTATACTTAAAAATAGTTTTCAGTCCAATTTAAACAGTACCATTAAAAGGAGCGACCTCGAAAATAGGGAATGATACATGCGAAATCTGGCTAGGTGACGTTAGAAACTTCAAACTGCTGTAATCGTTGAACGATTGGTTCTAGGCCAATGATTCTAACGACTTTTTTTTTGTAGGGAATTCAATTTTCTACAAAAATACGTCAGTAGAATATCTGTGCAATTTTTTTTACAGATGATATGGAACAATGTTCACCGAAGTTTTTTTTTCACGTGTTATTCTTATGGAAAATTGAAGTATGCGGTGGGCCGGCCGGAACAATTTTATTTTGAGCTGTCCTTTTGGCTAGCGTCATCTTTTGGCATATCAAGAAGAAAAATACTTGTGGAGCCCGAAAAAAAAAATATCGATTTTTTTCGACACACCCTATTGCAGAGTATAGAGTTTTCATTTTTATTCCTTGAACTTACCGTGATTGTAGTTAGCTCAGCTTAATTAAACCCGAAAAACAAGATTGCTGAACTTTTGAGAAAAAAGACGTGATATAAAATCTCAAAAGTTCCCCTAGGGAAAAAAAGGTTGGGACAAGTACATTGATGGTCCCTTGTTTCCTGATCATATCACGAAAAGTGTAAAAAAAATTCCAGAGGTTGGCAATACTGGTAATTTTGGTACTGTTATTCATGAATATTATCAAATACTCTGATAACCGGTAATTGGCAAACTGAAATTGTCAAGTACTCCATTATTCGAGACCCAATCGAACAAAAGTCTCAAGTACTGAGGAAATTGGTAATTGGACGAGGAAAAGTCCCAAATATTCGATTATTCGATACTTGATGAAACGAAAGTCTCAAGTACTGAGGGAATTGGTAATTGGATGAGGAAAAGTCCCAAATATTCGATTATTCGGTACTTGATGAATCGAAAGTCTCAAATACTGAGGGAATTGGTAATTGGATGAGGAAAAGTCCCAAATATTCGATTATTCGGTACTTGATGAAACAAAAGTCTCAAGTACTGAAGAAGGAATTGGTGATTGGTAAGGGAAAAGTCCCGAATATTTGATTATGCGGCACTTATTATATATATATATATTGATTATGCGGATATGTAGCACAGTGGCTGCTGCTACACATCCACTTTTCAAACTGAAGTGGATGAAGTGTTTGGACACTACTGCTCAAGGTAACGTTAACTCTACATTACGAGAAGCGTTTTTGAATACCAATCAGGAAAATAATGAAGACGTTTCAATGAGTACGGATGATAATGATTTTTTTGACTTTTCATGTGGGCTCGATCCGGACAATGAGACCGTTCATGCTTTCGGGGCCGATGGCGAAGAAACGGTATTTTCTCAATTTTCATCGGAGAAGAGAACCGATTTAGCGCTCTTGAATATGTATCCATCCGTAAAAAAACAGTTCCTCAAATTCAATACGCCTTTGCCATCGTCTGCTGCTGTTGAAAGATTATTCAGCTATGCAACGATGTTCAATTTACCAAAATACAATAAATTAAGCGATGAAAACTTCGAATTGAGGGTTTTAATGAAATGTAATTCCAAAGCGAAATAATAAATGATAAAAGTAAAAAAAGGGTCGCCACCCAAAAAAAGTTTATTGCGACACAATTCTGTTGTACAACTTATACGAATAATGAAATAACTGAGCGACACGATCTGTCGGACATAAATTTAATGTACTCAATGGAAGCAAAATAAAATTATCGATTCATTCAGCTATGAAAAAATTGAGGTATGTAAAGGCGAATTGAACTTAAAGAGAAGTACAGGAATACTATAAAAAAGTAAAGCAATGCAAAATATCTGAAACAATGTGATAATAAAAAATAAAGAGATAACGACGAAAGCAATGATGATAATGTAAATGATAACAAGAAAGAGAATTGTTGAATGTATAGAGATAGACTTTAACAATGATAAATGAAATAATATTTCAACATGATTATAATGTCAATATGTAAAAATATAAAATATGACTATTAATGAATCAATATAAGAAAGGATTTCAAAAAATGTATTGAAATTGTTCTTTCCTTGAATGAATGTCGGAACAAGAACATGGAATGAACACAACTATCTCTCTCTCCATCTCCATCTCCCTCCCTCCCTCCCATCCTCTCCCCCCCCCCCCCCTTTCTCTCGTATCATCCATGTTGGTTAACATTTTCTCGTTCATACTTTCATACCCTGAAATTTCATAATTCTCTCATAGCATATTTTCTTCTGCTCCTTTGGATATTATCAAGTGCTGAATAATCAAATATTCGGGACTTTTCCCTTACCAATCGCCAATTCCTTTTTCAGTACTTGAGACTTTTGTTTCATATCAAGTACCGAATAATCGAATATTTGGGACTTTTCCTCATCCAATTACCAATTCCCTGAGTACTTGAGACTTTCGATTCATCAAGTACCGAATAATCGAATATTTGGGACTTTTCCTCATCCAATTACCAATTCCCTGAGTACTTGAGACTTTCGATTCATCAAGTACCGAATAATCGAATATTTGGGATTTTTCCTCGTCCAATTACCAATTCCCTCAGTACTTGAGACTTTCGTTTCATCAAGTATCGAATAATCGAATATTCGAGATTTTTTCCTGACGAATTACCAATTCTTTCAGTACTTGGGACTTTTGTTTCATCAAGTACCGAATAATCGAATATTCGGGACTTTTCTTTGATCAATTACTCATTCTCTAGTACTTGAATACTCGAGATTCATAAATACTTTTTTGCCGATCTCTGAAAAATTCCATTCGAAAAATTATAAAGCCAAGTGTAAATAATTTCAACAGAACAATTCGAAAAAAATTCCACATCCATGCCTCATTCTTTTTATCTTGTTCTAAAAGATAAATCAATTGACAAAAAATGTCATTTAAGTTACGTGCAGCATTAAAATTTATGATATTAATTCGCGGCCAAGTATTTCATGGTAATTCGGAATGTTCATTCTTATGGGGGAACCATGAGGAACTGAAGAGAGTTCTAATGAATCAAAAAAGCTACTATTTCGGTCACGTACAGCCCTAAAATTTATGATATCAATCAGAGGACAAGTGTTTTATTAGTAATTCCAAGTTTTAATATTATGAATTTGTTCTATGGAGCGTAGTAGTAAGGCTATACCAGTTCTGGCTCAAATGGCGGCGAGGGGGGAGCGGTGTGCGGGGAAGCGCCAGAGCCAGAGGGGGGCAGCGAAGGGGGAAGCCGAGCGCCGTAGGGCCGTGTGTGTGTGTCGCACACATTCTCGCGGCCCTTGAAAAAGAAGGAGAGATAGAGCCGATAGTGAGTGTGAGAGAGATGGAATGAGAAAAATCGTGTGTGACATTTAATTAATTTATGACCAGTGCGTTACGGATTTGTCTTCGCCTCGGATGCAGATAAGGGAGGGGGGGCATAACGAAGGGTCTGCAGTTGGAGAGAGAGGTGTGAGAGAGATATAATGACCGTAGAGAGCAAAAGCATGAGAGAGACGGAGTGAACGAGAAAAAATATTCTCTAAGAGTTTTGAACTCTGGGTGTATGTCGAGATGAAAACATTCAGAAGGGTCTGCAGCTCAAGAGCAAAATTATTCTACAATAATTCTATAAGAGGTCTGAAGATTTTTTCGGCATTTTTCTATAAGAGGTCTGTCTGCTCAAGATTTTCAAAATTTAGTTATTTTTTGATATCCGATAGTTGCCGAGTGTAGGAGAGAGATGGGTGGTTTCAATAGGTTGAAATAGACTTTACTCATTTAGATTGAATTTATTGTATATTTTACAGAAAACAAATTCTATAAAAAAGTTTATGCGTTTTATTCATAATGTCTGCTTTCCGATCGATGCTGGTACTGAAACAGATCAAAGTAAAAGTTTGAATAAGAATTTTCAAATCTATGCAAAAAATTTTGCTCATCAATGAGGTACTTACCCCTTATTCAATCTAGATCACAGTCTGGACAGATATTCTGCGTCACCACCTGGTAGAGACGAGTCCTACAGTCCTGACAACTCGATGCAGATGCAATATTCCAATACTTTGTTCTATGCTTTCGCACCGCTGTGAGCTTCTCGAACATTTCACCTCCAGCCCCGAGAACACAACACAGACACCACACAATTTTTCGCCACGTTCGGTGCGGTAATATACCGAGACAATGCACACTCTCGATTTTTCACTCAAATTCAGTTTTTCTTCTTCAGTGAATGTACATCACACTTTTTCATATACATCATGTGTTGAATCACATTCACTGACTGTAGTAACCACCGATTGGTTTTGCGACATTGTTTTCTTCAAATAACCGAAGGGAGCGGAGTCTCGAACAGACATGAAAATGATTTGAAAAACCTCTCGTTCCAAATTCGGTGTTGCATCCCCTCTCTTCAAGTTTTTCCCCAAAAACGCACTTTTCTCAGAGATGACCCCCGCGCAGAAATAGTAAAAAAATTATCTTTACAAGCAACGTTAAAATCTACTCTCACGCTTTCTTGCAGACGAAAAAAAAGATGGCCGCGAGTCGAAACAATTTATGATCTGAGATGCTGTAGTGAACTCGAAAATTCTGAGAAATTCTTTTTCCTTCCATCATATCTCGAGGAAAAAGTCTCTCTCTCTCTCTCTCTCTCTTCCATATTTAAATCTAGATGAGCAAAAACGACGACTTTCGTCGACGCTCCCGAATAGGGCTCAATCTTCGGTTTGAATATTAACCCCGAAAGAGTAAACACGAGAGGGACTGTGTCGTAAAACTCGACCGCATCATGTCTCTCGTCACCGACGTTACTACGCGGAGCAATGGCTGCGTATGCAAGCGACTCTTCTTCGGACGTTGGAGCGATATTTGGTGTCACGAAAAAAGATGGCCGCGAGTCGAAACAATTTATGATCTGAGATGCTGGATTGAACTCGAAAACTTTTTTTCTTTCCATCATATCTCTCCCTCCCTTCCATATTTAATTCTAAATGACCAAAAACGACTTCCATCGATGCTTCCGAAAAGGGCTGAATCTTTGGCTTGACTAGTTAGTAAGTATCGAACCCCGAAAGAGTCAACACGACGAGATAACTTGAGAGAGACTCTATCGTAAAACTCGACATTAACGCATCATGTCTCTAGTCACCGACGTTGCTACGGAGCAACTGGTGCGTATGCAAGCAACGCTTCTTCGGACGTTGGAGCAATATTTGGTGTGGGAACACCAGTGTGATACACTTATCGAATCGTTGGAGGCGCAAGTTCGATTGAAGCAATCACGACTGGGATGGTACCACGCAGTCACTTCGCAAATCTTACGTCTCGAATGTTTGAAGCAGGTAACACGTCAACGCTTCATACATTGGGGCGGCGGAGTATCGAATGATTGTGGATTAATATGGCGAGAAATCGAGAGCGCATTCGGAAATCGCTTGTCAACCGGGGCTGTAATTAATCGTGATCACATCGACCCACGGAAGTTCTTACTGGATGCATTTGAACTTGTTGAAAAACAAGTGAGTGCTCATATACGCAAGTATAACAGCATCAAAGTGAACACTTCGTTCAATGGAGAGTTCAGCGTGGGTGATAAGCGGGCGAATGAAAGTATCAACACGGGAAATGTTGAACTTTTTACAACATCGGATCTGAGAGAGTGGTATCAGAAGCGAGTCGTGGAGCCAACTCTGAAATCGCTCGAGGAGTTCCAGGAGAGTGACAGTGGCTGGACCCTAACATCAATAACCAATCTAACAGTGAACATTAACAAGTACAATGCTTTGCGTGCGGGATGTCACATTCCATTGGGGAAACGCATACTCTTGAAGAAAGCAGTCGTGAATGTGAAATCACGAGATAATGCGTGTTTCGGATGGGCAATGACTGCTGCACTTCATCCAGCAGAAAAAAACAGTGATCGCATATCTTCATATCCGCATTATTCGACGATATTTAATCTCCAAGGCATCAACTTTCCTATGACGTTGGATCAAATTGGGAGATTTGAAAAATTAAACAATCTCTCAATCAATGTGTATAGCGAGAAGAAGGATGTAATTCTGCCAGTGCGGGTGAGTAAGGAGAAGAAAGAGCGACATGTCAACTTGCTTTACGTCGAAGACGTGTCAGAATGTGGAATTGGACACTTTGCTTACATCAAGAATTTATCTCGGCTCGTCAACTCACAACTCAATGCTGATGGACACAAGAAATTCATCTGTGATCGGTAAGTAAATTAATACGACTGTAGTCATTTCTTCTTCACCATTATGATGTACTCAACGATTGTGCTGTTCGACTACCGGGTGAAAACGACAAATGGCTGGAATTCACGAACGCCAATCGGAAGGAGCGTCTCCCGTTCGTGGTATACGCCGATCTCGAGTGTATCTTGGAGAAGACCAGCGCTGAAGAGAGAGAGAAAAACAATATCCAACATCATCGCGTCTTTAGCGTTGGATATTATGTAAAGTGCTCTTACGATGATTCACTATCGGGATATCACGAGCGCCGAGGTGAGGACTGTGTGGAATGGTTCGTCGAAGAACTAAAACAATTAGCTTTGCGCGTTGAAAAAATTCTCCTAACGAACGTTCCGATGAAACAATTGACTCCGCAAGAGTGGAAGAAATTTTGGGAAGACAAAGAGTGTCATATTTGCGAGAAACCTTTTATCGAGGGTGATGAGCGTGTTCGCGATCATTGCCATCTGACAGGCCAATTCAGAGGTCCGGCTCATTCAAATTGTAATTTAAACTATCAAAATTCGTTTTTCATGCCAATAATTTTTCATAATTTATCCGGTTATGAAGCGCATTTCATCATAAAAGAAGTTGCGACTGCGTTCGCGGGGAAAATCGATTTGCTTCCGATAACAAAAGAAAAGTACATCTCCTTCTCGAAAACGGTTCAAACAGGCAAAGACACGCGGAAAAATATAAAATTACGTTTCATCGACTCTTTCAGATTTCTCAATCAATTGAAAAAAATTCCATCTAATTTTAAAAGCAGCATTAAAATTTATTATATCAATTCGAGGCCAAGTATTTTCTAATGAATTGAAAAAAGTTACCATTTGAGTTACGTGCAGCACTAAAATTTATGATATCAATCGAAGGACAAGTAATTTATGAGTAACTCCAAATTTTGACATTATTAAATTGGTCTAAGAAGCTTTTAAATCCAAAAAAATCACATGCAAGCTAGTCATTTCTTACTCTACGGTGGCAGAGGCTTATAAGAAAATCGATTCTTTTCAGACTTTCAGGAGCTTCTGATATTATTCACAATATTCGACGTCGATTGGATCGATACAAATTATGTTTAAATATGAGTTAAAAGTACTTGTCCGGCCGGTACATTTACGCGGCCGCTTTGATACCGGTTTAATATATCACAAATAACAAAATAAATAGTAATATGCACTTCTTTAGATGACGAAAATTATTTTTTTATTGATCCCGCACGCACTTCGTAATGTCGAAACTCTGTTCATACGATCAAAAACTGACACATGGTTTGTACATATATATATGTATATCGGTCGAATTTATGACTGCTGTTACCAGCTGTGCTGCGCCGTGTGCTACGTTCTGAAGTTGACGTCAGATTTCCAATCATCAACAACTAATTTCAACAACCAATCACAACGTCTAAAAATGGATGTCGTCAGATCCAACGAATCAGAAACTCGAGAGCATCAAAGTGCCTTTGATGGTGTTTATAAATACAGACGCATAAATTCTTGAATGTGTTGGTAACTTTTGCATAATCTTGAGCCCGTGCAAAGTTTTTTCTCAGCAATTACAACACCGATCATGCTGATTTAGGGCGGAATTGAAAGAGAATTACTCAATTGGCTTAAACTTCAATTTTCAAGTTGCTAAATGGCTCCTGAGCTTCGTAATTCAATAAAATCACATGCCAATTTTACCCCCACCACGGCGAATCGTTTTATTCAGAGAAAGTATAGTCTCGGCGAGAGTCTCGGGCCAGCAGACGACAGGGTTGTCAATGTACTTGTCCCGAGACTCTACCGAGTCTCTTGATACGAGTCTCGATAAATTAGCATCATTTTTAACTGCCGACAAACTGGCAACGTTAAAATCACAATTTCAAGATGTAGACCATTTTCATTTATTAACGCGGAAAGGTGTCTTCCCGTACGAGTATATTGATAGTTTTAAAAAGTTGAATGAAACGGAGCTTCCACCGCGGGAAGCATTTCACAGCTCTTTAACTGATTCAACAGTCTCCGAAAAGGAGTATGCACATGCGAAAAATGTATGGGAACGATTTTCAACGCGAACGCTCGGTGAATACAGCGATTTATACTTGAAGACTGACGTATTACTATTAGCCGATATCTTTGAGAATTTCCGCGATACTTGTCTAAAAAGTTATGGTCTTGACCCTGCGTTTTACTACACTCTCCCCGGATATACCTGGGATGCCATGATGAAATATACCAAAGTAAAGTTTGAATTGCTCACAGACATTGATATGGTATTGTTCGTGGAGAGAGGTATTCGAGGTGGTCTTAGTCAATGCTCCAAAAGACACGCCCGTGCCAATAACAAGTACATGAACTCGTATGACCCATCTATTCCATCGTCATACTTGATGTACTTCGATGTTAACAATTTGTATGGATGGGCAATGAGTCAACCACTGCCTTATGCAGATTTCGAATGGATTGAAGACATTGCAAACTTCAACATCGAGTTTCATCCACTTGACTCTGAAATTGGTTATATACTGGAGGTTGATTTGGAATATCCAAAACACTTGCACGATGCACATAGTGATTTGCCATTTTGTCCAACGCATGACAAACCTCCGGGCACGAAGCAAGAGAAGCTTCTTGCAACGGTGAATGCGAAAAAACGATATGTCATACACTATCGTGCATTGCAGCAGTGTTTGAAACATGGTTTGAAAATCACAAAAATACACAGAGTCTTGAAGTTTAAGCAATCTTCCTGGCTCAAAACATACATTGATTTGAATACACAGTTTCGTACACGTGCGAAAAATGATTTTGAAAAAAATCTGTTCAAATTAATGAATAATGCTGTGTTTGGAAAAACCATGGAGGATGTTTGTAGTCACGTTCAAGTTAAACTTTTGACGAAATGGGCGGGTCGATACGGAGCGAAGCTATGATTGCTAAACCTAACTTTCACAGTCGAAGTATTTTTGCGGAAAATTTAATCGCTGTAGAGTTGCGAAATCTCCAAGTCATGTTTAACAAACCGATATATGTTGGCATGTCCATTTTAGATATTTCAAAAACTTGTTTATATGAATTCCATTACGAGTTCATGATGCCGACGTATCAGAATAAATGTAAAGTCATGTATACAGATACTGATAGTTTAATTTACCATATTGAGTGTGAAGATGCATATGAGGACATGAAATGTTATCTCGACAAATATGATACCAGTGACTATCCCCCAGACAACGTCTATGGCATACCGCTTGTCAACAAAAAGGTCCCGGGTCTCATGAAAGATGAGAATAATGGGGCCATAATGACTGAATTCGTTGGACTGAGATCGAAGATGTATGCAACGTGAGTTGAGGGCAAGAACGATGTTAAAAAAGCTAAAGGAGTCAAGAGTAATGTTGTTGCGAGAACCATAACATTCGACGATTATGTGAAATGCCTCGGTGAGCAGATTGAAATGAAGCGTTGTCAATCTTCAATTCGTGCAACATTACATAATGTCTATACCATTACGGAGACAAAAATCGCTCTAAGACCACACGATGACAAGCGCTATGTTATACCTGGAACGGTAGACACGTTGCCATGGGGCCATTACAGTATTCCCGAATTTTCAGAAGCTATGGAGGCATTGTGAATGTGTGCTTACGAGTGTTGGAGATTGAGAGTATATTGAAGGCGAAAAAAAATTGTGAGGGTGAGGACATTTATACGAAATAAGAAAATTCTGTAAGAGAGGAATTTTCCTCAAAAACTTGTACATTTGTAATTGATGTAAAATAAAATTTTTTGTGAATCTCTGTCATTCTTTTTCCTTCGAATCTTCTGTTCGTGGGGGAAAGGTCGTTAAAATAAATCAGACTTTGAATTTTTCATCTTTATTGTTTACAAATCATCCTTACTTATACAACTATTGTGTGTATTGTCGAAACCTAGCCATTTCACAAACAACTGACTGCCACGCTTCTTCAACACTTTTTCAATGAGATACGTGTCGGGATTTTTTGTTCGAAGCAGCTCATGCTCGTAGAAACCACCTGCGATGGGCTCCTCTTGATAATCTTTTATATTATAAGTAACTGGATTAGTTTTTCTCACTCGATATATTGTAAAAATTTCCGTTGTCCAGTTTGGCGTATCAAGAGACTCGGTAGAGTCTCGGGACAAGTACATTGACAGCCCTGTCGTCTGCTGGCCCGAGGCTCTCGCCGAGACTATATTATCTCTGAATAAAACGATTCGCGGTGGTGAGGGTAAAATCGACATGTCATTTTCTTGAATTGCGAAGCTCAGGAGTTATGTCACAATTTGAAAATTGAACTTTAAGCTAATTAAGAAGTTCTCTGTGGAATGAGCCCAAAATCAGCATTCTCGGTGGCGTATTTGCTGAGAAAAAACTTTGCACGGGCTCAAGATTATGCAAAAGTTACTGACACATCACGAGTTCGACGTATACGTATACGCGTTTTGACGTAGTTAGTGGTAGTAGAGTTGTGCCTCTACGCATTCTGATTGGCTCAACGATGTCGGCTCCTCCAGCTGCTAGGCCGACCGCCGCATTCAGACTCCGTGAATATTATATATATATATATAAACCATGTGTCAGTTTTCGATCATCGTATAAAGAAACGGAGTTTTGACATTATGGAATGTGTGTGGGATAAATAAAGAAAACTTTCGTCATCTTACGAAGGGCATAGTACTAAAACCTGTGGAATGCTAAACTAAACCGGAATAAAAGCAGTCGCGTAAATGTAGTCTGTGATCTGTCGTGTGTAAAAAAGAATAAAATAAAAAAATACGCGGTGCATGTCGACGAAACTTTTTAAGAATTTATTAATTCGTTTGACTGAAAATAAGTTTATCATTTATATCGTTTGTAAATAGGTTATATGATATCAATACACCGATACGCACATCCGAAACCACCCGAGACTTGTTTTCATACTGAACGTCATTTTGACAGGTGAGGTTATGATCCCCAAAGTGCTGTTGTGTGCGGACTCTAATTAATAAATGAAAATGGTTAGTGAAAAGTGGTTAATATTTATTTTGTTAAAACTTGTGGTATACTAAACCGGTATAAAAGCGGCCGCGTAAATATAGACTGTGTTCTGTGTGTGCAAATAAAAAATATAAAAAATGCGCGATGCATATGTCAACGAAACTTTTCAAGATTTCATTATTTCATTCGATTGGAAATAAGTGTCAACTGAGATAATCTTTCAATTAAACCAGAGTGCGCGGAATATTGTTCAGTGTAAATATATCGTCAGTTGCGTGATTATATATCATGTGTAATTATGTAGGTTATATATACGAGTTCCCTTTGATAGCTGTGTGGTAACAACGAACCGGCCGGGGTTTGACGTTACGAAGTGCGGGACATATGTAACAAACGTTCGCATAGTTATATAGTGAATAATATAAATAAGGCAAATCAGTTTATCAAAAATAGGTCTGGAAGTTGTAAGAAAAAATGTTCGTCAACTTATAACGTCAAATTTTCTTTTTGCGATCTGAAATATTATGGTTGATAATTAATAAAACAAGAACACACGGAACTGTTAGTATATATAATGTAAGAAACTCCAATCGAATAAATGTTTTCTAATTTATTTCTTGTGTCGTCGGTATTTTTGAATATTCCCACATTTTGCTTCCTATTGAGTTTGGCTCTGCTCTTTCCGATCCTTGTTTTGACTCCATCGGTTTGCAGCGGATCGATACATATTATTAATTGGTTGCCTAATATGTGTCCTTTAATTTTCTACCATTTCTTCATGCTGATTGTGGTAACCTGATTCAAGTGGTTTCCGACTATGATCATTATTCGCACATTTTGTATATCAGATTCTCAAAACAGTTTCTGGTGTTGATATAAGTGTAGTTATACTTTTTCCACCTGGCCTGTCGAGTAATAAATTTTGAAACTTGTTCCAAAAAGTCTTTGGATGCTTTTTTTGCTGATAATATGAAAAGTCGAATCATTGGAATGCGGTAGGCAAACACAAATTTTGACAACAATACTTATGAAATTACGTGTATGTTGAGTATTCCTATTCTGCAAACTGCAAATATGGAATTATTGGTGAAAACATTCATTACGATAAGTCTACAGTTGCTCAGTTTTGGATGCGATTGAGTATAATGCCTGCCAACATCATGGAAACCTACAGAATTTCTGAATGTTATGAGCGCTATGTCATTTTAATGTAACATCATGACTTCTAACACCCTTTCACTATAATACTATATATTTGGATCACTGAAATACAGCAAAAATCTGCAAACTATAAAATTTATATACTGTGCTATTCATTTTACTTTTTGACTCTCACTGTAACATAAACATAAAGTGAAAAATTCAATACAAAAGTCTTCAGTTGCTCATTTATGGATGGATTTGAAATTACTGTTTTCCAAACTCATTGCGCAGATACATTGAATCGCAGCAGATACCTGCGAACTTCGAAATTTCTGTGGATAAATATATGTGCTAGTATCACCCCCTATCTTTGATTATAGTAATATGGAAGGGAACTTTGTTCAGCAAGTTTTAAAGTGTTTCTTTTCAAATAGTATTGAAGTTTGTATTACTGCGGTATGGAGCGAATACCTTCAAACTTTGATATTTTTGTGTCGCAGCATGTGTGCCAATCATTTTAATTTTTTACTCCAACCGTAACATGTAATTTCAAAAATTCATCACAATAGTTTTCAGCTTTACTATTTAACTTAATTTTCTTTTTTCTAAATTCCATGCTAAATTTCTTAATTTCTAAATTTATTTCTAAATTATCCTGAAATGAAATTGTTTTCCTCCACAACCAATGCAGGTACCTTAATCGTCTTTGATTTCCGTTGCTCTGTAGAATTAAGTACGCTCAGTTTTTTTTGCTTCTTTGAGTTCTGGCACAATAAATTTTTTTGGGTGCCTTTTTTCTGCAACTATCAAACTGTAGATAATTGGATCTCAGCGACCACTTGCAAACTTTGGAAATATATTTCTTTGGGGGCATATTTTGGATGACACGAAAACGTCTAGATTCAGAATGCAAAAGCGACATTTAAAAATGGCCAATACTGTTGGATTTGTTGTGTCTTGAATTTGATCTGTCTTTCCTCTTCTCCTTTCTTTTTTCTAACGTTATAAGCCGGAAATCACATCTCAGCCCGCAACACGCATTGCTACATGCTCTTGAGTTCCCAATGGACAAAACATATTAGGGTACAAGGAAAAAAAGCGCCAAAGTCCAAGAACAGACCTGTGACGAAATATTTCCAGTTAAATTTTGACGCAAAATAGGTCCTTTTTCGTGGAAACCAGCGTTATAAGCTGAAAATCATATCCCGGCCTCTAACCCGCTTGCGACCGCGCCCTTGGGTTTCTAATTGACAAAACATATCAAAGTACAAATAAAAAAATTGCCAAAGTCCAAGAACAGACCTGTGACGAAATATTTCCAGTTAAATTTTGACGCAAAATAGGTCCTTTTTCGTGGAAACCAGCGTTATAAGCTGAAAATCATATCCCGGCCTCTAACCCGCTTGCGACCGCGCCCTTGGGTTTCTAATTGACAAAACATATCAAAGTACAAATAAAAAAATTGCCAAAGTCCAAGGACAGACCTGTGACGAAATATTTTCAGTACTATTTTGACGAAAAATAGGTCTTTTTTCGTGAAAACCAACGTTATAAGACGAAAATCATAAATAATCCATAGAAATTGAAACTAAAATCCTATAGTAAACTGAAAATAAATAAGGAACTTTTGAGAAAAAAGACGTGATATCAAACCATAAACTTCCCCTAGGAAAAAAAAGGTTGGGACAAGTACATTGATGGTCCCTCGTTTGCTGATAATTCCATCCATAAAAAAAACTTAAAAAAATTTTTTTTTTAAATTGTAAAAAAAATTATTTTATAAAAAAAAATACAGAACAATTCGAAAAAAATTTCACAAATCTTGAAAAAACATTATATTAAAACAAAAACTAATCTGTATCTATTTTTTAAAGTGTCAAAAGAATCAAATAACAAGTAAAAAATAAAAAACCGAAAAATCGGTCTTGAAATCATTTTGGAAACCGATGCCTCATTCTTCTTATTAGATTCGAACAGCTAAATCAACTGAAAAAAATTCCATCTAATTTACGTGCCGCATTAAAATTTATTATATTAATTCGAGGCCAAGTATTTTCTAATGAATTGAAAAAAGTTACCACTTGAATTACGTGCAGCATTAAAATTTGTGATATCAATCGGTGGACAAATATTTTATTAGTAACTCCAAATTTTGACATTATTATGTTTAAATATGTGTTAAAAGTACTTGTCCGGCCCATCACTTTCCGTTTAAATTGTTCATCCCAATAATAATCAGTGCTTGTCTAGAACTGATGGATCACAAGTATCCATGCAGAGGGAATTGAGAGAATTATCTTCAAGTAATTTTTACGTAATTGCACGAATTTAATAAAAAAAGCAAAGAAATTGTTCCGCAATATACAAGGGATATTATTATCCATTGATAAATGAAAATAATTGTACATAATATATACGTTCAAGTTTAAAAAAAATAATTCTCCAGTTTGTATTCAATGACGGCAATTTTTGCTTCTCACTTATTCTTCAAGCAAACGAATTCCATTCGGAATAAGAACTAACCTATACTATTATTAGGAACATTAAACTAATAATGAATCGCATTTCAATAAATGTTTAACCGGATTCTGCCATACAATTCCATTTTTGCATGATTGATTTTTATTTAAATGAATAGTGATGGGCCGGACAAGTACTTTTAACACATATTTGAACATAATTTGTATCGATCCAATCGACGTCGAATTTTGTGAATGATACCAAAGGATCCTGAAAGTCTGAGAATTGATTTTCTTATAAGTCTCTGCCACCATAGAGTAACATATGACTAGCTTTCATGTGATTTTTTTGGATTTAACAGCTTAGAAGAATTTAATAATGTCAAAATTTGGAGTTACTAATAAAATACTTGTCCACCGATTGATATCACAAATTTTAATGCTGCACGTAATTCAAGTGGTAACTTTTTTCAATTCATTAGAAAATACTTGGCCTCGAATTAATATAATAAATTTTAATGCGGCACGTAAATTAGATGGAATTTTTTTCAGTTGATTTAGCTGTTCGAATCTAATAAGAAGAATGAGGCATCGGTTTCCAAAATGATTTCAAGACCGATTTTTCGGTTTTTTATTTTTTACTTGTTATTTGATTCTTTTGACACTTTAAAAAATAGATACAGATTAGTTTTTGTTTTAATATAATGTTTTTTCAAGATTTGTGAAATTTTTTTCGAATTGTTCTGTATTTTTTTTTATAAAATAATTTTTTTTACAATTTAAAAAAAAATTTTTTCAAGTTTTTTTTATGGATGGAATTATCAGCAAACGAGGGACCATCAATGTTCTTGTCCCAACCTTTTTTTTCCTAGGTAACCTTTCTCAAATACATTCTTAAATTTACTTATGCGCACTTTATCGCCAATTTTGAATTTTGCTGGTTTCTCCCCATCCACAGTTCTATTATATACGTTATGCAATAGTTGCGCCTCATTCGCAGCGTTCACATCTTTCGGTTTCATCTTTATCGTATGATGCTGTGTAGTATTATATTTCTCAATTAAGGTTTCGAGAATATCAATCCATTTCCAGCTTCCGCGAAAACTAAATTGAATCCACATTTTATTCTTGAGTGTACGATTGAAGCGCTCACAAATTGATGCTTTCAAGTTACTAAATGTTGAATACAAATGTATATTATACTTTTTCATCACGGCCATAAAGTCCGTATTGTAAAATTCTTTTCCTCGATCGACGTGAAGATTTTTGGGTATGCGTCCTTTGCTGAGAATTGATTCCATTGCAGCGGTGACATCTTCTCCACTCTTACTCTTCAATGGTGCGGCCCAGGCGAATTTGGAGAATATATCGATGATGGTGAGGAGAAATTTATACTTGGAGTTGTGGTGTGCATATGCAGACATATCGACAAGATCAGCTTGCCAAGTCTCATCCAGGCCGCGTATATCCACTCGTCGACGTGGGTAATTTCGTCGAGCTGGCTTGTGTAGCTCCTCTACCACCGCGGCACGCTCATTGTCTCGCAACTTTTCACTTTTTAAGCTCCGCGATTGCATTTTCCAAATCTTTCATCTCCTTCAACAGGACGGTGAGATCATCTTTTATTTGCTCCGCGATTGTACTTTCCAAATTTTTCATCTCCTTGCGTAGAGTGGCGAGATCATCTTTTACACGCTTCTCTAGAGCAGCCACATTCGATTCGCACCTTTGATTCGTTATATGAGTCACACTATGAGTTATAGAATGAATGTGTTTACTTAATGCACCGAGTGTTACAACATCTCTGGCATTTATTGGGTCGCCAACGTTTTCCAATCGTTTTCGTTCCAAATTAAAATGACCGTCTGTGGTTTTATTGAACCCAACACCTGGTTTACCCGGAGGACCTGCACCACGTCTACTCAATTTTCGTCCAAACACATCGACGCTCATGTTGGGAATGCGGATGAAAGCTAGTCCTCACATGTTAATAAATGATATCAGCTTCACGCAACACCTCGATAATCGATATAATTTCATTCGAATGTGATGAATTTCCAGCAGCTTGCGATGCGAGCAATAAGCGAAGACTATCTACCAGCTCATTTGGATCATCCCAATGAACATAGTCGACAGAGGTATGCTTTCGTGCTACCTTATACTGAGGCAGAGCAGCACCTTTCTTATCGTTGCTACCGAGCATTTGGGATATATAATTTTTAAATTTACTATTTTTATCCTGACGTACCGCACCCGTGCGTTTATAAAATTTTTTATGAGCATTCGTTGTGATGACAATTTTCTGATATTTCTCCAAGTCATTTGGTGTTACATATTTGAGTTCGGGCTCTTTTTTAAACAACAGTTCCACCAAGCCAATACTTTTGGAATACTTTTCATCTCCAACCACTATATGATCGAGTTCGAAATGAATTGGTGAATCACCATTCATTAATCTGTTTTGAGCGAGATTTCGTACTCCATACAAGACATCTAATCTTGTTTTGTTATTACTACGCAGTAGACCCAAATATTCACGTATCAAATTATCAACATCCTCAGATGATTCCAAATTATCGTCATCATCATCATGATTATCATTATTTTTAGTTACGGGTACATCGAAATTCTCATCAGTAATTGCATCATGCCAAATATCGTCTTTGAAAGAAATATCTTGCTGCATGCTATTTTCTTCGAAATTTGGAGACTCCTCCTTCTCCTCCTTCTTAACATTCACACGTTCACTCTTAATTTTCGGTTTTTTCGTATACCAAACTAGCTCCTCTAATGGTTCGACAATCGGTTTAAACACATCTTGCATTCTCTGCTGAGCACTATCACGTGCACTTTTCAACATTCGATGTTTCCGTCTGATTGTATCACTTGCCTTGGCAAGTTCACTCAATACAGCCTTCTCCCTTAAAAGTTCTTTGCTCTTCATGTTGACGTATGCAAGTCAGACTCTAGACTGTCTTCATAACTGAAAGAACAACCATTTATCATCGACGGTGAGGAAGGAATCAAATCCTCTTCTATATCTTCCAGCATTCAATTCACTCTCCTTGTCAATCGTGATGAATCCATACTTGTCCGACTTCCAACACTTTATACACATGTTTTTGAAGCACGCATAAGTCATATCAGTATTCACATGGTCATTATACACATGTTTTAGATTCATATCGTCTTGCTTGAATAGTACAACAAAATTTGCATTATCTCTCACAAGATGTTTCGGGATACGGGTATACGTTTGACATAGATAAAAACTGTCCACAATCTCATGTCTCCCCATGGAAAAAAATGCTCTCACATTATCCTCCTTTTCGCATGCTATATCATCAAAGATAAATATTGAGTTTGGTCGAGCTTCACTGGGGGCCACAACTTGTTCATGCTCGTTAAATGGGAAGAATTCCACTCCTTTCACGGGTTTGAGCATTTGCTCGGGAAGTCGATATTTCCGCTGTTTCAATGATTTCGAGTAGCAATAGATGTTCTCGAATCTCAAACCGTTTGGATGTATCAGGAGCGTAAGTAGAGCATTCGTTTTTCCACAATTCGATGGACCACAAAACACGGCACGAATGCTACTAGGTAGTATGTTCCCATGACGCTTCACTTTCTTTGCATCACCTACGAGTTCATCGAAATTTATTATGGGAAGTTGACCACCTTGTTTCTTCATCTTCATCGCGCATGCTACTGATTGAAAAAATCATATAAATGCGACTTTATAATATAATACTGATCAGTCGTGTTGCGACCACCGCGTGGTAATGATTGTGCATGGCAAAGGTCTTGTCAACAGTCTAATTAACCATCTCCCGGTGGAATTGCATTTACCAGGTTATCAATATTGTGGACCTGGCATAAAATTGGTCAAACGTTTTATTCGTGGTGATCCAGGTATAAATCCGCTGGACGCAGCTTGCAAACAGCACGATATCGCATATTCGAAAAATCGCGACAATTTGGAAGCAAGACATTTGGCGGATAAAGTTTTGGCTGAACAAGCGTGGAAGCGTGTAACCTCGAAAGACGCGAGTCTCGGTGAAAGAGCAAGTGCTTGGACTGTGATGAACATTATGAAGACTAAGAGGAAATTTGGATTGGGTATGAAACGCCCGAAAAGTGTTTGCCTGAAAAAGATTATCGGTGCTGCGAAGAAAGCAATGATACGTAGTGATGATTCTCGTAAAGTCGTAATGTCTGCGCTGAAAGGTGCGCGACCTGGTGTAAAGGGCGTTAAAGTACGCACGCCTAGGATTCTACCTGTTCCTCAAAAAACCGGCGGTTTATTACCCTTCCTCGTACCCATCTTTGCCAGTCTTAGCGCTGTTGGAGCATTGTCGGGTGGCAGTGCTGCAGTAGTCAAAGCTGTAAATGCTGCTCAAGCGGCTAAAAAGGAATTGGATGAACGTAAGCGTCACAATCGAACACTCGAGGCCATCGCTTTGGGTAAAGGTTTACACTTAAAACCATACAAACAGGGTTTGGGTCTTTACCTCGGGTCAAAAAACGTATAATCACGCTACCACATCAACCACTCACCGACATCGATCTGCTAAAATATGCGGGAGTCATGAAAATTCGTAACTTTCGCGGTGTTTTCATGCGTGACACTTTACCTGCGGACGGACCACTCGAGCAAGAATCAGCAATCGTTAATTTAGATGATAATGTGGGACCTGGTACACACTGGGTTGCTTATAAAAAATCTGGCCGAGGAATCACATACTTTCACAGCTTTGGCAATCTTCCACCTTCACCCGAACTCATGAAATACTTTAATGTTGGTAGTGTGAAATATAATTATAAAAAATATCTGGAATACGATAATATGTGGACATTTATGTTTAAAATTTTTGTGTAATCAACTGAATCGGCGAGACAATTATAAACTATATAAATAAAGACTATGGAGCTATGTGTTTAGTTCTAAAGTTGCGAGCATCATGGATGATAGTTTAACCATTACCATCACTGGCACATCCTCCATACTCGAAGAACAATTTTTTCCACCCATCGAACTATCGCCCGACAAAAATTATACTCTTGGACTCGTCGAGCTGCTCACGTTCAATTCAATTCCAAATATTGACATTGGTTGCAATGAATTTCATGTTGGAACGCAAGTGTTGACCATTCCAACGGGCAGCTATGAAATTGAAGATATTGAAAAATATTTGAAAGCTGAGTTGACAAATATACAAATTCAGCTTAAGCCGAATAATTATACGCTACGTAGTGAAATTGAGTGTAATCAATCGATTGATTTTACATCGAACAATTCTATTGGACCTCTTTTGGGTTTTACATCGCGTCGATTGGTACCCAATAAAAGACACGTGTCTGATTTGCCGGTATTCATTATCAAAGTGAACGCCATCCGAGTCGAGTGTAATATAACAACTCGTGCATACATCAACGGACGAAAAGTTCACACAATTCATGAATTTTTTCCATCTGTACCGGCTGGCTATAAAATCATCGAAGTACCATCGAGTGTCATTTATCTACCAATCACAAATCGGCGAATTGACAATATAAACTTCGTATTGTTGATCAGGACGGAGATTTAATAAATTTTCGCGGCGAAGTAATTACCATACGACTTCATATAAAATCTCGATGGGGATAATTTACAATCACCGTATTGGCAATATTAATAAGCCAACATGGGATTACTTAACCACCAGTCGTCGAACGACGCTGAAAGCGTTAACACCTCAAAACCTTCTACTATTAAAGAGTTTGGGTCTCAAAATTCGTAGAGTTGCCGTGTGAGAAATTATATGTTGTGCATTTGCTGCTTGCGATGGAGGAAGAAATCATAAACATCCAGACACCCGTCATGTTTGACGAATCCATCATACATTATGAGGTTCATGCTCATCAACCATACGCATCGTCAACATACAACAACAGTGATGAAATACGTATTTCAATCCAACATCAAGATTTATCAATTTTACCGAGCAAAAGTTCAATTCACATTTGCGGTAAACTGCCAAAGGCGGATGGTACAGCGTTAGCTGCAACGAGCCTCGTCAACAATGCCATTTGTCATTTATTCGAGGAGGTGCGTTATGAACTTAACGCAGTTGAAATCGATCGTAATAAAAATGTGGGAATCACATCCCTCATTAAAGGATATACCTCTCATTCGTCGGCGAGAAGTGCAATGCTTGAGAACACCGGTTGGCTCGATGTTGAGGAGACTCAACAAATTGTAGGCGTAGCAGGCAACTTTGACGTATGCATACCACTGAGCATGCTGAAGATTATCGAAAAGTGGTGGTGAATGCAAAACACGAATTGATCTTGACTAGATCACGTTCCGATGATAATGCAATAGTTCAAGCAGCCGCTGAACATTATAAAATTACACTACGAAAAATTGAATGGCTCGTTCCATACGTCACCGTGGCAGATAAACGGAAAATTCAACTGTTGAAATTCATCGCCAAAGATACTCCAATTCCAATGAGTTTTCGTACGTGGGAATTGTATGAATATCCAATGTTACCAGCGACATCGAAACACGTGTGGTCTGTCAAGACATCAACGCAGCTGGAAAAACCTCGATATGTGATCCTGGCATTCCAAACAGGACGAAAGAGTGTTAAAAGACAAAATGCGAGCAATTTTGATCATTGCAATGTTACCGATGTAAAATTATACTTAAATTCACAATGTTATCCCTATGGTAACATGAATTTGAATATACTGCAAAATCAGTATGCAGTACTATACGATATGTATGCAAATTTTCAACCGATGTACTACAATAAGGAGGCCGAACCATGGCTTACAAAAACGGATTTTCTCAAATATGCTCCTCTCATTGTGGTTGACTGCTCGAAGCAGAATGATTCTCTAAAGTCTGGGCCTGTTGATGTACGCCTTGAATTTGAAACAAGCACAAATATTCCTGCTCAAACATGCGCATACTGTCTCATTCTACACGATCGCATCGTTGAATACAATCCTGTGAGTGGTGGGGTGAAAAAATTGGTATAAAATCATGGTGATGATTTTACTAATCGTCAGTGGAGATGAACTTTATCGTTGATCTCCAGGGTTTCAAGGGCTCATACAATGAATTTATCCCGAAAGAAATATCAATTATTCGAGCCAACGACAAAATTTATAAACCTCTAGCGCTGTTCTTCAAATCACCATATACTTGGGACGCGCTACCCGGTCGATATAAAATAACAAACAAATGGTTGGAACGAAATGTTCACGAGATTTCATGGGACTATGAGGGTCTACCATACACAACAGCGAAAATGATCATTCAAACAATCTTACAACGAGCTCGTGCTATATACGTGAAAGGATGTGAAAAGTCTATGTGGCTGAAGACTTTCTTGGATCTGTCATCGGAAATTATCAATATGGAGACTCTGGACTGCCCATCGTTGCAGAAGTTGCCGAAAAGTCGCCTCGATTGTCCTCACCATCATCACAACAATCCGAAATACAATTGTGCGAATGCGAATGTGAAATCGCTCAGAAGTTGGTTATACAGGGTGTCCCATTTTAATCTTACACCTGACTTTTCTCGGAAAATATTGCTCGGATCAAATATTGTGTGCAACAAAACTTTTAGGGGTTGAAGGGGGACGTTTGATAAAAATTGGTTTGTGGATCCAAAATTCAAAATGGCGGCGTTAGAATGGCCGACATGTTTTTTTCGAATGGAAACATAACTTTTTTTCATCACCAAAAAATTTTTCAGCGCAAAACCAACAACTTTTGTTGGAAAAATTTTTTGATTAAGTTCATATTTTTTAAGTGAGAACATCATTTTCAACTATTTTAGAGGTATCCAGGATGTACCGCGAAGAGATCTTCAACGTACCAAGTGCAAGTGCGTTTGCGTGTAAGGAGCATATCAACGATTTCGTTGGGACTGAAATTAGACATTGTTGCTAATTTTCAGAATTTTCCTCTAATTTAAGAACTTTTAAAAATTTCGAGAATCAAGAATTTTTCTCTGATTTCAGAACCTTTACAAATTTTCGATTTCGTCTCTTGCTAATGGCTGCGAAGTCAGAAGATAAACGTTTCAATCAATTTTTCATCCGTGGGCGATCACAATGACTTCTAAAATAAAAAATTCTTCCCTGATGTAAAACTCTAAAGTAAGAGAACTACGCAAAGTCAGACTACGTCAGTACTACCAATGATGTTTTCTTTAATCTCTTACAAAGTGAACTTACCTTTAATCGTAAGCGAGGCTTACGCTTAAAAATAAGTACACGCAAGCGAGGCTTACGCTTAAAGATAAGTTCACGTAAGCGAGACTTTTGAGTTGTAAATCAGAGAAGAATTTTTTATTTTAGAAGTCATTGTGATCACCCATGGATGAAAAATTGATTGAAATGTTCATCTTCTGACTCCGCAGCCATTAGCAAGAGACGAAATCGAAAATTTGTAAAGGTTCTTAAATCAGAGAAAAATTCTTGATTTTCGGAATTTTTAAAAGTTCTTAAATTAGAGGAAAATTCTGAAATTTAACAACAATGGCTAATTTCAGTCCCAACGAAATCGTTGATATGCTCCTTACACGCAAACGCACTTGCACTTGGTACGTTGAAAATCTCTTCGCGGTGCATCCTGGATACCTCTAAAATAGTTGAAAATGATGTTCTCACTTTAAAAATATGAACTTAATCAAAAAATTTTTCCAACAAAAGTTGTTGGTTTTGCGCTGAAAAATTTTTTGGTGATGAAAAAAAGTTATGTTTCCATTTGAAAAAAACATGTCGGCCATTCTAACGCCGCCATTTTGAATTTTGGATCCACAAACCAATTTTTATCAAACGTCCCCCTTCAACCCCTAAAAGTTTTGTTGCACACAATATTTGATCCGAGCAATATTTTCCGCGAAAAGTCAGGTGTAAGATTAAAATGGGACACCCTGTATGTATATCTAGCATTGTGTGAACGAGGGATTTTCAAATAAATAAAACATTTCTATGATGAGTCTTTTTCCATATTTTTATTGCAAGCCCTCCTCCTTCTCCTCCTCCTCCAATCAGTCTACAATATTTCATTTTATTATTACTATTATTAGTATGATTTTTCAATAATGATCACAATTATACATTTTTTTTCTCTTCACGAAGATTTTGGAATATGTTTGAACAAAATTTTACTCCACTTGTCGGCAAACGTTTCCATGTAGAGTTCTCTCGCTTGAGCCGCCTCCAACAGCTTTTTGAATTCATCCTCGTCTTGGTCGAAAGCCTCGGAAAGTCTCCCCGGTAGAAAAACCATGAATTGACCTCCGATGTTAGCGATGTATCGTTTTCCAAATTTCGTTTTCACCGATCGAATATGATGAATTGGATGATCAGTCCCGACCTCAAGTTCAATCAGCTTCTTCGTTGGTATGTTGTTTTTCAGCGTGGTAACTTCGTTGAAAGATGTAAACTCCATTTTTGAAGAGTGATTTTTTTTCTCGTCTGCTCTCGAACTAATGCAGCAGCTGACTGACGACGACGTTGCTCTCGATTTCTCTTGAATTTTTAGGGTTATTCCCCCTCTACCTCATGCATGTCCTCCCTCTCCCGACATTTTCTACAATTTTTCCGTAGAGGGGCCGGAGCATCAATGTGATCTTCCATCGAAGACGTATTCTAATGATCATGGCATCGACGCAACGATTGAATTTCAACGTTGGATTTGTAGTAATATGGAAAACGCTCCCACAAAACATCCGTAAAGTCACTGAAATATTTCTTGAACGTTGATGGTGATATAATGAGGAGTTCTTCCGCCGTCATTTCACAAGGGCTCCGTATATAATAAATTGCATAAATATTCACTAGTTGTTCCATGATCCAACATTTTTCACACTCTCGACATATTGGTCCTAGAGCATCAATATGAGTCGACATCCACGGTGGATTAAAATGATCGTGACAATATTGATAAGACTGAACTTTACTATCACTCTTCAAATGTTCAGGTAATCGATCCCATAGCGATGGATTGAATTTGCCATAATTTTTTATGAGCAGAACCTTAGGAATTGATTCGAGTTCATTTTTAGTCAGCATCCAATGTTCTTTCAACGGATGGATCGCATACATACTCGCACATCTATCCATCTTGAGATTACTTTTCAAACTGAAGTCAGGAAAAACAATTTCACCAATGTTGAAAAAGCGGACAGTCTTCTTATAGAATTATTGTAGAATATTTGGTAAAGTTTATTTTGCTCTCCAACTGCAGACCCTTCCCCCTTCCTTATCTACATCCGGCCGTGCATTCTTCAGGCGATGATGAACCAATGTTTTCATCTCGACACACACCCAGAGTTCAAAATCTAGAGCGAACAGACCACTTATATTTTTTCTTGTAGAATATATGGTAAAGTTCATCCCGTCTTTCTCATGCTCTCTCCTAGACTTATGATTTTTTCTTACGTTCATTCCATCTCTCTCACCTCTCTCTCGAGCTGCAGACCCTTTCCCCTTCTTTATCGACATCCGGCCGTGCACGATGACAAATCCGAGAATCACTGGTATTTGAAATAAACTAAATGTCACACACATTTTCTTACGTTCATTCCATCTCTCTCATACTCACCATCGGCTCTATCTCTCCTTCTTTTTTCAAAGGGCTGCGTGAAGGCGTTAGACACACACACAATGATTTTTTACAGAAGTAATTCGATCTCTCCCATACTCGTCAATTGCTGTTCATTCCGTCTCTCTCACCTCTCTCTCGACCCTTCATTGTGCGCCTCTTCCTTATCTACATACGACATTCCTCAGTGCGTGGGACACACAAAATTTTGAAAGAAGTAATTCTCTCATACTCATCAACTCATTCCATCTCTCTCACCATCGGCTCTATCACTCCTTCTTTTTTCAAAGGACACAATAATTCCATCACTCTCATCAATTGCTCTCTCTCCCTCTCCTGACCCTTAGCTCCCCCCCCCCCTTCCGCACACCCGGCCATTCCCCGCTCCCCCCTCGCCGCGGTAGTAGTCCCGCGCACACCGCTCCCCCCTGAGAGCCCCGTGGGTTAGAACTGGTATAGTATTACTACTGAGCGTTTGAATAAAAAAAAATCACATCAAAGGTATTGTAATTTGTTACTCTATGGTGGCAGAGATTTAGAAGAAAATCGATTCCCCTCAGACTTTCAGGATCCCCTGGTATTATTGACAATATTCCACGTTAATTTTGGATTGGTACAAATTATGTTAAAATATGTGTTAAAAGTACTTGTCCGGCCCATCACTTTTGATTTAAATTTTTCATTCAAATAAAAGCAGAGGGCCCTTTTAGGTCTGATGAATCATAAGTATGCATACAGAGGGGATTGAGAAAGTTATTTCCTAATATTTTTAACTTATTTGCGTCATATTAATAATAATTGCAAATGAATTTACATAAAATAATCAGGGGATATTACTGTACATCGACAAATAATCGAAAAACATTTTGCAACAATAAACATGTTTAAGCATCTAGAATGACCCCCCAGGTTGTATTACAATGACGGCAATTTTTACTTCTCCTTTCTTCCAGCGAAATAATTCCACCCTACGAAAAAAAAGGTTGGGACAAGTACATTGAAGGTCCCTCGTTTGCTGATAAATCCATCCATAAAAAAAACTTGAAAAAAATTTTTTTTTTTAATTGTAAAAAAATTATTTTACAAAAAAAATACAGAACAATTTGAAAAAAATTTTTCAAATCTTGAAAAAACATTATCTTTAAAAATAACTAATCTATATCTATTATTTAAAGTGTCAAAAGAATCAAATAACAAGTAAAAAATAAAAAACCGAAAAATCATGCTTGAAATCTATTTGGAAACCGATGCCTCATTCTTCTTATTTGATTCGAACAGCTAAATCAATTGAAAAAAATTCCATCTAATTTACGTGCAGCATTAAAATTTATAATATCAATCGGTGGACAAGTATTTTATGAGTAACTCCAAATTTTGACATTATTAATTTCTTCTAAGAAGCTTTTAAATCGAAAAAAATGACATGAAAGCTAGTCATTTGTTACTCTATGGTGGCAGAGACTTATAAGAAAATCGATTCTTCTCCGACTTTCAGGATCCTCTGGTATTATTCACAAAATTCGACGTCGATTGGATCGATACAAATTATGTTTAAATATTTGTTAAAAGTACTTGTCCGGCCCAGCACTTTCCGTTTTAATTGTTTATCCAAATAAAAATCAGGGCTTGTCTAGAACTATTGGATCACAAGTATTCATGCAGAGGGAATTGAGAGAATTATTTTCAATTAATTTTTACTTATTTGCACTAATTTAATAAAAAACGGAAACAAATTGACCCGTAATATACAAGGGATATTATTGTGCATTGATAAATGAAAAAAATGGTACATAATATATATGTTCGGTAATTATGTAGTTTGATTACTTTTCCGAAAATCAACGAAAGAAATTTTTTTTTAGCATGGACGGCTTCGATTAGTTACCATTGATGATATTTCGTCGGGGGAGGCTAACATTTTCCATAAAAACCATGTGTTTGAGGTTTTGAAGTAATTGGAAAAATATGATGAAATATGGTATATTTGAATATTTTTGAGTTCACAACACGACAGAGCGCGGGGCACACACACACACACACACACACACACACACACACACACACACACACACACACACACACACACACGCGCGCGCGCGCGCACACATCAAAGGTATTCTAAACCCGCCCAGCAATACCACACAAGCATCAAAAATGCTCAGAATACACCTACCGATTTCGCATAAACATCGCATATGTGTATCCGGAACAACTTTTGATGTGTGTGCGAAATCGTCGTATTGGTTCAGAAAACTTTGGTGTGTGTGTGTGTGTGTGTGTGTGTGTGTGTGTGTGTGTGTGTGTGTGTGTGTGTGTGTGTGTGTGTGTGTGTGTGTGTGTGTGTGTGTGTGTGTGTGTGTGTGTGTGTGTGTGTGTGTGTGTGTGTGTGTGTGTGCGTGTGCGCGCGTGTGTGTGTGTGTGTCCACCTGTCCTAATGTGAACTCCTAAATAGCCTGATATACGCCAAATCCCCGCATTTTTCCAACAACTTCAAAACTCCATAACTCATGGTTTTTATGGAAAATGTTAACTTCCCCCGACGAAATATCACTTACTACAGTCCAATCGATAACTTCGAGAAGAAGAAAAAAAAATTCCATTGATTTTCGGAAAAGTAATCAAACTACATAATTACCATATGTTCAAGCTTACAAAATAACTCTTCAGTTTATATTCAATGAAGCCAATTTTTACATCTCACTTATTCTTCCATTCAGAGTAAGAACTAACCTATCCTATTATTAAGAACATTAAATTAATAATGAATCGTATTTCAATAAATTTTTAACCACATTCTGCCGTACAATTTCGTTTTTTTATGATTCATTTTTTATTGAATGAATAGTGATGGGTCGGACAAGTACTGTTAACACATATTTAAACATAATTTGTATCGATCCAATCAATGTCGAATTTTGTGAATAATACCAGAGGATCCTGAAAGTCTGAGAAGAATCGATTTTCTTATAAGTCTCTGCCACCATCGAGTAAGAAATGGCTAGCTTTCATATGATTTTTTTGTATTTAAAAGCTTCTTAGAACAATTTAATAATGTCAAAATTTGGAGTGACTAATAAAATACTTGTCCACCGATTGATATCATAAATTTTAGTGCTGCACGTAATTCAAATGGTAACTTTTTTCAATTCATTAGAAAATACTTGGCCTCGAATTGATGTAATAAATTTTAATCCTGCACGTAAATTAGATGGAATTTTTTCAATTGATTTAGTTGTTCGAATCAAATAAGAAGAATGAGGGATCGGTTTCCAAAATGATTTCAAGCACGTTTTTTCGGTTTTTTATTTTTTGCTTGTTCTTTGATACTTTTGACACTTTAAAAAATAGATACAGATTAGTTTTTTTTTAAAGATAATGTTTTTTAAAGATTTGTGAATTTTTTTCGAATTGTTCTGTATTTATTTTTATAAAATAATTTTATTGACAATTTGTTAAAAAAATTTTTTTCAAAGTTTTTTTTATAGATGTCTTTTTTTACCGAGAAAAAATTAGAACTGAATCGAGCGAGCTACAATTTTTTTTTCTAGGTTTGATGGAATTTTTTTCACGCAAAATATTTGGCGTTCCGTTGGAAAAAACAATTTTCAGAAAATGCAGCGTAGCTGGGCGACCGCTATACGAATCTGACATAGTCTGTTGGAATTGGTGTTTACACACAATCAGTCGGTAGTGTACTTCAATGATTTTTTTTTTAACAAATGACAATATTTTGAGCATTCTTTGATGGACTAGCGTACTTGGCTTCCATTAAGGCTACGTTCTCATTGAATTTATAATTGGTAATGCGTTTGATTCATGCGGATTGAATGCACTAATCTCGTCAAAAATTGATTCAACATAAGATATGAAAAACCGGCTAAAAAAAAAATAATTTCTAGAAAAACTAAACGAAAAGCCAACTCATCATACACTTTAAGAAAGAAATTGCTCACATTATCATTACAAAGATAAATCAAACCCTATAATAAAACCCGTCTTTCTAAATAACTGAAACCCCACAATAATACATTGCTATGAAAATTTCTCAATTAACACACACCATTTAAAAAATCAGTCCACGCCAGAAATCACAAGGATGAATAAGAAGTAGTTTGGTCCTTCCCCTCGAAAATTCCCTGAAATAAACAATTCCACTTGCCTGTTGATCGACTCCATGAAAAATTGGAAAGCGGATAACCCTCCAGGCCATTCTTCGAACTTCTTGAGACGAATTTTCGAAAATACGCCAAACCATACAAGAAAATTGTAGATACACTAACGGATTGTACGACCAGGATTTCGGTCGAAACGACTACAAAAACGACCGAAACCGGTTATTTTCCGTCCTTTTTGTATTCGTTTTGACCGAAATCCTGGTCGTACAATCCACTAGAGTATAGATAACTATGATAAGTAATATTTGAGTGACCATGAAAAAGATATTTCATTCATTGTTCCAGCTTAGCAATGGAGTCATGCGCAGTGAAAAGAAACAGCCCGTTAGAGACGCAATATTCTATAACGAACTCCGAATCTAGCGAGTCAGATTATGCATCAACGCCTTCGTCGGATTTAAATGATGAATCACAGGAACGAAACCTGAAAATAGATGGGTCAGCATCAAATTCGATGGCTTTCCATCGTGAAAGTTCGTTTGCAAGACGAAAAGTTTCAACATGTTCAAATACATCCTCGACAAATTCCACATGTCACAGCCTCGATGAGGGTGATTCTGAATCTGAAATAAATTCAACTTGCCACTACTCCGATTTCAATGATACCTTAATCGGGAACAATAGATATGACGACATTATCGACAGAATCGTCAGTCTTGGCTTCTCTCGAGATAGGTCCAACGTCGATGCAAAGATAACGGACGCTAATGTAAAAGTTGTAAAGAGAGTTACAGAATCGACGGAAAATTTTTCAAACAGCAATGACAAAGATAATTTTAAATTGGATGATATCAACGGAAATTATGAGGCTAAAAGGGATAAAATAAGCCCAGATAACTCCCTCGATAATAAGAGTATCAATGAAAGTGAGGAAAGCGATAACGATAATGATCTTGTGGAACGTGGGCCCGTGAGACCTCATAATATCAGCCAATCTCATCACGAAAAACCTTATTACACTCTCAATTGGGTAACTTCAACTGGACAAAATGTAGACCACAACCAATTTTACATGCCTCATTATGATTGTGTCAGCGAAATGATTCAAGACAAATCTTTATACGAAAAACTTGATCCCTCCATTGATAAACTTTCAAAAGATAATCACTTCGACCAAAGTTATTCCAATAATGGCGAACAAACGATCTACAATGACTTTAATGCTATCAGTGGATGGTCCACTCCAGAATTCAATTACGGAGATGCGGGTACACCTAACAGCAATATCTCAGGGGAAGATGTAAGTAAAAATGTATGAATTATTATAAATATCCTGTAATGAAGTCTTAATGGGTACGCAGTTTTTCTGATAAAAAAAAATATTGTGACCGTTACTTGAAACCGAGTACCATTCATTATTTATTATCGGTTCTATTCGTGAATTCATGTTCATAAAAATAACGAATCCCAGTGAATCAATACTTGAATTTTTTTCGCAATCATAGGTGAGCAATGCTCAAATACCATCAATAGTCCTCAGCGACGGAGACTCGATCCTTGAAAAGTTGACGAGCGGTGCTTATCAACCGGCTCAATCAATATGCGACACAGCTAGCTCACATCATCCGTCACCAGGAGCAGTGAGTTCAGAACATTGGCCAGATTCGCCTGCAAGCAGTCAGCACCGCGTTCGACCATCACGATCTCACAGTCGAGCGTCAAGTCGTGCTCAATCACCTGGTTCAAGTGTCAACATTGGCTCACCCCTGTTACATCAAAATGATATTGGAAGTCCCCCGCAATTACATCCTACCATGGGAAATTTCAGGGTTTATCAGGCATTGTCATCATCCGAATCATCCAATCATTCCTTCGGTGACACGTCGAGTCCACCGAGCTATGATAACGGTATCGATCAGAAAGCGGAAGAACAGTTGGGTGTAGACTTTGATAGCTTTTCCACGTGTTATCCGAACTACGTGTCGTCAGACACCCTCGTCAATACCACAGAGATAATTGATGCGATCGTCAATAATGAGATTCAACGTGTCGAAGAAGCTCGAAGCAGATGCGAGGAAGAAAACGAACTGACACAAAATGTACTAACTCTCCGCGAAACAAAACCGCCCTGCAATGACTACGAATTTGCAGATTATAGCTTTGAACAACAATTCGACAATAATCTTGTATCGAACGATACGAGCCTCCGTACACAAGGCAAACAAGGCCAAACGATTGATAATATATTCAACGATGTTATCGCTTCGGGATCACACAACAAATCAAAGATCTTTAACACGAGATTCAATCTATCAGCATTAAGTAATATAAAAAATCAGGTTTATCCTGCAATTGAAATTACTCAGTCTGAGAATCCAAACATGTTGATGAATACAACGACAAATGATCTCGTTGGACCTGATTTCTACGGTGGTGACGCCGATCAATTCTCGCCTGCTCAAAATCTGCTAGATTTTGATAGTAGTATCGAGAGTCTTTTTGGACCGGGTGATGCTGATTCCTCGCCAGCAATCAATAATTTTCGCACGATCAACGATTCATTAACACCAATAGCTACTGTCAACAATTTAAGCAGGACTAAAACCACAGAGACTTCACCAAGTAATGGAAGTCATGACAAATACCTCCATAATACAACAAAACAATTTGAGGAAAAAATATCAGGGTCTCCATTCAATGAATTTCAAATACCAGAGACGGTGTCTGCCTTTCGCCAAAATCATCTTCGAAAGTACGTTGTAATTATTACGAGTACGCACTTATTGTTAGTACGTTTGAGTTGTTGACAAATTTACATGAAGTATTTGGTGTTTTTAAATATTTCAGAAATTTAGAACATCACGTCGCACCCTGGCCATGTTTAAATCTGCCTGAAACAGCGGCAAGTAAAAGATTGAAAGCTAAATTGGACCCTCGCGAGGTTGAAAAGGCGATGAAAGATTTGCTGAAAAGATCACCAGAAGAATTAGCCACTCAGGACGAAGACGGTGACACGTGAGGATTTTTTATATTATTATTAGTAGAAGAAATATTCAATTTATAGAGAATATGAAATAAGCAGAATTATAATCGATATAACTTGTGCTTTTTTTAACAGAATGTTGATGTGTTTGGTTGGTAATCCTCGAGAGCTCGAAAAGAAAAAAGCCTACCTCGTTCCACTTGTCGAGAGGCTCAGTAACGTTAGCGATGCTCTGGTCAAAACGAATAGTCGCAATCAAGATGCATTGTATTTGGCTGCAATGTACTGTCCGCAAATGGCGTATGTTACTGGTTACCTGGCTGCGATAATGCTTCAGAAAAGGATCGACATTAGCCAGAGACTTTACCATGTAAGTAGTAGATTTGAATGAAAATCGAAAAGAAGAACCTGTGAATATTTTTCATTGACACTTTATAACGTTGAATTCAAGAAAACATTTTAATATTGCACATTCTTTGTCAAAGGGTCAAAACTTAGTCCATTTGTTGGCGGCGAAGGGCGATACTCATGCATCAGTCTTGGCTGAGCTATTGGCGCTCAAAACAAGTCAAGGAAATCGGGTGTTCGATTTATCTCAGCGTAATTACAGTGGTGAGAACCAATTCCAATTAAATTCCAAAAATTTCAAAAAATTTGGGCTATTTTGCATGCTGTATAAGATTTGAAAATGAAGAAAAATACAGAATTCAAATTTAGGATACTTACAGTTCAGAACAATAAAAATGTTCATAATTTCGATTCTTGGAAATCATTATTTAAATTAAAGTAATTATTGAAAGTAAATATCAACTGTAAAGAATTAATGTCTCAGCGCAAGTGGACAATAAAACATAAAAAAATATTACCAAGAATTCAGTTCCTATTCTGAAGTTCGTAAATAATTTCAATCAAAACTATTCTCCACTATTAAATTTCAGGATTGGTAAATATTCGATATCGCGGCACCAGCGATAATCGGGATGAATTTTTTTTCATGTTACCTAATAACTTGGTTAAACCATAGCCAGTCATATTAAGCAGGCGCATGGTCTTAAAACAAAATAAACCTATTTTTTCAGTTGTTTTACAAATTTGACAAAATTTACAAATTTGACAAAATTTACAAATTTGACAAAATTTACAAATTTGACAAAATTTACAAATTTTGTTCGACAAAATCTGCTAAATGAATTCGCGTGCGTGTGCGTGTGTGTGTGCGTGTGAGTAGCTACAGAACTCATGAACACCATGATGATCAACATGATGATGTTCGAATCAAAACAAACGAGATAAAACAAAACACAAAATGTGTGTGTGCGCGTGCATGCGTGCGTGTGTGTAGCTACAGAACTCATGAACACATGATGATCAACATGATGATGTTCGAATCAAAACAAACGAGACAAAACAGAACACAAAATGCGCGCGCGTCAGAAACTGACGGATTTGTTTGCCCTTCATTGACGACGACGAGACTATCATATGAGTGGCTTAATGTGGCCCTTAATATGGGTAAAAAAAAAATTTTATCGCGCCGCCCCCCAAAACGGTTCCAAATGATAAAAAAAAAATCTACGCAAAGCCGTAGCTATGTCCGGTAAAAGGAAGACGTGCCTGTAAGCATAAACTTGGATTTAAATATCAATTTTTCTGCATGATTTAGTAATTTTTTAAAATGTTGTATTTCAGTGAAAAATGGTCGTATCGAGGTCTAAAAAAACGCATTTTGAAACTTCAAATTTCTATTTTCAAGATCTTATGACGAAAAAAATGCAGAGCTACATATTCTGCGCAATTTTGAGAAAAAGTGCGAGAAAAAAATTTGCAAATTTTTATGCTTTTTTATCAATTTCACAAGCATAGATTGATTTTTTTCAACTAATGTAAGCCATGGTATGGACCGGGTAGCTGGTTTATTAAGCTTCAATTTGCTTTTTTAAAAACTTGGGTAGGACGATTTTTTGCTGAGATGTTGAACTTTGAATTAAGGAGGCTCGGTCGCGAATGTCTGCGCAACAGAAAAAAATAATTTTTTAATATCTCATAGTTAGATTATCAATAATGACATGTGCGAAATTTCAGATGGGGTCATCGACCATTTAAGAACGAAAAAAATAGTGAAAGTTAGGATTTTTAACACGGGTCTTATGGAAGAGTCACTCTCAAAACGCGTGTTCTAAGGGATATATATGCACTTACGCAACAGAAATAAACAAAAAAATAGAGTATTGTTCTCCAAATCGTAAGGATTCAGAATATATCAAAAAAGTTTGGAGTTATCGACCTAACTAAAAAGATATTGACTGTTAAGGAGGCTCGGTCGCGAATGTCTGCGCAACAGAAAAAAATAATTTTTTAATATCTCATAGTTAGATTATCAATAATGACATATGCGAAATTTCAGATGGGGTCATCGACCATTTAAGAACGAAAAAAATAGTGAAAGTTAGGATTTTTAACACGGGTCTTATGGAAGAGTCACTCTCAAAACGCGTGTTCTAAGGGATATATATGCACTTACGCAACAGAAATAAACAAAAAAATAGAGTATTGTTCTCCAAATCGTAAGGATTCAGAATATATCAAAAAAGTTTGGAGTTATCGACCTAACTAAAAAGATATTGACTGTTAAAATGTCTACAAACTCGATGTTCTGGGACGTTTCGTGACGGTGAGACGATTCTGCAACGTCGCAGAAATCAAATGTTCAGCACAGCGCTGAAGCGCATGCGCGATATTTGAAGTATCGACTGTCTAACCTGAAATTTGTAAAAAAATACACGCACGTCCGGGCGTGTGTATACGCGTACATAGAGGTTAAAAAAACGAATTAATTGTATAAAAACGACAAGTTTTAACGATTACCACAATTTATATACTTATTTTCCAACAATAATAGATAATGTTATATATCACAGGTAATGAGACCGAAAAAAAATCGTAATAGATCGTTGAGTATTTCTGTATGAAATCAAGTCATTTTTAGCTGTTGAATTATTTTCTCTATATTTCGACGTTGCCACTTTTTTGTGAGCAGGATCGTAACGTCAAACTGTACCTTTTTTTTTATCTTTTTTTATTGATGTGTGACTGATTATTTTTGTTTTAAATGATTAATAATCGTTTTATAATGCATTCTGGTAATGCAAATATGCGCATTTAAAAAAAAAACGGGGTGCCCCGTTCATGCACCCAGAGAACCCGGCCCTACGCGACCGAGCTTCCTTAAGAAGAACTCTTTTGTCTTTGATCGACGATATCTCGGCAACCAATGGTCGCACAGGAAATTCAAGGGCAGTTCTGGAAACTAGAATGAATGTCCTACAAGATTCCGTTGCGATCTTGAAGATGAAATTTTTCTTTCATCCTTGTCGTGAATAAAAAAAATAGGATAAAAAAGTAATTTATGGTTTTTCAGAAAGTCAATAGCTAAATTTCAAATAATCATGAAATGACTGATGTTGAGTATGCCATTTACAGCTGAACATACCCCCAAAAACCCTGCGAAGTTACATTTCGATGTAATCAATCGTTTCTTCGTTGCAACCGATAAAACATTAATCAAATTTAAGGGTCACGTTTTTTACGTTAAACGAGTCATGATCATGACAAAAAATTTGCAAATTGCTTCTTCAAGATTATCAAGATGCACGGTGCTCAAGATGCACGATGCTCAAAGTTTCCTCTATGAGGTGCTATATTTATCATTTTGGCTTCCTCACAGAGGAAGCTTTGAGCATCGTGCATCTTGAGCACCATGCATCTTGATCATCTTGAGGAAGCAATTTACAAATTTCAATTTGCAGCATTTTTTTTGTATACAAGGAAATAATGTAAATACATTATTTTCTCTGCCTTCTTTTACGAACTTTAATTTATCTCTTTGTTTAAATCCATAAAAAACAACTGAATGACGAGCCATCAGAAAAAACAGTTTGCAACTTTCAATTTTCATTGTTTTTCTATTTACACTGAAATTAAATAATTCTGACAACTTTGCTGAAAAGTATAGAGGAAGTACAGACTTATACATAATGTCTTACAAGATTTCCAAAAATTGAAGCGGTTGGACGATTTTTTGAAAAATTCATATTTTCGAAAAATTCAAAATGTCATAAAATTTGAACCACTCAACCGATATTCCCCAAATTCAATACCAACCTTCCTATTATGATAGCCTATTTATAAAAAAAAAATTATTAATAAATCTCTAAATTTTCGAAAGTTAGAGCGTCGACAACCTTTTTATGAAAATTCAAACGTCGTCAGATTCGTAATTTTTTACAAATTCTGACAAAATTACCAGAGAGTGAAGAGCTTGTATAGAACCCATTAACGCCTGACTTGACCAAAATTCTTCGCTAGTTTTGGCTTAATATTTTGCATCGAAAAAAAATTCTAAAAATTATTGCATCCATCTTTCGTAATGTTTTCAGATCCGCTCTAACCGAATCCGCGATCAGATTGACATAAAAAACAGTTTAAACAATAGTTTTTTAATGTTTTTCAACAAAAAACGTGAATTTTGCTGGTCTATTTTTTTTCGAAACGTCAATTTCACTCCGATAAAACTGTAAAATAATGCTTTGAACTATCCTATCGTGGTCATCGATAGTTGCTCTTGAGACATACGTGGTTGAAAATTTTTTTCCGGTCTCAAAAAATAAATATGGCGGTTGTTTATATGCGACGTCATTCGCGTAACGCGTTACATGTATTTACTCGTCAAGAATGCATCACAGGAAAAAAATCAAAAGTACAAAAGTTGTTTTATTTGTTGAGATCTTTTCAATGTAAATAAATTGATAAAATTTTGGGTCCGGTGAGGCCCAAATCACGATTTTTCATAAAAAATACTCAGATTTCATGAAAAGTAAGTTTCACATTACCCGCAGCTCCCCTGTTGGTGGTCCCAAAATTGGGCCTGATATGAATATTTGGGCCTGTAGGGCCCAAATAATGTTTTATATGCAAATTTTATTCCTATTATTGTAGAACTTGACTTTTCGCATGATTTTTTGTTCTACAACTATGAAATACGAAAAGGTAGTCCATACTTCTCCTAATTCAGAATTTTTGAATGCTCTTAGCCGTTGCTGAATATAAAGTTGCCCGGTTTTCACCACGTGGAGGTGAGCATTCGTTGAAAACCTTCGTTTTTTTATTCACGACAAGGATGAAAGAAAAATTTCATCTTCAAGATCGCAACGGAACCATGAAGGACATTCATTCCAGTTTTCAGAACTGCCCTTGAATTTTCTGTGCGACCATTGGTTGCCGAGATATCGTCGATCAAAGACAAAAGAGTTCTTCATTCAAAGTTCAACGTTTCAGCAAAAAATGGTCCTACCCAAGTTTTAAAAAAAGCAAATTGAAGCTTAATAAATCAGTTATCCGGTCCATACCATCGCTTAGTTGAAAAAAATAAACCTACGCTCATGGAATTGATAAAAAAGCATAAAAATATGCTGTTTTTTTCTCGCACTTTTTCTCAAAATTGCGCAGAACATGTAGCTCTACATTTTTTTCGTCATAAGATCTTGAAATTAGAAATTTGAAGCTCCAATATGCGTTTTTTTAGACCTCGATACGACCAATTTTCACTGAAATACAACATTTTTTAAAATTACTCAATCATGCAGAAAAATTGATATTTAAATCCAAGTTCATGCTTACAGGCACGTCTTCCTTTTACCGGACATAGCTACGGCTTTGCGTAGATTTTTTTTTTATCATTTGGAACCGTTTTGGGGTGCGGCGCGATCAACTTTTTTTTTACCCATATTAAGGGCCACCTTAGAGTGGCTACATCGCCGATTTCCTTTTCCGTCGTGCACATCCATCTCACTGCAACCGCTTTTTTGTTTCGGTTTGTTGGGGTTTGTTCGGGTTGTTGGAGTCACGACTGCAGAGTTGGAGGACGAGTGAAAGTGAGACTGAGAGTCAAATGTATGTTAAACATAATAATAATAAGGATAATAATGTTTTCTACCTAAAAAACGTCATGCGCCTACATAAAAAACCTTTTTATATTGTTCACAGGTCATACAAAAGACGTAAAAAAATTTAAGCCCGATTATCGCTGGTGCCGCGATATCGAATATTTACCATTTATCGAAATTTTTTTCAAAAATTAAAAAAAAAAATCGGAATAGGTAATCAGTTTGAGGACAGATATTTTTTCTAGTTGACACTAAAAAAAGTGCACGACAATTGTCATGCTTTTTTTCGAAAGTGCTTTCAACGATAAAAAAATAATAAAAAAAAATATCACATTAGGTGCATTTTTTAAAGACTTATGAGCCTTTGAATAATTTTAAAGAAACAAAATCACGGGAAAGCGGGCGAACAAAATAAATTGTAAAAATTTGAGAAAGTTTTTCGCATAATGTAAAAATATAAGAAAAAAATTTATTGAAATTGAAACGGCTCGGGTCAAAAAGTGGTCGATTTAGGGTGAAATGCCCCGAATACATAAAAGTGATCTACATTAGTAAAGTTCCCCACAATAAAAAAATTCAAAATTAATTGATTCTAAACCCAACTTTGTGAATAAATCCTAATCCGAAAAAAATAAAATAAAATCATTGAAAATTTCAGGTAAAACGCCTCTTCACGTGGCAGTAGAATCTCACGATCCAACCGGATCAGGTGTAAACAGCATTGGCGTAACACGATTGTTGTTACACAATGGAGCTGATCAAAAAGTCCAACAGACTGAATACAGAAATACGGCTTTACACATAGCAGTATCTTTGTGTCGTGATCCCGCTCTTATTGAGGTATGTCCTCGCATATATTTATCAAAAAAAAAAATTTTCTGGACCCTACATGTATGGGAGTGCCACAATGGTATAAACTTCCGAAAAGCCCATACCCTCGATCGATCTGAAATTTGGTATACTTATGTATTTCAATGTGCTCAAATGTGCAAATAATTTCAGTCTCGTACTTCTCGTAGTTGGTATATTTTTATCTTAATTATTCATGGAAATGTGTTTCCTGACTCTTTAAGCACAAAAGGTGCCTGTCCACGTGAGAGCGAATTCTAAAAGTGACTTTCAAGAGTACACTTACGACTGAGAGTGACACGTCTGCAGTTACTCTCGGCAGCATGTCTACTAACAAGTATTACTCTCGAGAGCGGCTTTACTCTCACGTGAAGAGGCACCTAAAGAGGAAATCAAGTTATAATGAATATAATGACTAATAACGTGATTGTTACGAATCGTACAAATGCTCCTTCCATTCTTAAATGGAAATTATCGTTTTTAACGTTCTTAGACAACGAAATAGTATTTATGCAGGGACAATGAAATAAATTTTCACATTTGGTGTGTTCCGTTATAGGTTTTGCTGAACAACAACGGTCACGAAGTCGTCAACATGCCGAATAACCTGAACAATACACCAGTCCATTTGGCGTTCGCGTTACCAAATGGTGTACCAATAGACAAGCAAATTCAAGTTTGCATAAATCTGATACAAGCTGGTGGGCGAATGGACTTACAGAATAGTCGAGGAAATACTCCGTTCGCCCTAGTACTACCGGAAAGAAAAGACACAATAACAAACATATTTTTCAAGAATAAAAATCTTAACTATGATTTCTCTCATCGTTAATTAAAGATAAATCACGCGTTTTCTGTTACATTTTATCTCATGACTCGCATAAATACCTTTTGTAACAACTTATAAACATCGGTCAGAGATACTCAAATAGAAAAACTGGAAAAAGTGATGAATGACGTTCATTTGCTTAGATCATCAATTATATCATTTGACAGGAGTAGAAGAAACAAATGTTCGTCAAGAAAATAGAAAAAATATCGATTTCATATTTTGGATTGAAAATATTATTTGTTATCGGGAGCACTTCATGTGAAATGTGTATATTTACTGATGATAGTATACTAACAATAAGTAATAAAATACGAATGAGAATTATATTTAATGAATCTTCAACGAATTAATGGTTTTATGGATGTGTCTTGCTGGAACTGCGGTAGATATCATGTCATCAAATATATAGGAAAAACAACAGATATGTCGAGTGAAAGGTGAAATTTTATTTTTAAAAATCGTATAAATAAAGCCCAGTACATAAATATTTGCGGCAGGATTTTACTTTAGATGCCCGAAAAAAGCTATTTTAAAGAATTTTTAATAAAATTATGTATGAAGAACACATTTAAAAAATATGTATTATATCATTTATGAACCTGTAACATATATGAAAACACCATTTGAATACAACGTCTCGATTGTAGGTGGGTGTGCACTGGTGTTGAAATTTCAAAAAATGATAATCTGTGACAGAAAAATTTTGAATTTTCAGATTCGACATATCATTAGAAATCGGATGAATTGGGATTTTTAATGAAAATGAAAAAATAACAAAATGGAGGCCGAAAAAAACAGAAAGAAAAACAATTGTATGTTTTTTTCACTGCATTTTGCCAAAAACATAGTAAAATGTTGTTGAGTAATCCTAGTTTAGTGGGTTGCTATAGGTGTCCAAAATATGTGATTGAAATTTTATAATAATCGGTACAGAAATTTCGGAAATTTTAGCACCAAACGATGTAAAAAATTAGTTTCGAAATGAACGACTTCAAAGTTTTTGTGTAAATGAATTCATACGCTCATATTTGAGGGACCGAAAAGTACATTTAGACTGCTTAGATCGATTTACAATTTTAAGAGAAAATATTTTTTAATATATTTACTTTTGAAAAATGTTTCAAAAAAATTCGATTTTCTCCAAAATTTCAAAGTACGATCGTACCTTAGGTATATTAGGTAAATCCTAACAGTTCCCGTAGGGATAAAAAGGTTGGAACAAGTACATTGATGGTCCCTTGTTTCCTAATTATAATCACGAAAAATGTAAAAAAAAATCCATTAAAAAATTATAAACCCAAGTGTACATAATTTCAACAGAACAATTCGAAAAAAATTTCACACCGATGCTCTATTCTTTTTATTTTATTCTAAAAGCTAAATCAATTGACAAAAAAAATTCCATCTAAGTTACGTGTAGCATTAAAATTTATTAAGAGACTCGGTAGAGTCTCGGGACAAGTACATTGACAGCCCTGTCGTCTGCTGGCCCGAGGCTCTCACCGAATATACTTTCTCTGAATAAAACGATTCGCGGTGGTAGGGGTAAAACTGGCATGTCATTTTCTAAAATTGCAGAGCTCAGGAAATGTTTTATAAAACAAAAATTGGTTTGGAGACTAATTTTCAAAATCCCTTTCGAATGAGCACGAAACTAACACGACCAGTAGCGTAAATGCTGAGAAAAAACTTTGCACAGGCTCAAGATTATGCAAAAGTTACTAACACATTAATGGATTTACCGTGTCTGTACAGAACGCCATCAAAGGCCTCTTGATGCCAGCTATAACCCATTTCTATGGAAGCTTGGGTCCCGGGATCCCGGCTACAGAAATAATAGTTTAGAAGAATAAAATTAAGTTCTATTCTGGAATGACGTAGGTTAGCCAATTTTTTTCTAGGTTCATTAGATATGGACGAACATATTTTCACTTATGCCCCAAAAAGTTAGGTCCGGATTTGTCCGTAACCGTTGTTTTAACTTTTGGAACCCCACGTTTTGTTAAATAACGTCTTTGTTATGGGTTGTACATGGAAACTGTTCAAACAAAAGTTGCTCGTCTCATCATTCTTGAAAAAAATGAGCCGTCATGAGATCGATTATCATTATTTGTTTAGTTGCAAAACCCAAAGTGCATTTTAAAAAAAATGTACCCCAGTACATTTTTCGTTATAAATTGATAAATAGACAACGTGTGGCTTTGAAACTCATGATACAAGTAATATAAGGTGTGTTCAAAATTATCGTACAAATTTTTTTTGCTTATGTTGTATAGTTTAGCAACAATTCGCAACAAACCAAAATCCGTAAATCGTCTGCCCAGTCTGATCGCATTGGCCTACAGGTAGCTAAAAAATCATGGAGTCAGATCGTTACTAGTACTTTCCATAAATGGAAAAAAAAATTTTTTTTATACACCAAAATCACAATTTTTGGGCGACTTGAAATTTTATGCTTTTAAACAATTACAGATATCTCGAAGAATTTTCATATTATTGTAAATATTATGATGGATTGTACTTGCCCTTCATTTGCCGAGTAATTTAAAAAAAAAACATGAATATCTTGATTAGAACCGGAGATAATGATGTTTAAGTGTTATTTTGTTTATTGTTGTTGTTATCGACATTGGGGGGTGGAAAAAAATATCACCTACCTCTCAACACCCCAGGGAATCACCGTGAATTTTTTCAGATCCTTAGGTGCGTTTTATCTAATTAAAAAAAATTGATTAAAGTTCGTCGAGCGTTGTCAGTCGGAGAAATGAGACCGAGTGGCGTGGTGGGGAGTCCGAGGCCTCGCGCCTCGGATTATTATTATTCTAATAATAAAATCAATTCAAAAAAAATCCATCCAAGTTACTTAAAGCAATAAAATTAATGATATCAATTCGAGGCCAAGTATTTTTTAATAAATTGAAAAAGTTACCACTTGAGTTACGTGCGGCACTAAAATTTATGATATCAATCGGAGGACAAGTGATTTATAAGTAACTCCAAATTTCCAGATTATGGAATTGTTTAAAGAAGCTTTTAAATCCCAAAAAATCACATGACTGCTTATCATTTCTTACTCTATGGTGGGAGAGACTTATACAAAAATCGATTCTTTTCAGACTTTCAGGAACTTCTGGTATTATTCACAATATTCGACGTCGATTGGATCGATACAAATTATGTTTAAATATGAGTTAAAAGTACTTGTCCGGCCCATCACTATTCATTCAAATAAAAATCAGGGCTTTTCGAGAACTGAGGGAGCACTTACATTCATGCAGAGAATATTTAGGAAGTTATCTTCAAATAATTTTCACTTAATTGCACCAATTTAATAAGAATGGAAACGAGTTGTCCTGTAATATACAAGGGATATTATTGTGCATCGATAAATGAAAAAAATTTGACACAATAAACATGTTCAAGCTTTCAAAATAACTCTTCAGTTTATATTCAATGACGGCAATTTTTACTTCTCACTTCTTCCAGCTAACCAATTCCATTCGGTATAAGTATTAACCTATACTATTATTAAGAAAACTGAACTAAAAATTTCGTTTTTTTTATGATTGATTTTTATGAATAAATAGTGATGGGCCGGACAAGTACTTTTAACTTATATTTGAACATAATTTGTATCGATCCAATCGACGTCGAATATTGTGAATACCAGAAGTTCCTGAAAGTCTGAAAAGAATCGATTTTCGTATAAGTCTCTCCCACCATAGAGTAAGAATTCTGTGATTTTTTTGGATTTAAAACCTTCTTTAAACAGTTCCATAATCTGGAAATTTGGAGTTACTTATAAATCACTTGTCCTCCGATTGATATCATAAATTTTAGTGCCGCACGTAACTCAAGTGGTAACTTTTTCAATTTATTAAAAAATACTTGGCCTCGAATTGATATCATTAATTTTATTGCTTTAAGTAACTTGGATGGATTTTTTTTGAATTGATTTTATTATTAGAATAAGATAAGAAAAATGGGGCACCGTTTCTCAAAATGTTTTCAAGCGTGATATTTCGGTTTTTTATTTCTCATGTTTTATTTGAATTTTTTTCACTTTACAAAATAATTACACATTTGTATTTTTTTTAATGTAATGTTTTTATTTATTTCAAAATTTGTGAAATTTTTTCCAATTGTTCTGTTGAAATTATTTACAGTTGGCTTCATTATTTTTTTTATGAAATATTTATCACATTTTTCGTGATATGATCAGGAAACACGGAAACATCAATGTACTTGTCCAAACCTTTTTTTCCCTATGGTTTCTGAATAAGTCTGAAACTGCTATCTTCGAAAACCAATGCATAGATACATGAAACAATTTTGATTTCTGTTCACTTTCCAGTGCGCTGTCTTTTTTCTTTTTAGTTTTAGCATAATTAATTTTATGAATCTGTGGTACTTTTTTCTGTCTGTCATAACGTAGATGACGAATTCGCAGCAGATACTGGAAAACTTTGAAAATTCTGTGTTTAGACATGAGCACCAAGTATTAGCACTTCGTATTTTTCATTATGGAATATAGGTATATTAGGGTGGTCCTTAAAAGGGGTGTTTTCGAATTTCTTTGCTCCCAGGGGCTCAAATGCTTCCAAATTAATAAAACATAATTCCCTGAACATTTGAGCTCTTAATATTAACTCTAAGATAGTCCGCATTCCAACCTAAGATTCTTATGGAAATAACATGAGAAAAATTCCTTTCGTTCTTTAGTATTTCATAACTCTGGGACAAATAAATTAAAAATTTCGAGACACACATATTTTCATAGAGAATTTGACGCTCTACAAAAAAGGTCTTTTATGATTTCTAGCTAAGTCTATTGGTTTAAGAGTTATTTGAGCTCAAAGTTTAATTTTTTTTCTCATTATCAATATTATCAAGGATATTCATCAAACCCATAGGGAAAAAACGGGTGGGACAAGTATATTGATGCTTCCGTGTTTCCTGATCATATCACGAAAAATGTCATAAAAATTCCTTAAAAAAATTATGTGGCCAACCGTAAATAATTTCAACAGAACAATTGGAAAAAAATTTCACAAATTTTGAAAAAACATTACATTAAAAAAAATACAAATCTGTAATTCGTTTGTAAAGTGAAAAAAATTCAAATAAAACATGAGAAATAAAAAATCGAAATATCGCGCTTGAAAACATTTTGAAAAACGATGCCCCATTTTTCTAATCTTATTCTAACAACTAAATCAATTTTTAAAAAAATGGCATCTAAGTTACTTACAGCATTAAAATTAATAATATCAATTCGAGGCCAAGTATTTTCTAATAAATTGAAAAAAGTTACCACTTGAGTTACGTGCAGCACTAAAATTTATGATATCCAATCGCAGGACAAGTAATTTAAGCACGGTCTTGTATACAGGTCTTGCAACAACGGTAGTGGGGGATGTCAGCTTAATGGTTGCGCTTCTCCTTTTCAATTTACGGCCGCGAGAGGCATGACGATCGAGGAGTGTGCTTATGTAACGCATGCGCCTAGCTCGTATTGTTTTATTCACACGTGGACTTGTGTTTATTATATACAAGTAGGACACAAGTTTTTTATAATGGAAATTTATGATTTGTCTTTTATGTTTAAGAATGTAGGTAATTATCATAAAACAAATGAGATAATAGACTAGCCGAACAAACCGGCAAGTCTAATATTTGACCTCAAGCGTGGCAAAATTACTTAAATATTAAAAGACTACTTATACTTTGTAAAGATATTGTGGTTAGGTTGGTATAAAGCTTTTCTATTAATCGAAGGTCTTGAGTTCGATCCTCAGTACGTGTAATTTTTTTTTGCAATGATTTAAACTCAAGAAAAGCTTCGTAAATAATATTTGACTTTTCTCTCGGAATAGAACAAAAGTATCTTGATTTCTACATTTTTTTCAGTACTCACAATCAAGGAAAGGAAACTAGAGTTGGATTCATAGGGTTTTCAGATAATCAATGTTAAAATAAACGAAGGAAGCAGTAAGAATATTTAATAGTTGCATAAATAAAATTTCATCAACATTAATTTTCCAAAAATATCAAATAGCACATTTTTTTTACTCATTCCTATTACTCAACAAAACGACATTAAAATGATTAAATAAAACCAAAACGGCAATGTACGCGACAGTTGCTAGACGCTTGTGGAAACCTTGTGGAGCACTGGCATGCGCGATGTACACTGCGCACCACACTCATCGATAGCAACGACATATAGCGGCGTTGACGCGAAAGAAAACTTATGACATTAACGTGACAATCGCTCACCATTGAAATTGGGCTTCGTTGCAAGACCTGTATACAAGACCGTGAATTTAAGTAATCCAAAAAAATCACATGCAAGCTAGTCATTTCTTACTCTATGGTGGCAGAAACTTATAAGAAAATTGATTCAGACTTTCAGGATCTTCTGGTATTATTCATTATTCACAATATTCGACGTCGATTGGACCCATACAAATTATGTTTAAATATGAGTTAAAAGTACTTGTCCGGCTATAAGAAATTACTAGCTTGCATGTGATTTTTTTGGATTTAAAAGCTTCTTAGAACAATTTCATAATGGTGATATTTGGAGTTACTCATAAATTACTTGTCCTTCGATTGATATCATAAATTTTAGTGCTGCACGTAACTCAAGTGATAACTTTTTTCAATTTATTAGAAAATACTTGGCCTCGAATTGATATTATTAATTTTAATGCTGTAAGTAACTTAGATGGAATTTTTTTTTAATTGATTTAGTTGTTAGAATAAGATTAGAAAAATGGGGCATCGTTTTTCAAAATGTTTTCAAGCGCGATATTTCGGTTTTTTATTTCTCATGTTTTATTTGAATTTTTTTCACTTTACAAACGAATTACAGATTTGTATTTTTTTTAATGTAATGTTTTTTTCAAAATTTGTGAAATTTTTTTCCAATTGTTCTGCTGAAATTATTTACAGTTGGCTACATAATTTTTTTAAGGAATTTTTATTACATTTTTCGTGATATGATCAGGAAACACGGAAGCATCAATGTACTTGTCCTAACCGTTTTTTCCCTAAGGGTTTGATGAATATCCTTGATAATATTGATAATGAGAAAAAAAATTAAACTTTGAACTCAAATAACTCTTAAACCAATAGACTTAGCTAGAAATCATAAAAGACCTTTTTTGTAAAGCGTCAAATTCTCTATGAAAATATGTGTGTCTCGAAATTTTTAATTTATTTGTCCCAGAGTTATGAAATACTAAAGAACGAAAGGAATTTTTCTCATGTTATTCCCATAAGAATCTTAGGTTGGAATGCGGACTATCTTAGAGTTAATATCAAGAGCTCAAATTTTCAGGGAATTATTTTTAATTAATTTGGAAGCATCTAAGCCCCTGGGAGCAAAGAAATTCGAAAACACATCTTTTAAGGACCACCCTAAGGTATATATAAATTATAAAAATTATAAAAAGATGATAGAATATGGATATACATAAATAATAAATAATTTAAAATGGTACAAAAAGTCAGCGGTGGCCCATTTATGATTGGCATAAGAATTTATGTTTTCAAAATGCAATGCATACATATTAAAAAACGAGCAAATCTGTTGGTCCAGACAAACTTCATACTTTTTCTTTCTCTGATTGGAACTCAGCGGCTACATGCAGAGTTCAAAAATTTTGTACATCGACATGTGTACATTAATTTGATATATCTGGGTATGGTAATATGAATTAAAAAGAATGCTTCAAAAAGTCATTGGAAGCACATTTATTAATGAAATAAAAATTTCTGACATTAGAATTCAATACACGTATCCGAAAATTGCGAATTCTGGTGGGCTTGGTGAGCATTATTATATTTTTTTCTCTCTCCTTCTGTCAAATTTTAAAGAAAATCAATCAAAAAATTCGTTTCATTGAAAAATCTTCGTATCTTTTTTATTCACAACGATTTTATCAACAAAATTGAAAATAAAATTTATAAATGACCGGGGAAAATTCTACAATAATACAAAATATTCATAAACGTCACGGAAAATGATTTTAATCCCACGAAATTGTGGACACATTCGGAATCGTTGAAAAATTGGGAGGATCACGTCAATTATTCGAAGAATATCAAACTGTTATAAATTGCACAAAACTTTACGAAAATTATTGGATAAATTATTTTTAAACATCATAAAAGAAACATTGGAAAACTTTCGAAAACCTTATTTAAAAATTTAGAACTACCGCACAAAAAAGATTTGATATCAAGCCGCAAAAATCTTCTCTCGGAGAAAAAAAATTTGGACAAGTACATTGATGATCGCCCGTTTTCGAATTATATCTCGAAAAATGTAAACAAAAATTCTCAAATCTCGCAATGAAAATTATTTTAAACTGTGAAAAACATTCAAATACATTACAGCCTTGCCGTATTAGTGAATGATATTATCCACTAATATACCGATTATGGCGGTATTTTCAACGTTAATGAGAGTTTTGAATTGAATTTCAAGCATTGGACACACAAAACAAACATCTAGGGTTTAAATTATTGACTATAATTATTTGTCATAATACGGCGTTCGATTTATAATTGGAAAAAATTGTGAAAAAGATTATTTACGAAAATTTAATTTATTTCCGCATATAGGACAGAGTCAGTACTCGATAGATCGACCAATATTTGAATTTCGCATTCAACACTCTGTTGATTTTTGTTCTTGAGTTCATCAACAGCAAGTTACTTGAGATAAAAGAGAAATTTTAATATTACGACTTTCTCTTGCCTACTAATAGCCAATTTTTTTCTCAATTTTGCAAAACAAATAGGTGAGAAGGTACATGAATATATCGATGTGACGAGTACTTTTGTCTCGTATGTAAACATTTAAAAGCTAAGTGAAAAGTTGAAAGATTGCTTCAATCAAATTTTAAATTTTCTGATTATAGAGTATATAGTTTTCATTTCTTCTTGAACTCAGCGTGATTGTGCATGGTTAGCTCAGCTTGATGTAACCCGAAAAACAAGATTGCAGAACTTTTGAGAAAAAAGACGTGATATAAAATCTCAAAAATTCCCCTAGGGAAAAAAAGGTTGGGACAAGTACATTGATGGTCCCTTGTTTCCTGATCATATCACGAAAAATGTGAAAAAAAATTCCATAAAAAAAATTATCCAACCAACTGTACAGAATTTCAAAAGAACAATTTAAAAAATTGACAAATCCTGAAAGGACATTACATTTAAAAAAATACAAATCTGTAATTATTTTTTTAAGTGTCAAAAAAATCAAATGAAACGTAAGAAATAAAAAAAACGAAAAATCAAAATAAAAAAGTTTTAAAAAATCAATTGAAAAAAATTTCCATCTAAGTTACGTCCAGCATTTAAACTTATGATATCAATTCGAGGCCAAGTATTTAATGATAATTCAGAATATTCATTCCTTTGGGTACCATGATGAACTTGAGAAAGTTCTTATGAATGAAAGAAGTTACCATTTGAATTACGTACAGACTTAAATGTATGATATCAATCGGAGGACAAGTGTTTTATCAAAAGACTCGGTAGAGTCTCGGGACAAGTACATTGACAGCCCTGTCGTCTGCTGGCCCGAGGCTCTCGCCGAGACTATCTTTTCTCTGAATAAAACGATTCGCGGTGGTGAGGGTACAACTGGCATGTCATTTTCTAGAATTGCGGAGCTCAAGAGATGTTTTGTTAAACGAAAATTAGTTTGGAGACTAATTTTCAAAATCCCTTTCGAATGAGCCCGAAACCAACACGATCAATAGCGTAATTGCTGTGAAAAAACTTTGCACAGGCTCAAGATTATACAAAAGCTAATAACATATTTATAAATTCGACGTGTCTGTATATAATACCATCAAAGGCCTCATGTCCCTGGGTCTAACTTCGCGGCGGTGTCGCGAACTGACGTCACATGCCAGCACCTCCGCCTCGTCGCTATATAGATAACCGATATATTATGTAAAAGGGTTATGTTGTTTTGACAATGCGAAGTTCGGGATGTGTGTATCGTGTGCTGGATAAATTCGTGATGATCGGTTAATTGTGTCCTCCTTTCCTATCATGAATTGTTTTTAAACATAGATTAATTTGAATGAACAATTGGTTGAATGTAAATGAATTCCAATAAATTTGTAAAAACTTTTATCGAATAAAAATATCTGATCCCATGTATATTTGTCATATTCTCTTACATTTAGTTTGGCCGTGCCCTCCAGTCCCTTTTTTCCACCGATTTAGCTTACAGTGTATCCATACCAATTTCTGTTCATTTTCAGGACTATATGTATGTTGTGTATTTCTATTTTCTCTCATTGAGTTCATCAACATAGTTTGCAGATTTATGACAGTATCTCTTGTTCAATCTGATCGCTTGTTTATACACCCCAGTTTGAAAAAAATCTTTGTGCCAAGTAAATGCATAGATATTTACTTGAGTTGTTACATGATCAATTTTGAAGTATATTTCAATAAGCCATTGGGTGATATGTTCCTCGTGATATCAAAATTTGTATCTTGGAAATGCAATGGGCACCTCAAGTTCCCCGAGCTCCCCGAGCTCGCCGAGACTATCTTTTCTCTGAATAAAACGATTCGCGGCGGTGGGGGTAAAATTCGCACGTCATTTTGTTCAATTACGTACTTGTCCGGCCCAGCACTTTCCGTTTAAATTGTTTATCCAAATAAAAATCAGGGCTTGTCTAGAACTGATGGATCACATACGTATTCATGCAGAGGGAATTGAGAGAATTATGTTCAATTAATTTTTACTTAATTGCACTAATTTAATAAAAAACGGAAACAAAATGTTCCGCAATATACAAGGGATATTATTGTGCATCGATAAATGTAAAAAATTGGACATAATATACAGGGTGTCCCATTTTAATCTTACACCTGACTTTTCTCGGAAAATATTGCTCGGATCAAATATTGTGTGCAACAAAACTTTTAGGGGTTGAAGGGGGACGTTTGATAAAAATTGTTTTGTGGATCCAAAATTCAAAATGGCGGCGTTAGAATGGCCGACATGTTTTTTTCGAATGGAAACATAACTTTTTTTCATCACCAACAAATTTTTCAGCTCAAAACCAACAACTTTTGTTGGAAAAATTTTTTGATTAAGTTCATATTTTTTAAGTGAGAACATCATTTTCAACTATTTTAGAGGTATCCAGGATGTACAGCGAAGAGATCTTTAACATACCAAGTGCAAGTGCGTTTGCGAGTAAGGAGTATATCAACGATTTCGTTGGGACTGAAATTAGACATTGTTGCTAATTTTCAGAATTTTCCTCTAATTTAAGAACTTTTAAAAATTTCGAGAATCAAGAATTTTTCTCTGATTTCAGAACCTTTACAAATTTTCGATTTCGTCTCTTGCTAATGGCTGCGGAGTCAGAAGATAAACGTTTCAATCAATTTTTCATTCGTGGGCGATCACAATGACTTCTAAAATAAAAAATTCTTCTCTGATTTAAAACTCTAAAGTAAGAGAACTACGCAAAGTCCGACTACGTTAGTACTACCAATGATGTTTTCTTTAATCTCTTACAAAGTGAACTTACCTTTAATCGTACGCGAGGCTTACGCTTAAAGATAAGTACACGCAAGCGAGGCTTACGCTTAAAGATAAGTTCACGTAAGCGAGACTTACGCCTACTTTTGAGTTGTAAATCAGAGAAGAATTTTTTATTTTAGAAGTCATTGTGATCGCTCACGGATGAAAAATTAATTGAAACGTTTATCTTCTGACTCCGCAGCCATTAGAAAGAGACGAAATCGAAAATTTGTAAAGGTTCTGAAATCAGAGAAAAATTCTTGATTCTCGAAATTTTTAAAAGTTCTTAAATTAGAGGAAAATTCTGAAAATTAGCAACAATGGCTGATTTCAGTCCCAACGAAATCGTTGATATGCTCCTTATTTTAGGGCGGTGTCGGGGCAATTACTTCCGAGCTGAAAATTTGTATCGACGTGAATATCCTGATCGTCGTCACCCATCACGGCAGACAATCCGAACCCTTGAGCAGCGAGCGAGGGCAGGTCGGATGATCCGCCACCGTCGACATTTCCCAAACGTCAATAATTTTGGTTGATTGCATGAAGCCCGAAACATGGTTATTTTAGCCATGATAGCAATTGATCCTCATTTGAGTGCCAAAGTGATCTCGGAACGACTGGGGTTTCCCAAATCGACAGTGCACCGTGTATTAAGAGGTGCGAAACTTCACCCGTACCGACTACAATTCCACCAAGACACTCCTAATCCAGATCCGTTGCGAAGGGTGGCGTTCTGTCGGTGGGCGTTGAGACAAATCGAGCGATCCAGGGACTTTTTTCGACACGTTATGTTCAGTGATGAATCCACTTTCAACAACCGTGGTCAAGTGAACCGATGGAACTTTCGGTATTGGTCTGATCAGAATCCACATTGGTTGAGACAGATCGATCACCAGCATCGATGGAGTTTGAACGTATGGTGTCGTATTGTGAACGGGCAATTAATAGGTCCCCATTTTTTCGAGGGAAATGTGAACTCTGTCCGTTACCTTGATTTTCTACAAAATGAAGCCTCTTTTGCTAGAACATCTGGATTTGGAAACACGTCAACAGATGTGGTTTCAGCAAGATGATACACCCGTTCACTGGGCTCATGTTGTTCGAAATCATCTGGATACAACATTTGGTCAACGGTGGATTGGTCGAGACGGTCCTGTAAATTGGCCTCCAAGGTCACCAGATCTTACGTCTCCTGATTTCTTTTTGTGGGGGTACTTAAAAGACGCTGTCTACCGTCAAGCTCCAACAACACGAGAGAACATGAAGGAGCGGATACGAGCTGCCTGCCGTGGGATCACGAGAGATGTTCTCCTACACACAGTTGATGGTTTTGAGAGAAGAGTTCAGGCATGTTTAAACATGAATGGAGGGATCTTTGCACATCTCTAGGGAGGGATCAGAGTACACTCACTAGGAGGGTTTGGAGTCCGAAAATACTGCGGTAGTGACGAACCGCAGAGACCTAATCTTTGTGAGCTCGTACCTATGGACATAAAGGCATTGCATGCCCCTCTTTTTAAAAAAAGTTGAAAAATAAAATGAAAATAAAAAACACACACACATGCACCTCCACGTATGCACGCATATGCAGACGCACACGCAAACGCACTTGCACTTGGTACGTTAAAGATCTCTTCGCGGTGCATCCTGGATACCTCTAAAATAGTTGAAAATGATGTTCTCACTTAAAAAATATGAACTTAATCAAAAAATTTTTCCAACAAAAGTTGTTGGTTTTGCGCTGAAAAATTTGTTGGTGATGAAAAAAAGTTATGTTTCCATTCGAAAAAAACATGTCGGCCATTCTAACGCCGCCATTTTGAATTTTGGATCCACAAACCAATTTTTATCAAACGTCCCCCTTCAACCCCTAAAAGTTTTGATGCACACAATATTTGATCCGAGCAATATTTTCCGAGAAAAGTCAGGTGTAAGATTAAAATGGGACACCCTGTATATGTTCAAGCTTTCAAAATAACTTTCCAGTTTATATTCAATGAAGGCAATTTTTACTTCCCACTTATTCTTCAGCGAACGAATTCCATTCGGAATAAGAACTAACCTATCCTATTATTAAGAACATTAAATTAATAATTATTAATTTAATATTAATAATAATTATACTATTAATCATAATAATAAAATTAAATTAATAATTATTATAATTCATTATAATGAATCGCATTTCAATAAATTTTTAACCAGATTCTGCCGTACATTTTCGTTTTTTTATGATTGATTTTTTATTGAATGAATAGTGATGGGCCGGACAAGTACTGTTAACACATATTTAAACATAATTTGTATCGATCCAATCAAGGTCGAATTTTGTGAATAATACCAGAGGATCCTGAAAGTCTGAGAAGAATCGATTTTCTTATAAGTCTCTGCCACCATAGAGTAAGAAATGACTAGATTGCATGTGATTCTTTTGGATTTGAAAGCTTCTTAGAACAATTCAATAATGTCAAAATTTGGAGTTACTAATAAAATACTTGTCCACCGATTGATATCATAAATTTTAGTGCTGCACGTAATTCAAATGGTAACTTTTTTCAATTCATTAGAAAATACTTGGCCTCGAATTGACATAATAAATTTTAATGTTGCACGTAAATTAGATGGAATTTTTTTCAATTGATTTAGCTGTTCGAATCAAATAAGAAGAATGAGGCATCGGTTTCCAAAATGATTTCAAGGGCGATTTTTCGGTTTATTATTTTTTACTTGTTATTTGATTCTTTTGACACTTTAAAAAATAGATGCAGATTAGTTTTTTTTTAATATAACGTTTTTTCAAGATTTGTAAAATTTTTTTAGAATTGTTCTGTATTTTTTTTTTTGACATGTCTGTATATAATACCATCAAAGGCCTCATGTCCCTCGGTCTAACTTCGCGGCGGTGTCGCGGACTGACGTTACATGCCGAGAGCTTGAAAGTCACCAGGCGAAGTTTCACGTCATGTTGACGTTTGGGGTTATGATCTTATGAAGTGCGTGCGGGATAACTAAAAATAATTTTCGTCATCTAACGAAGTGCATATTACTATTTATTTCGTTAAATTTTGTGATATACTAAACCAGTATCAAAGCGGCCGCGTAAATGTAGCCTGTGATATGTGTGCGAAAAAGGATATAAAAAATGCGCGATGCATATGTCAACGAAAACTTTTCAAGATTTCATTATTTTGTTCGACTGGAAATAAGCGTTATCTAAAATAATCTTTCAATTAAATCAGAGTTCGAGAAATATTGTCCAGTGTAAATATATCGTCAGTAGGCTAGGTTATATGTATGAAGGCGTCAGATTATATATATGAATAAATACAACAAAAACACACAGAACTGTTAGAATGATGTTGTAAACTTTAATTGAATAAATGTTTTCTAATTTATTTCTCATGTTTCCCATATTTTGCTTCATATTCAGTTTGGCTCTGCCCTCTCCGATCCTTATTTTCACTCCATCGGTTTGCAGCGGATCAATACATATTGTTAATTAATTGCCTAATATGTGTCCTATGATTTTCTACTATTTCTTCATGCTGATTGTGGTAACGTGATTCAAGAGGTTTCCAGCTATGATCATCAATCTCACATTTTGTACATCAGATTCTCAAAACAGTTTCTGGTCTTGATATACGTGTAGTTATTCTTTTTCCACCTGGTCTGTCGAGTAACAAATTTTGAAACTTATCCCAAAAAGTCTTTGGATGCTTTGTTTGCTGATCATATGAAAAGTCGAATCTTTGGAATGCAGTAGGCAAACACAAATTTTGACAACAATACTTATGAAATGACATGTATGTTGAGTATTCTCACTTTGCAAACTACAAATGTGGAATTATTGGTGAAAAAATTCATTACGCTAAGTCTACAGTTGCTCAGTTTTGGATGCGATCAAATATAATGCCTGCTAACATCCATGGAAACATACAGAATTTCTGAATACAATGTTCGCTATGTCATTTCAACGTAACATCATGATTTTTGCCAACTTTTCTCTATAATACTATAGATTTGGATTATTGAAATACAGCAAAAATCTGCGAATTATAAAATTGATATACTGTGCCACTCATTTTACTTTTTAAAACTAACTGTACCATATATATGAAGTAAACACTCATCACAGAAGTCTTCAGTTGCTCATTTATGGATAGATTTTAAATTGCTGTCTTCAAAATTTATTGCGCAGATACATTGAATCGCAGCAGATACCTGCGAACTCTGAAATTTCTGGGCATAAATATGTGTGTTATGTATCACCCCCTATCTTTGATTATGAGAATGAGTAATAGAACTTGGTTTAATAAGTTTTAAAGTATTTCTTTTTAAATACTATTGAAGTTTGTATTACTGCGGTATGAAGCGAATACCTCCAAACTTTCATATTTTTGTGTCGCAGCATGTGTGCCAATCATTTAAATTTTTTACTCCAACCGTAACATGTAATCTCAAAAATTCATCACAAACGTCTTCAGCTTTTCTAAATTCCTAAATTTTCCGTTTTCTATTTTATTCTGAGTTTTTAAACTTTTAAATTAATTCCTGAATTCTCCTGAAATTGTTTTTCTCCAAAACCAAAATGCAGATACCTTAAACGTCGTTGAATTCGGTTGCTCTGTTGAATTAAGTACGCTCAGTTTTTTTTGCTTCTTTGAGTTCTGACATAATAAATGTTTCCGGGTGCATTTTTTCAGCAACTATCAAACTGTAGATAATTGGATCTCAGCGGCCACTTGCAAACTTTGGAAATATATTTCATCGGGGACACATTTTGAATGACACGAAAATGTCTAGATTCAGAATGCAAAAGCAACATTTAAAAAGGGCCAATTCTGTTGGATTTGTTGTGTCTTGAATTTGATCTATCTGTCCTCTTTTCCTTTCTTTTTCCTAACGTTATCAGCCGAAAATCATATCTCGGCCCGCAACACGTATTGCTCCATGCTCTTGAGTTCCCAATGGACGAAACATATTAGAAGACAAGGAGAAAAATCACTAAAGTCCAAGAATAAACCTCTATCGAAATATTTTCAGTACAATTTCGATGAAAAATAGGTCTTTTTTCGTGAAAACCAACGTTATACGCCGAAAATTATAAACAGTTCATAGAAATTTAAACTAAAATCTTATAGTCATCTGAACATAAATAAGGATCTTTTGAGAAAAAAGACGTGATATCAAACCATAAACTTCCCCTAGGGAAAAAAAAGGTTGGGACAAGTACATTGATGGTCCCTCGTTTGCTGATAATTCCACCCATAAAAAAAACTTTAAACAATTTTTTTTTTAATTGTAAAAAAAATTATTTCATAAAAAAAAATACAGAACAATTCGAAAAAATTTTTACAAATCTTGAAAAAACGTTATATTAAAAAAAAACTAATCTGCATCTATTTTTTAAAGTGTCAAAAGAAACAAATAACAAGTAAAAAATAATAAACCGAAAAATCGCCCTTGAAATCATTTTGGAAACCGATGCCTCATTCTTCTTATTTGATTCGAACAGCTAAATCAACTGAAAAAAACTCCATCTAATTTACGTGCGGCATTAAAATTTATTATATTAATTCGAGGCCAAGGGTTTTTTTGATGAATTGCTAAAAGTTACCATTTGAATTACGTGCAGCATTAAAATTTATGATATCAATCGGTGGACAAGTATTTTATTAGTAACTCCAAATTTTGACATTATTAAATTCTTCTAAGAAGCTTTTAAATCCAAAAAAATCACATGAAAGCTAGTCATAAGTTACTCTATGGTGGCAGAGACTTATAAGAAAATCGATTCTTCTCAGACTTTCAGGATCCTCTGGTATTATTCACAAAATTCGACGTCGATTAGATCGATACAAATTATGTTTAAATATGTGTTAAAAGTACTTGTCCGGCCCATCACTTTCCGTTTAAATTGTTTATCCAAATAAAAGTCAGGGCTTGTCTAGAACTGATGGATCACAAGTATTCATGCAGAGGGAATTGGGAAAATTATCTTCAAGTAATTTTTACTTAATTGCACTAATTTAATAAAAAACGGAAACAAATTATTCCGCAATATAGAAGGGATATTATTGTGCATCGATAAATGAAAAAAATTGTACATAATGTATATGTTCAGGCTTCCAAAATAACTCTGCAGTTTACATTCAATGACGGCACGAATTTTACCTCCCACTTACTCTTCCAGCGAACGAGTTCCATTCGGAATAAGAACTAATCTATACTATTATTAAGAACATTAAATTAATAATGAATCGCATTTCAACAATCTTTTAACGAGATTCTGCCGTGCCATTTCGTTTTTTTATGATTGATTCTTTATTGAATGAATAGTGATGGGCCGGACAAGTACTTTTAACACATATTTAAACATAATTTGTATCGATCCAATCGACGTCGAATTTTGTGAATAATACCAGAGGATCCTGAAAGTCTGAGAAGAATCGATTTTCTTATAAGTCTCTGCCACCATAGAGTAACATATGACTAGCTTTCATGTGATTTTTTTGGATTTAAAAGATTCTTAGAAGAATTTAATAATGTCAAAATTTGGAGTTACTAATAAAATACTTGTCCACCGATTGATATCATAAATTTTAATGCTGCACGTAATTCAAATGGTAACTTTTTTCAATTCATTAAAAAATACTTGGCCTCGAATTAATATAATAAATTTTAATGCCGCACGTAAATTAGATGGAGTTTTTTTCAGTTGATTTAGCTGTTCGAATCAAATAAGAAGAATGAGGCATCGGTTTCCAAAATGATTTCAAGGGCGATTTTTCGGTTTATTATTTTTTACTTGTTATTTGTTTCTTTTGACACTTTAAAAAATAGATGCAGATTAGTTTTTTTTTAATATAACGTTTTTTCAAGATTTGTAAAATTTTTTTCGAATTGTTCTGTATTTTTTTTTATGAAATAATTTTTTTTACAATTAAAAAAAAAATTGTTTAAAGTTTTTTTTATGGGTTGTCATAATATCTCGGGCTTAAGCAAACGCATTGATTTCCAAAACGGACCAATGGAGAAGCAAAGAAAAATGATAAATGTTTCTTCGAATTGACATTCTCTATTTAATCAATTCTTTCGTCTGATTGACTTGAAAAAATCGAGACATCAAAAACTCACATGATCGAGTTCATAAGAATGAGGTAGGACTGGCTCGCACTGACTTTTCTTTCAATACTCAATGCTGAGATGCTGCCGAAAATGAAATCAATATAAAGAGAGCCAACCGATCGAGGTATACAGAGATTGGTTTTGTAATGTTCAACTGCCGATCGAAAGGAAATGTTTGGAATTCCGGTCAGTCTTCGATACCTCGTTACTCGGTGCGGGATATTCCAATCCAAAATGAACCTCGAGTTTTTGTGTGTGATTATGAATGGAGCCAGTTCCGTTCCATCAATTCGGAGTTGTACCGTGGAGGACAATTTGATAACAACCACAGGGCTTTCACGATAGGGAATCACAGTAAAAAGATTCTCTGTGGACGTCACTCAAAATGAAGAGCGGTACGTAAGAACTGTCAATCATAATCTTGAACGTTGCGCCGGTTGTGACAAACTTGACAATTTCGAGGATCGACCGTAATGAATCACGAAACATTTGTACCTCGTAACGCGTTCAAGCTGCATCACCCGAGAATTCTCTGTTCTATTTTTTTTCCATGATGAAATCTCATCGAGGAATATACGTATATGTCATACAATAATTAACGTGACTTGTGATAGATCGGAAGTAGTTTAATTACCCGTATCTTGAAAGGTGAAAAAGTTGGAACCAACCAAATTTAAGCGGAGTTTACAAACTAAAACAATACGATACTGAATTGAATGTCACCGAAGTGAGAAAAAGGGGAACGTGAATTACGACAATCATTGCGGAACACTTTCCAGGATTCGCTTCAGAGATACTTATACCAGATATTCGCTCAAAAATATAGAAAACTTCGCACGCTTTACGTACACGATTTAATTGGAAATTTCCTCTCTTTCATCTTTGATTGTGTGAATCAGACACAATGAAAAACAATATTTTAGTGTTAATTTCTATTTTCCTGGTTTTTTACGCTACGAGGAACACTCGAGGACAATGCGTTGTTAAAAACGCAACGAAGATGGAGTGCAGCTGCACTGCCAATGAGGTACGAAACTAATTTACAAGATTTCCAATCCCGCAATTCCAAGGTTATTTCGTGGGCGATTTTGATCCCATCAAATCATTGCTGTTATATACGATATTCCTTCCATTTTCTATCAATAATTCAGTAGTGAATTTCGCTTGAGGCTGGTAAAAACTCAATAAATTATTTCGATCGTTATGATGAACTCGCAGCCAGATATATCATTCGATTATTCGTCTGTAACAGCTGCTTGTCTATTTTGTGTTAGCTTGCACAATTTTAAGTTACCAGATCCAAGCCCAGCCAATTTTCAAAACGTTTTGAAATGATAAATACCATCGAGAATTTTCTGAATATATACACTTGTTGTCGGATGGCAATTATTGCACACATATTGTTCATTTGTTTCTCTAATCGCGAAAAACAAGTGGTTATCTTATGACTCAAGCAATTTCAATTATAATCTTAATTCATAGTTTGAAAAAGGAAGAATCACTCAAAGGAAAAATGATTAATTAATTCAATAATATATGAATCCGAGTATCATATTTATTGAGTTGGTTCACATTAATCTCCAAGAATAAAGAATTATTAGTAACTCTGTATTTTCATAGTATTTTAAAAAACTATTCATTTTTTAAGTTAATTAGTGAAATGTATTTCTTCTTTCATTGTGCAGGAATTCTCATTACCGGAAACTTTCGATTACTCGAACGTCACAAGTATTTTGGTGACGGGATGCGTTGACGCCAGCTTGAATTTTTCGAGTTTTTCCGGTTCGAAAAAAATCAGTAACATCGTCGTTCAGAATATAAGTGGACGTTTGGCATTCCAGCCATTTGCGAAATTACAAAAATTCCGAATATTCAAACTCGTAAGAATACGTAAAATATTATTGATTGCACCCGACACGTTTCCAAGTTTCTCTAATATAGAAAACTTTCACATCGAGGACACGTGGATTGAAAATTTCGAGGACCAATTTACGAACATAAACGTGACGTACTTGAAAATGAAAAATGTTACGATCGATCGAATGATCGGTATGAATTTATCGGAGAGGGGCAAGTGTTTGACGATCCACGATTCTGTGATAAAAAGTGTTCAAACGACTTTGAACTTCGCTTTTTTTTCAAAAATCGACATTAGGAATTCGGGATTCGAGCTACAAAAGCCAGGACACCTGTCGATCGAGGGAAATTCCGCTATTGTATTGAACAGCGTTTTCACCAACGTTAGCATGAATCTCGTTGCGAGTGACATTACGATCAACGGTAGCTGTGCCGATGGGAAAAGTTCGCTGAGGTTATCCGCCAACAGAATTGAGAGTTCTCACAATAGATTACCCACTGAAATCATTTATACTAGAAACTTAGTTCCACGAGATAACGATACTGATTTCCCGTTGATAGTCAACAATACTGTATGTATCGCCGGGAACTGTAAGTGTCCCAAGAGCAACGGTCACAATTCCTACGAACGTTTTCATGCTAATATTTATCTTGGCATGTTGCTTTTTTTTCTTGTACCCGGATTATTATGATCGATTCAATTCATGGCATGAAAAACTACAGGTGAAAACACAGAGGCATATTATTCTCGGTTTTTCCAGTGAAATTTTGATAATGCACTTAAATATTTTTCTTTCCAGTCACGATACTCTGGCTTCAAAAATTTTTTTTATTAGTCACTTCAATGAAGAGAATTCACATGCTGAAAACTTTGAACTATTTTGTCAGATTGATTAAATTAATTCATTGCAAGCTGTCAATTTTTCTTTCCATATTTTGTTTTTTTCAGTTAATCGTTCACTCCAGGCATAATCAAAACTTTTCCGATATAGGCCTCGAGTACTATGTACATTAGGGCGATTCAAAAAAAAATAATTTTTTTGTTTTTTATTGCAAACAGGCTTAAAAGTTTCTTTTTGGTGTAAAAAGACTCCAGTTAAAATTTGAGCCCTTAATGTTAATATTTAGATAGTCCGCATAGCACTTTTCTATTTTCCATAAGAATAACATTGGAAATTTCTTTCTTGCAGATTCTGATATTTACTGCAAGTCCATCGTGCGTCATATAAAAAATATCTTTACTTATTCTTGTAGAAAATCGCACGCTCTACAAAACAGGTCTCTTATGATTTTTCATTAAACTTAATAGTTTAAAATTCATTAGAGGTCAAAATTCAATCTATCGCAAATTTGATCGATTTCAGTACGTTATAGCGGATTTTATGGTTTTATTGGAAAAGATTGGCGAAAAATTTGTGTTTATCGTAAATGAAGTCTGTTAGAGAATATTTGTTTATAATTTTTTATAATACTAAGGCCAGCGAAACTCTGAGAAAAAAAATAAAAAATAACTTTCAGTATTTGATGAAAATCATATTTCAAAAAAACAATACACACTGAAGAACACCAATATCTATTTTTACAAGAATCAACAAACTGAACTACTTCATCCACAACTCCACCGAGTAGAAAAACAGTTATATTACCGATATAGGGTCTAAAAGTTTTTTTTTATCGGCACATTGATATGTATGAGACAACTCGATTGCTCAACTATAATTTTGAAAATTGATTTTAACCATAAAAGTTTTTAAAACATGTACGGAGACTATAAGAAAACAAAAACAATTAAATACAGTACTTAACGACATTTTTTTTACATAAAAAATTTTATAAATTTCTACTAATAAATTTTTCTAAACTATTTTATTTTTTTTTGGATTACTGTAAAAAATTCTTCATGAATGTTTTCTAAGAGACCGAGTTCAAGGACCATAAAGTTTTTGCTGTACTGTACTAGAAACGGTTAAATTTGCGATAAATTAAACTTTGAACTCTAATAACTTTTAAACTATTAGGTTTAACGAAAAATCATAAGAGATCTTTTTTGTAGAGTATGCGATTTTCTACAAGAACAAAGTAGAGACATTTTTTATATAACACACGATGGGCCTGCAGTAAAGATCAGAATGTGCAAAACAGAAATTTCCAATGTTATTCTTATGGAAAATAGAAAAGTGCGATGCGGAATATCTAAATATTAATATTAATGGCTCAAATTTTAACTGGAGTCTTTTTACACCAACGAGAAACTTTTAAGCCTGTTTGCAATCGAAAACAAAAAAAAATTTTTTTTGAGTCGCCCTAATGTACATTACGAAAATTTTTCAAAATTGTAAGTATCGTAGGCTATAGTGAAAAACTAATTTTTCTGTCTATACATCCCACGTTTATCTTACCTTCAAAACGAAAATACCATAATTTATCAAATACTATTGAAAGACACACTAAACAAAAACTTTTTATTTGTGCTTGTGGTTGATTTTTGTCGAATATGATAATCTTCCATTGTTGAATGCTACGCTAAAGGCGAATTCAGTGTCAGTGTTTACGCCGATCGAAATAATTAAACAATATTTTCTGTAATAAATGTACAACCTCCTCGAAAGCTTAAATTGCCATGGAAGAAGAGGCGTCTAATCAACAATAAAAATCTATTCCAGAAAATTCAAAGTGCACAAATACTAAAAACCGTATAGAACAAAGGGAATATTCGAATTAATGATAAGGATTCCTAATTAATATATATTGGTGGAAAAGTATAATAATATTGCATTAATGAAAATAGTTTGACAGTAAAAAATTCGTCTTGATAATTTTGCACGGCGAAAAAATATTTAAAAATATGCGCTATGGAATCAGAGTGTATGAAATGAATTCTATACGCGATGGGTTTATAGTGAAATTAGACATCAACCTTAGAATCCACTAAAAGTTCCATATTAATTCGAACACTTTTGAACCTGACCCCCTTCGATTTGGCTGAAACTTCGTAATTTTCTTTTTCCCAACTAGAGGAATTTTCATTAATTTTTTTGAAATTTTTTTACCGAAGCCATAAAAAAGTTATGAATTTCTCAAAAAAATTGACCTATTTTGACTTTTTTTCAAGTATGGATTTCAAATTTACTTTAATGAAAAAAATACGCAAATAATTTTGGAAATCAAGTTTTATGGATAATTTCAGTTTTTTGGGAAAAAACCATGCATTTTTCGAATTTCGATACTCTCAATTTTTGTTTTATTCTCCCAAAAAACAACTTTGATTTAGTTTGAAGTTAAACGAAAAAAAAAATTTTCAATTAAAAAAAAAATTTATTCGTTATCAATTTCCAATTTCTTTATATTAAAAATTTTCATTTCACATCGAAATTAATCTCAGCAAACAATTATGAAATATTTGGCGCCTTACACATAATTCAATGACATATGATAAGCATTTGACGAGTAGAGCGATTATCAATATTTTTTCTTGTTTCAGAATTAGTTTTTATTTTATTATCATGTATTTTGTATTTATCATGTATTTATCATGTAAAAAAAAGACGGGAGTTATGCGTTTCACTGCAATCAGCTGATAGGGGGGATTCCTCTGAAGCAACTTTTTTCTCTAGAACGGTCCCAGGTATCTTGATCAATTTTTGTTTGTGCTTTTTGCATCACTAGTCGTATTTGCGTAAATTTGCCACGTTCGTTGTCAGTTTTTTGTATTTTTCCTGATTTTTCCGTTTTTTTATCATTTAATTTAGTGTGCAACATTTCAATCAACGACCGAAAATTGTCACCGTCATCATTAAATTTCGACTTGTCGAGAAAAAAGTAACTTTTGCAAATAATTGGAAATCTAATGAATTTTATGATTTTAAAATTTATTATTATTCAATTTTTTTGATTAAATTGTTCATTGATTCAATTGGTGAAAGAATAGGTTATATGCCCCTAGACTAACTGAATTGACGGTAGGTAAGTCCATAATCTAGCTTATAGATCTAACAAACGTGGCAAATTTAAATACGATCAGTGATACATTAGAATACATGATAATAGAATAAGAACGAATTTCAATATGTTGAACACAATTACTTGGACGCCAAAGAACAATAAAACATTCATTTAAAAATAGTATTATGAGAAAAATTATTGATAATCGCTTTACTTGTGAAATGCTATTATCATATATCATTAAGTTAGATTATGTGTAAGGTATAAAACATCTCGAAATTATATACTACGGTTAATTTTGATGTGAAAAAAATTTTTGAATGTAAAGAAGTTGAAAAAAAAATTACGGTCCACTAGACAATTAGCGGGGTTAACTCCAGAATAAATCGAAGTTATTTTTTAGGGGAATAAAATTAATGGTTTTTTACTAAAAAACTGAAATTATTCATAAACCTTGATTTCCAAAATTATTTGCGTATTTTTTTCAGAAAAGTAAATTCGAAAACAAAACTTAAAAAAAATGTCCTGATAGGTCAATTTTTGAAAAAGTTATAGCTATTTGATAAAGAAAAGCAATTTTTTTTTTAATTCATAACTTTTTTTGGTTTTGGTAAAAAATTTATAAAAGCTTTTCTAGATTGGGAAAAGAAATTTGCGAAGTCTCAGCTAAATCAAGAGGGGTCGGGTCCAAAAGTGGTCGAATTGATATGTAATAAGCCACATAATAAACCGAGGAAAACGTTGTTTTGTCGAAAGGACATGCCCAATTGTTGAAAAGAATATTATTCAGTAAGAACGACGATGATGTCGACGTATTAAATGAATTATGATTCAGTGTATGATGCGATAATGGTTTAGAAAATGAATATTGATTTTTTCCAATGTAAAATATTGAACAAATTATTTTGAATAATTCCCATTATTGAGTAATGCACTCAAGTGTATAAAAAGAGGATACTTTATTATACCTCGAGTATCAATTCTTATTCAAAAGTCGAAATATAAAAGAGGATTTGGTTGATGTTTCCAATTTTTGGAGTTCTCTAAAATAGTAGAACACTCTTTACGAAAATATTGTGCTGGCACCGAAGAAGATTTTCTTGTTAAAAGAAATAAACAAAAGTTAAAAGAAGAATTAAAAAAGAGATTCTAGAATTTGGTAGGAGGTTCAGCGTTGTTGTGGAAATAAAAAATAGTGTTAAAGTCAATGTGAAAAATAGTGTAAGTTAATGCGAAAGAGACCTTACAAATGAAAATATTGAACATTCTTGATGGCAAAATATATTATGTAATGTCTGCTCATAATAAAGCGAGAATTTAGTTATTGTGAGAGGAGATGGGCTGATATTACAGCACTATTTTCTTCGCCACATTGATTAGCAGAAACCATCCATAAGAAGGAGAGGACAATAACTGCCCCTGTAAATCGTCAAATAAAATTTGAAGTTATCATTTGTGAATGCGGAAAACTAATCCTCCAAACAAAAAAAAAATTGGTTGATGAAATACATTCAAATGCGTTCTTACCTTTCAGAACTAAAAAATCCCTTCTGCAGAACGGTCGAATCGATTGAATAAGGATTTTTACCAGTTTTACTATCTCAATAAAATAAAATATCCGGATTTTTCTGCTCGAACAAGGCTATTTCGGAAAAATGCAGAAACAAATTATCATTCCAAAAGAATATTCAATAAGAAAATTGATGAAATACAGTCACCATCAAACCGTTTTCCGAATGAATATAAAAATTTCTCTTGCAATCCACCGACATGTAATTTCAGCATTGTTCTTTTAAAATTTCAGTTTTATGTACTGTCTAGTTTGATTAAGCCGATTGTGTATGATAAAAAATACTTTATTGTTCGAAAATCATGACGTTATGAATCTTGTTTAGGGGAGACCGCGGGGCTAGTTGACAAACTTTTTTAACTATTGCTTGTAAATAAGAAACTAAAGACGATCAAAAACCAAATGATTATTTCGAATAGAAACAATTTTCCACTATCTCAGATAATAATTTGAATTTTTTAATGTGAAACGAAGTGAGTTATTGAATCGTTTTCTTGACGAACCGTTTTTGTGTCAATCGTTTCCACGTTCGGGACAAGTTGACTATGGTACTATTTTTACCTAATAATCAACTACGTACGTATTAGTAAAATTAATAAAAATGAATCGTTATCAATATTATTTATTTGATGATTCAAACAATGAATACAAAATATTGACATAAGTGAATGTAAAGATCATTTTTATCCATAAGTGTGAAGAAAAATGTGAAAAAAATGGCATTCTCGTCCTTGTCATCAAAATCAGAATTGGAGTTTCTACACACATGGAATATTATGTTTTTACTGATACATCTTGAGTGGGCTTATCTAGAGTCGACACATGTGTGTTAACATGTGTTAACATGTTAACGCGATAAAGTAGAATAAAATAAATTTGTCCATACATAAAACAGAATATTTTTTGGTTTGAGAAACGTGAACAGCCCGAAAACTCATATTTTCCTATATGAGAGCGAGGTGCACCAGGTTTGCGTAAGTTAACTTCATGAAAATGTCGCGTCAAGCCTTAACAAGGGTGAATCACGAAATCAAAATAATCAGAATTTGATAAAATTTGGTGATAACATTCTTTGGCATCAAGTATACAAATATGATTTTTTTCAAATTTTTTTACCACATGGTTATCGAATAATTGAGCGTTCAATAAAAGTTGTTATGCACGAGATGTACAACTGTATATATGTAATGTAAACTCTATGCTTATACACGTGAACTTTAGCGTTCAATTACTCGAGAGCTACGTGGTAGAAAAATCTATAAAAATTTATATTGTCTTATATATTTTTAAAGAATACATTTACCAAATTTTATGAAATTCTTATCATTTTGAAATTCTTAATATTTTGAACATGGTTTATCATGGCAACATTGTATCGTCGCGATCCACTCTTCTTAATCACGTCTTTTGATTTTCAAAATTATTAATCTAGAAGATTATTGGTTATGATTTGTAGAAGACACAAATTTTATTGAGAAATATAATAACGTGCAACGAATGGTAAATACCTTCTCGTTATTATCGATGTATGATATAGGCTTCGAAATTTAAACTGATTTATAAATTTTCTCGTTCGATTTATGAGGAGTTGAGTCAAATTCTGTCTCAGGGGTTCAGTAAAATAGTGCCGGGTCATTATGATTCATACCCTACTTGATTATGAAGATTCGTTTTCATTTATTGGAATAAATACATTTGTCATTCGGTGGTAAAAACGGCATCGGTAAAATATTTTAAAAAAATATATCATTTGTATAATTTATAAATGGGAACGAGCAGTTCGAAATCGTAATTCAAGAAAAAAAGTATTTATCCACAAACAGGGTTGTTTTAAGTTTTTGTATCATCCCAGACACCCGAAGCCTCGACCTGCAGCTCAATCCCATTGGTGTGAAGTGCAAGAGTTTCTCTTAATTCGTTAATTTCTTCGAGCATCAAACCATTGTTATCTTCTAAACGTTGAATTGTTTGTTCATAAACTCGAAGCTTTTTATCGGTTTCAGTCTGTAGCTTTTGCGACGCTTTGTCCTTCGGCATATATGATCCTAATCGATTGGACAAAGATTAGAATAAAATAAACTGAGTTGTTATATCGATTATACCTTTACTGGAAAAACGTCAACTTTGAAGAATTTTTGAACGATAAGAAGAATTATGTAATGAATGAATAAAGTTAAACGAAGTAATCTGTAAAAATCACTTTTTTGAAGAAATATTATGACAGTAATAATAACCTGAATGCACAAAGTACATAACTGACATGAACAAGATACACAGAATAAATGCACATTCGAGGGAATTTAATGAAATGCAATTAATAATTAGTTAATTTACTAACCAGCCGTTTTTTCTAATTGTACCCGAAGTTTCTGTCCACTTTGTTGAATTCTGCGCAGTTCGTGAGTGTGCTGGATATCTTTGGATTGTAATTGTTTTCTTAATTTCACCGTCTGTACGAAGAACGAAAAAGAAAAATTACGAGGTAAGTTGGCAATAGCGTATTTTATTATTCTAACGGATGTCGTTGCGAACCTCGTCTTTTTCTCGTTTGAGGTCACGTGATAATCTTTCAGTTTGCACTTTCAGTCGTCTCTCCCGCTCTTGAACTTCACAGAGAGCATGATCTTTCTTATCCAAATTTTCCTTCAGCCTTTTTACATGATTCTAAAATTACATCAAAAGTGAATGGAACAGGTTTTTAATATTCATTTCATTTCATTTTCATCCGGGAACATTGCTAAAGAAATAAACATTAATGTATATCTCACCCTTAGTGAACCTCAGCAGCAGTAAGAAAAGAGTTTTATAATATTTTGCGTTAGTTCATGAAAAATTTTATTTTATTACGATCAACTTACTGTTAAATTGGTGTTGTCGTTTGACAATTTGTGATGTGAATTCTTCAGGTCTTCATGAATTTTCATGAGATTTCTGTGCTTGTGAATAAGAATCCACGAGGCGTTTATTAAATTAACAAATATAGTTTGGAGTGAATGTAATGATCTCGAATACAGCCCACCGTCAGATGATATACAAATTCCGAGAGATTCTAATTCCTATTACACAATTAATTTTGATTTTATCATGGATTCAACCATTGCAAAAATTAAAAAAATTGTAATCGTGAGAATTATTAATAATAAATGAATAATTTACCGACACGCTCTTTTTCTCGTTTAATTGTGCTGTTTTCTCAGTAGAATAAAAGAATAATATTCATAAATATTCTTATGGATTTATTAAATGAAAATAATTGATTTTCCAAATTAATTACAAACATATTGCAATTAATTCGATACTGATATCAATATTTTATGGTTCTGTTCTATAACTGCTGACAATATAATATGAAAATTAACAATGAGCCAATAATTTGAACATTTTCTTCATCACACATGTAACAATTTTGATTTTTCGTGAAAGACTTCTATATTTATCAATTGAAAATTCAATGTGATTTCAAATTAGACTGCGGGACTCAAACTCCGAAAATTATCATTAGATAAAAAAATCATTCTTTCTCGTTCGTATCATTTTTATACTCTGTTTTGTTTGGAAAACCTCTCATTGAAATTTTTCGTTGACTGATAAACAAGAAAATAATATTTACATTTCGGAAAATATTCAAAAAAACATTATCGTAAAATTGAGTTTTTTGAAATAGAAGCAGTATGGCGCATGGCACGTACAGAAAGAATAATGTTTATACGAAAAAACAGAACGAATTTCACCTCAGACAAAGTCGATACGGCATCTTCAATATTTTCATTATTACAAAAATCCGTATCATCGGGTGTCGTTTTATTCTGAATTTCCAGGACTGATCTGAGACTCTTCATGGCTGTAACGCTGTCAGTTCTCGTAGTCATTCTTTCTTTCATGAAATAATATTGATTGAAAAATTCATCAATTAATTTGAGAATAATACACATTGTTATAATAAACATGTGATTCAAAAGACTTACATGTATGAGACGATCCACGAGTCCACGATGTACCTCGATCGCACACACTGAACGTACTGATTTTATGTAATGTCGTTGAAGCAGTCAACGATGATAAAATAATGCACCAATTATCGATCAATTTTACAAGCCTATTTGGATAATTAGCATAACTCATAGAAGGCACAGATGCGTAACCTTCGGATTTACAACGTGAACCTTATCTCTCTCCGTTCTGAGTTTGACAGTATAAGACAACGAAAGAAAACTGATTGAATTCCGGATACTTTGGGATTATTTCTGAACTACATACACATCAATTGCGTAGAATGTTTCGTAGCGTATTCGAAATAATCCCGACTTCAAATGTTCGAAGACCAAAGGCATTGTTCTCGAGACGAAAATAAACAGAATCTCATGCGGCTCCCCACATCGATGATCGCTATTTCGTATCGATTCCTGGTCTTGCAAACAGATGGCAGCATCGTTATGATTTCTCAAGTATCTCTGTTAATAATCTCTCTAAGCTACCGCGGCTCTATCAAGAATCGCGGTATTCCGGAGGAGATTATACGTTGACATATTTTTTATTTTTTTTTTCTTTCGATTGCGACCTCTTCGAACTCTGTAGCTTAATGCGTTGAAGAGATATTAATTATTTATTTTTTAATTGTATCATCAAAAAATGGTGTTGGATTTTCGCACACATTTTCGATGTTTATTTGTTTTATTTAGTGACAAATCTGGTGCCATAATACATTTTATATACCTATATATTGTTTTTCTGGTGCCATAATACAAGTATATACCTATATATATACTATATACAAACAATGTGTCAGTTTTTGATCGGATAAACAGAGTTTCGACATTATGAAGTGCGTGCGGGATAAATAAAAACAATTTTCGTCATCTAACGAAGTGCATATTACTATTTATTTTGTACAAATTTGTGATATACTAAACCGGTATCAAAACGGCCGCGTAAATGTAGTCTGTGATCTGCGTGTGAAAAAGAATATAAAAAAATGCACGATGCATATATCAACGAAACTTTTCAAGATTTCATTATTTCGTTCGATTGGAAATAAGTGTTAACTGAAATAATCCTTCAATTAAACCATAGTGCGAGAAATATTGTCCAGTGTAAATATATCGTCAGTTGCGTGGTTATATATCATGTGTAAATAGGTTACATATACGAATGAATAAAAGAAAAACACACGGAACTGTTAGAATGATGTTAGAAACTTTAATTGAATAAATATTTTCTAATTTATTTCTTGTGTCATCATTATTTTTAAACATTCCTATATTTTGCTTGATATTAAGTTTGGCTCTGCCCTTTCCGATCCTTGTTTTCACCCTATCGGTTTGCAGCATATCGATACATATTATTAATTCGTTGCCTGAGATGTGTCCTCTGAAATTCTACTACTTCTTCATGCTGATTGTAGTAACGTGATTCAAGAGATTTCTAGTCATGATCTTTAATTGCACATTTTGTAAATTAGATGTTTTAAAAAATTTCTGGTCTTGGTATAAGTATAGTTATTCTTTTTCTACTTGGTCTGTCGAGTGATAAATTTGGAAACTTGTTCCAGAAAGCCTTTGGATGCTTTCTTTTCTGATGATATGAAAACTCGTATCTTCGGAATGCAGTGGGTAAACACAAATTCTGACAATAGAACTTATGAAATGATATGTGTGTTGAGTATTCCCACTTTGCAAACTGCAAATGTGGAATTATTAGTGAAAAGATTCATTATGATAAGTCTACAGTTGCTCAGTAATCAGCGTAATTACTAAGAAAAAACTTTGCGCGGGCTCAAGATTATGCGAAAGTACCAACCATTTACGGAGTTGACGCATCTGTATATGGGTTTATACCAATACCATACATACATACTCTTGATGCCCATCACAACAAATCACCGGTGAGAATCTATCCGTCTCGACCAATCGCCGATGAAAGAATTTCTGATAGTCCTCAATATTTTCTTGTATACCGTCTGTTATCGTCTGTTAGGCCCGCTACACACGGTCAATAATATTGCACAGTAATATTGCACAATAAGTTTGTATGGTGTGTAGTGCGCCATAAATTTAAGATAGCTCAAACTTCGGTACAATGATTGCGCAATGTTTCAATACTATATCTACACGTTAAATAATATTATGCAATCACCTATATTGCGCAATATTATTGACCGTGTGTAGCAGGCCTAATAATGTAGGTTATATATACGAGTTCCATTTGATAGCTGTGTGGTAACGAACCGGCCGGGGTTTGACGTTACGAAATGCGGGACAAATGTAACAAACGTTCGCATAGTTAGTGAATAATATAAATAAACATCCCCTAGGGAAAAAAAGGTTGGGACAAGTACATTGATGGTCTCTTGTTTCTGGATGACATAGAAAAAGAATTCAGAACCAGGAAAAAAAATTCTATAGAAATAATAAACGAAAAATTGAAAAGTTCAATAAAATTCAACCAAAATAAAGACCAATCGAAAAAATTCTGCAAAGAAAAAAAAAATTTCAAAAAATTTCATAAATATTGAAGACATTAAAAAATGTACTATCCAAGTTACACGCAGTATAATAAAAATGTATGATATCAATTGGAGGCCAAGTTTTTATTGATAATTTGGAATATTTATCCAACAAATTGGAAACTTTAATGAAATTCATGATAATTATTTTCACGAAAAAAGTTAATGAAAAAAAGTCATAACGAAAGTTACGTGCAGTACTAAAATGTATTATATCAATTCGAGGTCAAGTATTTATCAGTTATTCGAAATATAATCTCCGGCGACAAATGAGCGTTGAGAATCCTTGTCGGGCTCACAACGTTTTATCAAAATTACTAAAAAATTAATGGAAATAAAATCATTAAAAATTCACATGAAAGTCATTCGTTACTTCAACAAGGTACACACTTTAAAGAATCGATTCCCTTCCGACTTTCAGGATCCCCTGGTATTATTCACAACATTCAACTTCGATTGTATCGGTACAAATTATGTTCAAATACGTCTTAAACGTACTTGTCCGGCCCATCAATTTTTATTCAAATTGCTTATTCGAAAATAAATCAAAAACGAAGTTCATGCATGTGTAAATATTAAGGAACAGTAATTCCCGAGAAAATAATTTTCCTTCGAATCGCTCTTGTCAAAATGAAACGAAAATGAAAGATGATGTTGATTAATCTATTTATATTATATGGAGTCATCATTCACAACAAAATCATTTTTCTCCAAATTCCAGGAATCCACGTGTCGTACTCGACTATATCGATATTTATCAAAATGTGTACATGACTAAAGAAAAAAAACATTGCATGGCTGAGTAGGTTCGAAAATTTCTAGTAATGCGCCTGATTATTTCTCATTTTCATTGGTTCTTACCGAATGGTATGTGTTCACTGAAGAAAATGAGAAGTGGATTTTGCTATACGAACTTGCGAACAATCAAGTTCAAATTACTTGGAGGTATTATTTTTATTTCTATCCATTTTATTATATTTGTCATTATAGCAATGATTTATTTTCGAATGAGCAATTTGAATAAAAAGTGATGTGCCGGACAAGTACGTTTAAGACGTATTTGAACACAATTTGTACCGATCCAATCGAAGTTGAATGTTGTGAATAATACCAGGGGATCCTGAAAGTCGGAGGGGAATCGATTCTTTAAAGTGTGTACCTTGTTGAAGTAACGAATGACTTTCATGTGAATTTTTAATGATTTTATTTCCATTAATTTTTTAGTAATTTTGATAAAACGTTGTAAGCCCGACAAGGATTCTCAACGCTCATTTGTCGCCGGAGATTATATTTCGAATAACTGATAAATACTTGACCTCGAATTGATATAATACATTTTAGTACTGCACGTAACTTTCGTTATGACTTTTTTTCATTAACTTTTTTCGTGAAAATAATTATCATGAATTTCATTAAAGTTTCCAATTTGTTGGATAAATATTCCAAATTATCGATAAAAACTTGGCCTCCAATTGATATCATACATTTTTATACTGCGTGTAACTTGGATAGTACATTTTTTAATGTCTTCAATATTTATGAATTTTTTTGAAATTTTTTTTTTCTTTGCAGAATTTTTTCGATTGTTCTTTATTTTGGTTGAATTTTATTGAACTTTTCAATTTTTCGTTTATTATTTCTATAGAATTTTTTTTCCTGGTTCTGAATTCTTTTTCTATGTCATCCAGAAACAAGAGACCATCAATGTACTTGTCCCAACCTTTTTTTCCCTAGGGGATGTTTATGGTTTGATATCACGCCTTTTTTCTCAAAAGTTCCTCATTTATGTTATGACGGTTATAGGATTTTAGTATAAATTTCTTTGAATTATTTGCTTAGTACATTTTTATAGATTCCATTCTCATACGAACATTTTTTATGGGATAATCTTTTTCATGAAATTATCAGCAAATAAGGGACCTTCAATGTACTTTTCCCAATCTTATTTTCCCTAGGTATGATGTTCGGCTTATAAAGTTGGTTTCCACCATAAAAGACCAATTTTTCGTAAAAATTGTAGTGAAAATATTTCGTCACAAGTCTGCCCTAGAACTTTGGCGTTTTTTTTCCTTATACTCTAATATGTTATGCCTATTAGGAACTCAACAGCATGGAGGAATCCGGGATGAGGCCCGAGAAATTAATTTCGGTTTATAATGTTGGTTTCCACGTAAAAGTCCAATTTTTCTTCAAAATTGTACTGAAAATATTTCGGCACTGGTTTGGTCTTGGACTTTGGTGATTTTTCTCCTTGTCTTCTAATATGTTTTGTCTATTGGGAATCCAAGAGCATGAAGAAATGCGTGTTGTGGGCCATAATATGATTTTCGGTTTATAACATTGGTTTCCACGAAATAAGATCTATTTTTCGTTAAAATTGTACTGGAAATATTTCGTCACAGGTCTGTCTTTGGACTTTGGCGATTTTTTTCCTTATACTCTAATATGTTTCGTCTATTTGGAACCCAAGAGCATGGAAAAAAGTGTGTTGCGGGCCGAGATATGATTTTCGGCTTATAACGTTGGTTTCCACGAAAAACAACAAATTTCTCGTCAACATTGTACAGAAAATATTCCGTCACAGGTCTGTCCATGGAGTTGGGCTATTTTTTTTCTTCTACTCTAATTTGCTATGCTTATTGGGAACCTAAGAGAATGGTAGAAAGCGGGTTGGGGGCCGAGATATGATTTTCGGCTTATAACGTTGGTTTCCACGAAAAAGGGCCTATTTTTCGTCAAAATTGTACTGGAAATATTTCGGCACTGGTTTGTTCTTCCACGTTGGTGATTTTCCCCCTTATCTTCTAATATGTTTTGTGTAATAGGAACCCAAACGAGTGAAGAAATGCGTCTCGTGGGCTGTAATATGATTTTCGGCTTATAACGTTGGTTTCCGCGACAAAAGATCTATTTTTCGTCAAAATTGTACTGAAAATATTTCGTCACCTGTCTGTCCTTGGCCTTTGGCGATTTTTTCCAAGTCTGCATACCAAGAAAGAACTGATGTAAAGATTTCCTTAATAGAACAGATTTTATTTATCCCTTTTCTTCAAAATTCAAATGAAAGATAGATCAAATTCAAGACACGAAAAATCCAACAGATTGCCCACTTTAAATGTCGCTTTTGCATTCTGAATCTAGAGATTTCATTTCATCCAAAACGTGCCCCCAATGAAATATATTTCCAAAGTTTGCAAGCGGCCGCTGAGGTTCAATTATCCACAGTTTGATAGTTGCTGAAAAAAAGTATCCGAAAACTTCTAACATTTATTATGCCAGAACTCAACGCAGCAAAAAAAACTAAGCAAACTTAATTCAACAGAGCAACAGAATTCAAAGACGTTTAAAGTACCTGCATTGGTTTTGGAGGAAAACCATTTCAGGACAATTCAGAAATGAATTTAGAAATTCGAAAACTCACAATGGAGTAGAAAAAGGAAAATTGAAGTATCTAGAAAAGCGGAAGACTTTTGTGATGAATTTTATAGATTACATGATACGGTTGGAGTAAATGATTTGAATGATTGGAACACATGCTGCAACACAGAAATATCAAAGTTTGGAAGTATTCGCTGTGTATCAGTCATACAAACTTCAATACTATTTGAAAAGGAACACTTAAAAACGTGCCGAACCAAGTTCCATTACATATTACCATAATCAAAGATAAGGGGTGATCCGTAGCATATATATTTATGCACAGAAATTTCAGAGTTCGCAGGGATCTGCTGCAATTCACGGAATGAGTTTTGAAGACAGCAATTTCAAATCTATCCATAAATGACCAACTGAAAACTTTTGTAATGAATTTTTCATTTTATATATATGTTACAGTTAGAGTCAAAAAGTAAAATGAATGGCACAGTATATAAATTGTATAGTTTGTAGATCTTTGCTGTATTTCAATGATCCGAATCTACAGCATTATAATGAAAAGTTGTCAAAATTCATGATGTCACATTAAAATGACATAGCACACATTGCATTCAGAAATTCTGTATATTTCCATGGATATTGGCAGGCATTATATTTGATCGTTTCCAAAACTGAGCAACTGTAGACTTATCATAATGAATCTTTTCACTAATAATTCCACATTTGTAGTTTGCAAAGTGAGAATACTCAATATTACCATAATTAAAGATAGGAGGTGATACTTAGCACATATATTTATCCACAGAAATTTCAGAGTTCGCAGCTATTTGCTGCGGTTCAATGTATCTGCGCAATGAGCTTCGAAGACAGCAATTTCAAATCTATCCATAAATGAGCAACTGAAGACTTTTATAATCAATTTTTTACTTCATGTAGATGTTACAGTTCGAGTCAAAATGTAAAATGAATGGCACAGTATTTAAATTGTATAGTTTGCAGATTTTTGCAGTATTTTAATGATCCGAATCTACAGCGCTATAATGAAAAGTTGTCAAAAGTAATGATGTTTCATTAAAATGACATAGCGCACATTGCATTCAGCAATTCTGTAAGTTTCTGGGGATGTTGGTAGGCATCATATTTGATCACATCCAAAACTGAGCAACTGTAGACTTATCGGAATGAATTTTTTTTATAATAATTCCATATTTGTAGTTTGCAAAGTGGAAATACTCAACATACATGTCATTCTATAAGTTTTATTATCAAAATTTGTGTTTGCATACCGCATTCCTAAGATACGACTTTTCATATCATTAGCAAAAAAAGCATCCAAAGACTTTCTGGAAAAGTTTCCAAATTTATCACTCGACAGACCTAATGGGAAAAGAATAACTACACACTATAACAAGACCAGATTTTTTTTTGAAAATCTGATTTACAAAATGTGCAATTCAAGATCATGGTTAGAAACCTCTCGAATCATGTTACCACAATCATCATGAAGGAGTAGAAAATCATAGAACACATATTAGGGAACGAATTAATAATATGAATCGATCCGCTGCAAACTGAGCAGGTGAAAACGAGGATCGGAGAGGGCAGAGCCAAACTGAATATCAAGCAAAATATGGGGATGTTTAAAAATAATGACGACACAAGAAATAAATTAGAAAACATTTATTCAATTAAAGTTTTTAATATCATTCCAACAGTTGCGTGTATTTTTGTTCTATTTATTCGTATATATAACCTATTGTTATAAGCCATCGTTCTGATGAGGTGCGTGTGCGTGTGTGTGTGTGTGAGAGAGAGTGCGAACGAGGGACGCAGAGCGGGCGAGGATGCGAAGGGTGTGCGTGACGATGGATGATTGGCGAGAAGGAGGTCTCCCGTAAGCGTGAAGGAAAGAAGAGCGAGGGCAGAGAGAGATGAGGCAGTGCGAATTGAGAGTGCGAATCGAGCGAATGTGAGTGATTGCGTGAGAAACGAGGAGAATTTATCGAGACTCCGGGTATACTCCAAAAGAAAACGGGCTCCCGCAGTTCTAGGTCTAAGTTTTGCCATTATAATAAATAAACTTTCTGCCAGCATAAGCAAGCGGTAATCATTTGTGTAAATCCCCGAACCCCAGCCTATAATAATTCAGAAGTGGGATTCGAATAACGTGTCGGGGAATGTACGACAATGGCGAGCGCACAAGAGTTTGAAGATTTCTTTCGAAAGTCATTACAAACTGTGGCCGAAAATGCGAAAGATAACGTAAGTGACCAGACCGAGCTTGTTGAACGAGAAATCGCGCGGATGCGGCGGGAACTGTCGTCGGAACAGCATAACGCGAACGGATCGCGATTTCAAGAATCTCTGGAACGAGCCGGCGGCCAACATGGCGTCATCCAGCCGCCGACACGTGGGATAAATGAGTCGAGCTACGCTGATAAGCGCGAGCACGCGGGCCATGAAAGACAGCCGCCATTGATTGACGACGAAACTGAAGGTAGGAATTCCGAGGTAGCAGCCGATACGCGCGCGAATAATACAACCACGGAGCACCTAGACGAAACGTTCCGTGAGGCGCTACACGACGCGCAAGCTACAGAAGACACGTTACGGCGACTGATGGCGCGTATGGCCTTGAATGCACAACCAAGTGCAAATGTGCCGCTATACCACATAATTCCGGATCTCAGTAAAAATATTGAAGAATTTCGGGGCGATGGGAAGGGCTTAACAGCTCAAGAGTGGATCGACAACGTGACGTCGATGCGACACATCCACCAATGGCCGGACAACTACGCCTTGGAAACGGCGCGGATGCATTTAACAGGAGGAGCCAAGGACTGGTACAAAGTGCATGCCCCACAACTACAATCATGGCAGGCTTTCGATACCGCGTTTCGCCGAACCTTTTGCGTGGCTACCAGCACGGGTGAGAAATACAAAAGAATGGTAAACCGCGTACAAATTAAAGGAGAAGCCTTGAGTGAATACTTCCATTCCAAAGTACGTTTGTGTCGCGAACTAGGATTAGACCTGCGAGACACCAAGGAGCAGATAATGGACGGCCTCTGGTCTCACGAAGTGTGTGTCGCACTAATGGCTAAACCGCATTACTCGCTAGACGAATTGCTACACGACCTCATTACGAGCGAACGGACACTCGAGCAGCGCGCTGCTCGACCCCGCGCAAACCGGGACTCGACGCGACCGAGTACGAAACGCGAAGGTACGAACGATACGAGTGATAACCGTGAATCGAAAAGTGCGAGCGGGACCGAACCACGAGCGGGTTATCGCCCCCCCGTACGGAATAGTGACGGCGAGTTAAAATGTTATAACTGCGGGCGTTTCGGGCACATCGCGCGGGACTGTCCGGAGCCCCGCAAGGCATTGAAATGTTTAAAGTGCGGGAAAACGGGCCATACGGCCTCGCATTGCGCCCCTGAAGGAAACCCCCGAGAAGCGAGTATACGCGTTATAAACGAGCACGATGACGGAAGTGCGGTAGCGAAATATATAAAAACGATAAAAGTGGGAGATGTGGAAATGGAAGCCCAAATTGACCCAGGCAGCTCCGACTGCACTATCAAGTCAACGTGCGTGCTCCTCAACGGATTCGAAATCATCCCCAAGGTGAATTGGCTCAAGCCGTTTGGTCCACCCGAGTATCGTGTCGCGTCACCGGGAGTAATTAAGGTGGATGTGAGCGTAGACGGTGTACTAGTGCCCGAAGTAACGGTTCGTGTCGTTCCGGATGATACGCAAGCGTGCAACGTCCTCATTGGGCGCTCGTATACTGAAAGGCCATGGGTGAAGTATACGAAATGTGGTGACGAACTCGTGTTTGAAGTACGTGACGAAGCGCAACACATGGCCGTTAACGCGAGCGAGCACCGATCGAGCATCGATTTCTGCGCGAACGACAACGAAACGATACCGGTCGCGGAAATAAAGTTACTAAACGTGTCAAACGGTGACACGACTCACGGTCTAGCGGTTATGAATATCGGACGCGATAAGTGCGGGGTGGGAGAGGGCCAGTGCCTTGTGCGCGGCGAAATAGTGGAATTACCAAAACAAGAGCAAACGGGAAACCGGCGCGATATCGTTAAAAGTGATCTAGTCGTAGGCAATGATCAGCCAGACGAGGTGGTAACCGAATTGGTAAATATTCTCAATGAATTCCGGGATTGCGTAGCACTCAGCGTAGATGAAATCGGAAGGGCAACTTCGATGGAAATGGACATCGTAGAGAAACCTGGCAGCAGGCCGGTCAGCGCCAAACCATACCGCGCCAGTCTGAGCGAGCGGGAGGAGATGCGGAGGATCATGAAGGAATGGCGGGACGCGGGGATAATTCAGGACACCGAATCGCCGTATGCGAGCCCCGTGCTACTGGTCAAAAAGAAGGACGGAAGCTCGCGAATGGTCGTCGATTTCCGTCGCTTAAACAAACAAACGGAACGTGTACACTTCCCACTGCCGAGCCTGGACGATCACCTAGCCTTAATTCGGAACAGCCGCGTGTTTATCACACTGGACTTGGCCCACGGCTATCTGCAGATCCCCTTAAAACAAAGTGCGCGTGCGAAAACAGCTATAATCACGCCCGACGAAACCGCGGAATTTACGCGAATGATTTTTGGACTAATGAACGGCCCAGCGTACTTCTCAAAAGTGATGCATCAGGCGCTGGGTCCGTTACGGGATAGCGTAGTATTATACTACTTGGACGACATCTTCATGCCCGGCAAGGACTGGACGGACTTACGAAAACGACTCATCAAAACATTAGGAGCGTTACGGAGTGCCGGTCTAACCATTAAGCTGAGTAAGTGCCGGTTCTTACAAACGCGCGTCAGCTACTTAGGATTCGAGATCGGACCCAACGGTATTGAGCCCGGAGAATCAAAGGTACGAGCGATTGCGGAGTTTCCTGCGCCTCGAAACGCCACGGAGGTACGTCGATTCCTCGGAATGGCAAGCTTCTTCCGGCGCTTTGTGCCGCGTTTCGCACAACTCGCGGCGCCGCTACATGCATTATTGAAACAGCGTGAAACGTTTAGATGGGGAAAACTTGAGAAAAGGGCATTCGACGACGTCAAAAACGCGTTGGTGAGTCAACCGGTATTACAGCCTTTCGATCCCGAACGAGAGACTCAGTTACACACTGACGCGAGCGCGGAAGGATTGGGAGCACTACTATTGCAGAAGAGCGACGAAGGTGCGTGGCAGCTGATCTATGCGATTAGCCGCAGAACGAGCGAACCGGAGCGAAATTACCACTCCAGCAAGCTGGAGCTCCTCGCTATAGTATGGGCAGTAACGCGGCTCAGACCATTGATTCTTAACATACCGTTTACGATCCTAACAGATTGTCAGGCCCTGGTGCACATTAGTACAGTACGTACGACCAACCCGCAAATGGTACGTTGGATCAGTGCGTTGTCGGAATTCGACTTCAGCATCGACCACAAACCCGGTGATAAAATGGTGCACGCTGATGCTCTCAGCCGGGCACCAGTGGGGACGGACGTGGCAAACGAGAAATGGATCCTATCAATATCGAATGAAACAGAAGAGACCTCCCTATACCAATACGCAGACGAAGCGACTCAAGAAAAACGACGGATTCTCAGAAAGAACGAAAGTGTTCGTACCGCGAGTGAGCGGGAAAAAGTGCGAGGATACACACTTGTGGACGATTTAGTGTTTAAGATTCAAGAAAAACGCAACACCCTCCTAGTACCGAAGGCTATGAGGAAGAGTATTGTAGTGCGGTATCATGACGGTAAGAGTCACCCCGGGGTGGATCGAACGTGCGCGATGTTATCGGAAGATTTTTATTTTCCCGGGCTGAAACGCTACGTCCGTAAACACGTGCAGGCGTGCCTAGAGTGCGCGCTCGCGAAAAATCGAAAGGGACGACCGAAAGGGGAGCTCCACCCGATTCCCCCAGGAGAGCGACCATTCGCCTTAGTTCACGCGGATCATACTGGCCCCTTTGTCACATCGAAGTCTGGAAATAAATACATCTTAGTCATCATAGATAACCTCACCAAATATGTGGTATTACATGCCACAAGGGATACGAAATCTCGAGGCGTAATTAAGGCATTCCAACAGTTAGTGCTAAACTTCGGTGCACCGCATCGAATCGTGAGCGATCGAGGCACGTGCTTCACCGCGAAACAGTTCGAAGATTTTTGCGAACTTCACGGTATTCGGCACACACTTAACTCCCCGAGGCACCCCCGCGCCAACGGACTCGTTGAACGCATGAACAGTACGCTCACGGCAGCGTTGCAAACTAGCCTCCGCGATAGTGAAGGACGAGACTGGGACTTACGGCTCGCCAAGGTCCAATGCGACCTCAATGACGCGCCAAACGCGACAACGGGAAGAAGCCCTTTTGAGCTAGTATACGGATACGTGGCCAAGCGTGAAACAGGCGTCCTACGGAACCTAATCGACCCGGTAGAAAACTACGCACCGCCCCAGGAGCTGCAACAGCAGGCCCGCGAGAAAATCGTGGAACGCCAGAGAGCGATGAAGGAGCGTTACGGGGCGACCAGAACCCGAAACATGGAATTCGCACCGGGAGACATAGTCTATATGTGTGCCGCCCGTGTGGGCACAGGAGAGAGCACGAAACTACAGCCTCGTTACCGAGGTCCGCTGTCCATCCTAACGAAACTACCGGGAGATACCTACCGGGTCATCGATCTACGAGACGGCCAGAGGCGCCGGTACGCGAGCACCGCTCACGCGAGTCAGTTAAAGCAGTGGCAACCACACGACGAGGAACCTGGCAGCGGCGAGGACGAAGACGGCAACGATTCGGAAACCTTAAGCGGCGCAGAAGCGGACGAACCAGAATTGGCACGCGGACGGGAGCCCGAACAAATCGAAGTCGACTGCACCGTCGAGAACGAGCGACGACCACAGCGTGATAGACAGCGACCGAAATACCTTAAAGACTTTGTGTAACGGTCCTGTTCGAGGGCGAACAGAAAGCAGGATGGCCGAGTGTTATAAGCCATCGTTCTGATGAGGTGCGTGTGCGTGTGTGTGTGTGTGAGAGAGAGTGCGAACGAGGGACGCAGAGCGGGCGAGGATGCGAAGGGTGTGCGTGACGATGGATGATTGGCGAGAAGGAGGTCTCCCGTAAGCGTGAAGGAAAGAAGAGCGAGGGCAGAGAGAGATGAGGCAGTGCGAATTGAGAGTGCGAATCGAGCGAATGTGAGTGATTGCGTGAGAAACGAGGAGAATTTATCGAGACTCCGGGTATACTCCAAAAGAAAACGGGCTCCCGCAGTTCTAGGTCTAAGTTTTGCCATTATAATAAATAAACTTTCTGCCAGCATAAGCAAGCGGTAATCATTTGTGTAAATCCCCGAACCCCAGCCTATAATACTATGTACACATGATTTATAACCACGCCACTGACAATATATTCGCACTGGACAATATTTCTCGTACTCTGGTTTAATTGAAGGATTATTTCAGTCAACACTTATTTCCAATCGAACGAAATAATGAAATCTTGAAAAGTTTCGTTGACATATATGCATCGCGCATTTTTTATTAGTATATTACACACCTAGGGAGGGAAAATAGACTACTTCAAACCGCGGGCAGAATTGTCACCCGAGCCGAAGGCGAGGGTGATAAGCACGCGGTTTGAGGTGGTCTAATTTCACTCCCGTGGAGTGTATACGATTTTTCTGTCCGACGCAGGCGGAATGCGGCAACTTCGGCCCGCGCAGCGGGCCGAAAGTTGCCACTTTCCGCCCGGAGGGCTGAAAATTCTTTTTCACACACACATCACAGACTACATTTACGCGGCCGCTTTGATACCGGTTTAATATATCACAAATTTTAACAAAATAAATAGTAATATGCACTTCTGTAGATGACGAAAATTATTTTTTTATTGATCCCGCACGCACTTCGTAATGTCGATACTCTGTTCATACGATCAAAAACTGACACGAGGTTTGTACATATATATATGTATATCGATCGAATTTATGACTGCTGTTACCAGCTGTGCTGCGCCGTGTGCTATACGTTATGAAGTTGACGTCAGATTTCCAATCATCAACAACTAATTTCAACAACCAATCACGTCTAAAAATCGATGTCGTCAGATCCAACCAATCAGAAACTCGATAGCATCAAAGTGCCTTTGATGGTGTTATAATTTAATATACAGACACATAAATTTTTGAATGTGTTGGTAACTTTTACATAATCTTGAGCCCGTGCAAAGTTTTTTCTCAGCAATTACGCCACCAATGATGCTGATTTTGGGCTCATTCGATAGAGAATTTCTCAATTAGCTGAAAGTTCAATTTTCAAAATCGTACATAACTCATAGGCTTCGCAATTAAAGAAAATCACATGCCAATTTTACCCCCACCACCGCGAATCATTTTATTCAGAGAAAGTATAGTCTCGGCGAGAGCCTCGGGCCAGCAGACGACAGGGTTGTCAATGTACTTGTCCCGAGACTCTACCGAGTCTCTTGAAGTCTCGGCGAGAGCCTCGGGCCAGCAGACGACAGAGCTGTCAATGTACTTGTCCCGAGACTCTACCGAGTCTCTTGATAAGGCAAATCTAGGTCTGGAAGTTGTAAGGAAAAATGTTCGTCAACCTATAACGTCAAATTTTCTTTTTCTGATCTGAAATATTATGGTTGATATTTAATAAAACAAGAACACACTCAACTGTTCGTGTATAATGTGAGACACTCCAATCGAATAAATGTTTTCTAATTTATTTCTTGCGTCATCATTACTTTTGAATATTCCCATATTTTGCTTCCTTATTGAGTTTGGCTCTGCTCTTTCCGATCCTTGTTTTGACTCTATCGGTTTGCAGCGGATGAATACATATTATTAATTGGTTGCCTAATATATGTGTCCTATGATTTTCTACTATTTCTTCATGCTGATTGTGGTAACGTGATTCAACTATGATCATCAATCGCACATTAGTACATCAGATTCTCAAAACAGTTTCTGGTCTTGATATAAGTGTAGTTATTCTTTTTCCACCTGGTCTGTCGAGTAATAAATTTATAACTTGTTCCAAAAAGTCTTTGGAAGCTTTTTTTGCTGTTAATATGAAAAGTTGAATCTTCAGAATGCGGTAGGCAAACACAAATTTTGACAACAATACTTGTATTGAATGAAATAACGTGTATGTTGAGTATTCCTATTCTGCAAACTGCAAATGTGGAATTATTGGTGAAAACATTCATTACGATAAGTCTACAGTTGATCAGTTTTGGATACGATTAAGTATAATGCCTACCAACATCATGAGAACCTACAGAATTTCTGAATGTTATGTGCGCTATGTCATTTTAATGTAACATCATAACTTCTAACAACTTTCCACTATAATATACTATAAATTTAAATCATTGAAATACAGCAAAAATCTGCAAACTATAAAATTTATATTCTGTGCCATTCATTTTACTTTTTGACTCTCACCGTAACATAAATATGAAGTGAAAAATTCATAACAAATGTCTACAGTTGATAATTTATGGATGGGTTTGAAATTGCTGTCTTCCAAACTAATTGCGCAGATACATTGAATCACAGCAGATACCTGCGAACTTTGAAATTTCTGTCGATAAGTTGTAACGAGACGTTCTACCGGCACTACTCCTGGAGCATGACGTCCCTCCTTACACCGCAGCGCTCTACGCTCTTGCGGGTATACCTCCCTATGTCTTTGCGACACTCACAAGAGACTTAGCATAGGGACGACGCCTCGCAGGAAGCTCCGCCTCTTAGTACCATCGGTAGTCTCTCCTACCCAATTATATCGATAATCGATACCCATCGACGCTCCTGAGCCACCCCTCTAAGACCCGAACGTCGATCGGCACGTCTTACAATCTGATAGCCACCTTATAGCCCGGCTGCTCGCTCGGCTGGCTGGTTCGCACCACAAATAATTGTTTAAATGAGCACTCTGATAAATACAGTGGTGGGGAATTTGCAAAATCTTCCCTACCCGGGCTACTCAAACCCCACATCGAAATCCCACCGGTCACCCATCGGCCTACCGAAGAAGGGAGGCTTCTCCTCTCTTCCCTGAGGCTATTTAAGCTCGTGCACGACGACCTCCGGGATTATTCTGCAAACAGTTCAATTGTTCAATTTCAACGAGGACAATCTTCTTCGGGTAATGACTCAATACTTATAGTTGAGACTAGCTCTCTCAACCTAATTTCACCCTGAGTTCGTGACTAGGACTCTAACTCCTTAGAAAGCCCCAGCATTGCGCCTGGAAGTCTGACTCTGGAGTTAGAGGATTATATTGGTGACCTTAGGAAGGAAGAATCAAGCGAGCCGTTCGGTTAAAGTTATCGCTAGTGAAAACGTGAACTATCCTTGATTAAGGAAGGAATTAACGTGAAACAGTCCGATTTCACTGCTCATATCACTCCCTGCCGTAAGTTGTGAAAAGAAATCGTTTAATTCTGCCCATATAATTTTCTATCAGCCAAATATCCACGACTCTTCCGAAGTTAGTGGAAAGTCCTCGATTTTATCACAGCTTCCCTGGTTTCGAATATGAGCACCCGTCTCGCTCGTGTTCTATGAGACAAAGCCTCCATAAGCAAACTTTTCTGTGGGTCAAAAGTCAGCACCGACGAAATTTTTTCTTATGTGACGCCAGCCTCTCTAGCCTGAATGAGAATTGCTTTTAGGCTCCCTCTTCTTTAGCGACCGGATTCGCGAGATTCTCCGAGCGCGCATATCTTACAGAATGGGAATAATATAGTAGAATCAGAACCAAGGGAATCTCGTCTATTTCGTATTATCGTACGAGCTCTGCTTTGTTGTGTGCGTTGTGTGAGTACTTTTAACTCATATTTAAACATAATTTGTATCGATCCAATCGACGTTGAATTTTGTGAATAATACCAAAGGATCCTGAAAGTCTGAGAAAAATCGATTTTCTTATAAGTCACTGCCACCATAGAGTAAGAAATGACTAGCTTGTATGTGATTTTTTTGGATTTAAAAGCTTCTTCGAACAATTCCATAATGTTGAAATTTGGAGTTACTCATAAATTACTTGTCCTTCGATTCATATAATAAATTTTAATGCTGCACGTAACTCAAATGATAACTTTTTCCAATTTATTAAAAAATACTTGGCCTCGAATTGATATAACCCCTAGGAAAAAAAAGGTTGGGACAAGTACATTGATGATCCCTCGTTTGCTGATAATTCCATCCATAAAACGAACTTGGAAAAAAAAAAAATTGTGAAAAAAATTATTTTATAAAAAAAAATACAGAACAATTCGAAAAACAATTTACAAATCTTGAAAAAACATTATATTAAAAAAAAAACTAATCTCTATCTATTTTTAAAAGTGTCCAAAGAATCAAATAACAAGTAAAAAATAAAAAACCGAAAAATCGCGCTTAAAATCATTTTGGAAACCTATGCCTCATTCTTCTTATTTGATTCGAACAGCTAAATTAATTGAAAAAAATTCCATCTAGTTTATGTGCAGCATTAAAATTTATTATATCAATTCGAGGCCAAGTATTTTCTAATGAATTGAAAAAAGTTACTACTTGAATTACGTGCAGCACTAAAATTTATGATATCAATCGGTGGACAAGTATTTTATTAGTCACTACAAATTTTGACATTATTAAATTGTTCTAAGAAGCTTTTAAATACAAAAAATTCATATGAAAGCTAGTCATTTGTTACTCTATGGTGGCAGAGACTTCTAAGAAAATCGATTCTTCTCAGACTTTCAGGATCCTCTGATATTATTCACAAAATTCGACTTCGATTGAATCGATACAAATTATGTTTAAATATGTGCTAGAAGTACTTGTCCGGCCCATCACTTTTCATTCAAATTGCTCATTCAAATAAAAATCAAACTAGACCTTAATTAATGTATTATTTTTATGGAACTAATATTAACGCTGCCATTACACGCCCACTTGAATTCGAACATCATCCCATATATGCTCGGCGGCAACTATCTCTTCGCAACAATTCACTCATGTTTTTGTGTTGATTTTAATAAAGTGCAATCGTGTACGTGATGATAAAAAAAACGAGATTGTGCAGACGAATCCTCTCGAAAATTTATTAAAATGCGATTTATTATCAGTTGAAAATCTTTAGTAATAGAATAGGTTAGTTGCTATAACAAATAAAATTCGTTTGAAGAAGGAAATGTGACTTCATCTTAATTGTTGTTAGGAGTATTGGAAATTTTTTCCGTGTAACAACATGCTTGTGAAATAATTTCTGAAAATTTCAAGATTTTCCAAACGGCTTGAGGCCCACAGTGAAATCGTGACCACAAACGCAGAAAAATTCCATGTATTATAAACGAAAAACTTCAACCCCCGTGGTCGCAAAACGAAAAAAAATATCGATTGCCTCAGTTTCGAATTGTCAATAAAAATTTTGTAATCAAGCACTTTCGAATAATCTGTCATGCGTTTACAGATTATGCGTTTATACTGCCTTTCTATACTTTTGTAGTCCCTTGCTCTCTTTCGACATTCCTGTTTTGGGTTATTTTATACCATCAATCCGAATGTTGTTGACAGTTTTCGATTTGTCTCCATTACATATAACACTGTCGGATTCCTCGGCCTTTATTTCTCTTTTTTTCTTCTTCACTTTTTTTCACCACTTTTACCAAAACATTGTCCTGCATTTATCTATTTTCTACAGAACCGGAAAAATTGGAGCAGTGTCGGTGAACTATCAGATTCGCGATCTTTATAACCTTATCTAGTTAGCATTTCTAAAATACAGTCCAACCTCCCAATAAGCACGCCCGCAATAAGCACGCTTCCCCAGTTTTTCGCTCGAGCACTTCCCCCACTCCGACTCAAATTCCGAGCTCGAGTCGCGCTCTAGTGAATTCGCACGTGGACCTCTCAATAAGCACGCCTAGCTAAAGACTAAAATGAGATGAATACACAATGTGTATGATCGTTTTTAATGCTTCTTATTATTTAAAAACTTTCGTACAAAATTTCCAAAGATTCTGACAAATAATTAAAATTAGTATTTTCGTTCATTTGACAGTCATTTTGATTCATGACGTGATCAACTGGAGGTGAATAGTTTTCAATAGAGCCGAATTCTCCCATTGAAGATGGAACCTCAGACGAATGGAATTCTGCGATGTCGTCTTCTAAATACATAAAACAAAGAATGTGCAATCAATATTTAAAAAAAACTTATTCAATTCTATATGTATAAAAATGCATCATTAAACGCCGAGTAATAGCATAACGAGCACAGCTCATGGCCAGCATGAAAAAAAATTAAATGAAGAACAAAACATACTTTTTTCAGTTTTCCGAACCCACTCCAATATTGTTGCTGCATCGGCCTCTTCATATCCTCTGACTTTTTTCAAGCAATTGAGTAAATCATTCACATCACGGTCGTCTGCAGACAATGGAGTGAAAGTCACTTCAGTACCCACGGAAATATCAAGATTATCCAAAGTCAGTGAGCTCTGATCGGTTTGAGTTGACGCATCTTTCAATTCTTTCGGCCATATATTATTCCAGCATCTATCAATTGTACTGGATTTAACTTTTTCCCAAGAATCAGCAACCCAGATAATGACTTTGTACAAGTCGACTTTCTTCAAAAACTCGATCAACCGAACATTTTCATCCTGAGCTTCGATGACTGCATTCACGAGGTTGATTTCGTAATGTAGTTTTACTGTTTGTATGATGCCCTGATCCATAGGTTGGATAAGAGAGGTGACGTTTGGAGGAAAAAAGTGGATTTCGATGTCGTTGACCTTGATATATCGATGTGATCGACAATTGTCCACCAGAAGTATCGCTGTCTTTGGCAAGTTTTTTGAACTAAGGAAAATTTCAACTTTAGGGACAAAAATGTCCTTAAACCATTCCTCGAAAATTTCCAGGTTCATCCATGCGTTTGTCTGATTACGGTACCATACAGGCAATTTGTTTTTGTCAATGTTTCTCAGACAATGTGGGTTTTTAGATTTTCCGATGAAGATCAGTGGCAGTTTGAAGGAACCATCAGCATTGCAACATGTTGCTATGGTGATTCGCTCTAATTGCTTTTTGCCACCTGAAGCTTGTGTCTCATCTGCTGGGACAAAGGTTCTTTTCGGTGTACTTTTGTACATTAATCCAGTCTCATCCATGTTGAAAACTTGAGCTCTTTTAAGTTCTTTTTCAGCTACTAATTCGGAAAATTTTTGTTTGTACCGATTAGCTGTTTCCTCATCGGCTGATAGTTTCTCCCCTTCAAAACGCATAATAATATGGGAAAGTTTCGAATTAGCGTGCGCTGATTTTATGGAGTTGGGAAGAAAAAAATTTAAATTGTTTTTTGTTTTCTGCGCATGTGTGTATTAGGGTGCTTCATTTAAAAAAAATTGATTTTTTTTCTCGCTCTTACCCCCTCTTTATTCACGCTCTTACGATTTTAGTATTCGATGAAAAAAGAATCGTGTGAAAAAATGAGCCCTCCAACTTATTTCTTAGAGGTCGCTAATCTCACTTGAATTACCCGTTTAAATAACTTGGGGAAATCTTACTTTTCGGCAAAAGTGAAAACACTCGTGAGCTACTCTTATATAAGTTTTGGTACGTATCGATATCTTTTCAATACAAAATGAAAAAAAAAACGTCGAGAATTCAATTGAGTAGAAAAAACAAAGAAAAATACATAATTCATTATTAGTCAAAAAAATTTTACTTTTCCAGTGGCTGTAATGCCTATTGTATAGTAGTTGATAATTATGTTCTATCGTAAGGTTTTGGAAAGCTTAAAGAATAAGTTTCAATGTATTATGCATAAATCGCAAAAATTTTAAGTAGCTTACGAGTATTTTCACTTTTGCCTAAAAGTAAAATTTCCCCATGTTAATTAAACGGGAAATTCAAGTGAGATTAGCTATCTCTAAGAAATTAGTTAGAGGGCTCATTTTTTGATACGATTTTTTTGTATCGAATACTAAAATCTGAGGGGGTAAGAGTGAGAAAAAAAATCAAATATTTTTGTCAAGCACTCTAGTGTGTATGTGTGTAGCACACTTCATGCTGCATTTGAACCTTTCATTAATGTTTTTCAGATCATCGATTTTACTTACCTGTGATTTTTAAATTTTTCACGGGGTTTCGTTTCTTCCATTTTGCCAACCATCCATGACTAGCTTTGAAGCTGTTTGATCCGCCAACCCTGGAGTTAATGACCAGTGCTTGTTGACACAACATTGGCCCAGAAACGGGAATGCCTTTGCGGCGACAATCGGCAAGCCACGTAAACAATTCCGCATCAAGATCGTTTGATTTATTTATTTTTTTCAATATTTTGGTGTTGCTCGATTTGGCGGCATTCTCGATAACATTCTGGTTCGATTTCCATCTACGGAGAATGCTATCATTCAATGCGTACTTGGCACATATTTCTTGCGACGTTGATTTTTTGGACTCCTCCAAGATTTTCTTCTTTTCCTCAAACGTGTATCGATTACGTTTCATTACGGTCGGTTCTTTTGTAGAATAAAGTACAGGTACGGATACGCTTTGAGATACAGATTGTACCCTAGTACTTTCTTCGACTTGTATGCCACAGTCGGAGCTCTTACGTCTTTTCACTGTTTCTGCCATACTGTAATATTTGTCACTTCATTCGATTGCTATTGTGAAGACATATGTCATATGTATACCCTATCAATACAATGTAATACTATGTGCATCATACAAAACAATTTTGTGGTATGTATTGCACACAACGGTTTCTATACATCCAATCGATAGATATTTTACATATTTACTTACCGTGAAAAAATTCTTATTTGTTCAAGCGTGCTTATTAGGAAGTTCGCATGCTAAAAAGAGCGAGAGAGACAGAGAGTGTCAGTGAGCGTTGAGCGCGCGCCTGGTGGGGGTACCCGAATTCTCGGAAATACTCTTCCCCTTGGGGGCTCTACCGTGCTTATTAGGAGGTCGGACTGTATATAGGTATATACTTGTGCTACAGACCGGGATATCGGTGAACTGTCAAATTCGCGATCTTTATAACCTCTTCATCTATCAGCATAAACAACACACCATACGTTATACGTCATGAAAATATATAGGTATATACTTGCATTATGACACCAGAAAAACAATATATAGATATATAAAATGTATTATAGCACGAGATTTGTCACTAAATAAAACAAATAAATATCAAAAATGTGTGCGAAAATCCGAGACCATTTTTTGATGCAATAAAAAAATAAATAATTAATATCTCTTCAACGCATTAAGCTACAGAGTTCGAAGAGGTCACAATCGAAAGAAAAAATAAAATAAAAAATATGTCAACTTATAATCTTCTCCGGAATGCTATAATTAATTAATTATTGAAGAAACAAATTTTAAAAATTTTCGAAAACAATTGGAAACGCGATAGCTGGAAATTTAGAAGAAGAATGTTAAAAGAATTTATATCGATAGATGCATATTTCGGAAGAAACATACTTTCGACCGGCTGTGAAGAAAAATAGTATACACCACACGCGCAGTTCAGGGCTATCAAACTTTCTGCCCTTGTAGTGTAATATACTACCAAGTGTAAATAATTTCAACAGAACAATTCGAAAAAAGTTCCACATCGATGCCTCCCTCTTTTTATCTTGATCTAAAAGCTAAATCAATTGACAAAAAATTTCATCTAAGTTACGTGCAGCATTAAAATTTATGATATCAATTCGAAGCCAAGTATTTAATGGTAATTCGGAATTTTCATTCTGATTTGGGAAGCATCAGGAACTTGAGAGAGTTCTAATGAATCAAAAAAGTTACCATTTGAGTTTCGTGCAGCACTGAAATTTATGATATCAATCGAAAAACAAGCGTTTTATTAGTAATTCCGAGTTTTAATATTATGAAATTGTTCTATGGGACGTTTGAATCTAAAAAAAATCACATTAACGGTATTGTAATTTATTACTCTATGGTGGCAGAGATTTAGAAGAAAATCGATTTCCCTCAGACTTTCAGGATCCCCTGGTATTATTGACAATATTCGACGTCAATTTTGGATCTGTACAAATTATGTTTAGATATGTGTTAAAAGTACTTGTCCGGCCTATCACTTTTCATTTAAAATTTTCATTCAAATAAAAATCTATAATAAAATAAGAAAATTGTACGGCAGAATCCGGTTGCAAATTTACTGAAATGCGATTTATTATCCGTTTAATGTTTCCAATAAAAGTATGTGTTAGTTCTTATACCAAATAGAATTATTTCGCTGGAAGAAAGGAGAAGTAAAAATTGCCGTCATTGTAATATAAACTGGGGGGTCATTCTAGAAGCTTAAACATATTTATTGTGCAAAATTTTTTTCGTTTATTTAACGATGTACAATAATATCCCCTATATATAATAGGAGAATTCATTTGCTATTTGTTATTAATTAAACGCAATCTTTTAAAAAATATTCACATATGTGACAAAAGTGCTCGTCACATCTAAATATTCTTGTACCACCTTACTCATTTATTTTGCAAAATCAAGAAAATGAATTGACTATTAGTAGGCAAGAATTTCAAAATTTTCAGTATAGTCGTAATAGTAAAAAATTCTTTTTTAAATCTTATGTAACTTGCAATTAATGAGCTCAAGAACAAAAATCAATTGAGTGTGAAATGCGAAATTGAAATATTGGTTGATCTATCGAGGAATGCTCTGCCATACAAGCTGAAATAAATAAAATTTACGTATATAATGTTTTTCTTATGTTTTTAAACCAATAAATCCGAACGCCGTATAATGACAAATAATTATAGTCAACAATTTAAACCATGGACGTTTGTTTTATGTGTTTAATGTTTGAAATTCGATTCAAAACTCTCATTAACGTTGAAAATACCTCATAATAGGTATATTAGTGGATAATATTATTCAGTAATGCTGTATTATTGTAGTGGATTGGAATATTTTTTCCCGGTTTCAAATCATTTTCATTGTGAGATTTAAGAATTTTTGTTTACATTTTTTGTGGTATAATTCGAAAACGGGCGATCATCGATGTTCTCGTCCAAATTTTTTTCCCCGAGAGAGAATTTTTTCGATTTTATATCAAATCGTTTGTCTGTGCTAGTTCTAAACGATATAAAAAGTTTTTCAATAAGGTGTTTTAAAGTTTTTCAATGTTTTTGTTGTGATATTTAAAAATAATTTTTTCAATGATTTTAGTCAAGTTCTGTCCATTTCATAATAATTTGTATATTATTCAAATGTTATTCGTAATGATCTTCGTAATGTTTACGAATTTTTTCCATTTTCGCGAAGTTTTTTCGCCTTATTTATAAATATTGCTTTCTATTTTTTTGATGAAATCATTTTGAATAAAAAAGATATGATGGATTTCTAATGAAACAAATGTATTCGTTGATTTTTCTCAAATCTTTATAGAAAGAGAGAAAGAGACAAAAAAAACATATAATGCTCACCAAGTCGACCAAAATTGGCAATTTTTAGAAAAATATATTTCATTCAGAAGCTAGAAATTTTTATTTTATTCAAAAATGGCCTTATGATGACTTTTTGAAGTATTCTTTTTCATTTATATCAGTATACGCAGAGATGCAAAGTGAATGTACACAGAATTGTTTATTTTTTAATATATGCATTGCATTCTGAAACCATGAATTCTTATGCTATTCATAAATGAGCCATCGATGACTTTTTGTAGCATTTTGAATTATTTTTATTATCTATTTTTTCTATCCACATTCCATAATCAAATAATAGGAAGTGATTATACTTGGTGCACATGCCAATACACAAAATTTTCATAGTTTGCAAGTATCCGCTGTGGTTTACTCATCTACATTTTCTTACCACAAATTCATTAAAGTAGTCATGCCAAAACTAAAAGTAAAAAGACAGCGTACTGAAAAACGAACAGAACTTCAAATTGTTTAATGTATATGTGCATTGGCTTTCGACGACAACAATTTCAGCCCTATTCGCAGAAGTAGTAAGCGGCTGAAGACTTTAGTAATGAATTTCTTTGTTTATATACTACAGTTGAAACCAAAAAATGAAATGTTTCGAACGCCAGCAGCATTACAGAAACATCAAAGTTTACAGGTACTCGCTGCATACCAGTAATACAAACTTTGATACTATGGAAAAAAAACATTTCAGAATTTCCTGAGTCACATTTTTGAAAGTTATTATGATACATTTTAAAAAAAAGTGGAAGACATGGTGCATATTGATGCAGCAAGCAAAATGGAGTAATTTGACATGTCTCTATGTTTATACGCAGATTAAATATTTGAACGCATCCAAAAATGATCAAGTATAGACTTGCAAACATAAATTTTTCAACCCATAATGCCAATCGCAAACATGACGTGGCAATACTCAATATATACATGTCGCTTAATCATGTAGTCAAACTTGAGGTGTCCATTGCATTTCCAAGATCAGGGTTGCGAAAATTTTATTTCGAAAGTAATGCATTAATCATTACTTTTTAAGTTTTTAATGGAAATTTTTTTCATTAATTAGCAAATTAAGTGGTTAATGAAAAATATTTCCATTCACCATTTAATTCAAATGGTTAATGGAAAATATTTCCATTCACCATTTAATTCAAATGGTTAATGGAAAATATTTCTATTAACCATTGAATTCAAATAATGAATAAAAAAATCTATTATCTAGCGTAGTAAACGAGGTTTCTGATTACAAGGAGCGAGAGCAGTTTGGTCCTAGATCAATTTTATGACTATAATCGAGAGTTACTCGGCTCCCCGTGTCCCCGTGTATAGTCCCCATGACGGTTTTGAACAATAATGACCGTTTTCTCCGACGTGATTTAAACTCTGTTTAATTTTTCGTTATTGGAGATAACAGGCATGAGAACTATAACTCCTAAGCAACCATCCGAATTGTACGAGCAGGACTCAAGTGCTCAGATATACATATAATATTTAGTATACATATAATAAAATAATATACATTTAATAGATATACATATAATATTTATTTATATTATCTATTAAATTTATATGTGATATTCACAAATATCATACATATAAAACATATAAAAGTATTCCCTTTTCGAAATTCTGCTACCTGTGTTGTAAGTATTAGCAGTATGTTTTTTGTGTTAGAACGCTTCTAGCAGCGTACTTCGAAGACAGCTCCTCACCACAGCGTTGACGACGGGTTTTGGTAGGGATAGCCTGTACTCTACTATAAAGTGAAATGTACGGGTACATTTAATTTGTAACGACGTAAGCGCGGCGCCCCAAAAACGTGCGAAAAACGAAACTCGCGCTCTTAACGCCACTTGCGTCAAGAAGAGCAAATTCCAGACGTTTATTCCGTATTGTGAAAAGTTTCCATTGACCGACACATGACATTTGGCGCTCAGTCTGCTGTATTGCCTTATAAATAGGTGGCTTGCGAATTGATAGCATATCGCAAATTCTACACAGACACCTTTTGATCGCCGTGTTATTGATTCGCTAAGTGGAAACGTTATTTGCCTGAGTAAATATGTAAGTACAGCTAAAATATTCATTATTATTAGTAGCTTGGGAATAATTCGCAACGAATATTTCCAGTGAATAAAACTTGAAAGAAGTATACATTTGAATCTTGAGTGGGCGAAAAAAATCTCGATTAACCCTTTACAGCTCAGCGATTTTGATCGACACTATTTTTGCATTCAAATATGAATTCATAACTTTGTTAAAACTCGACATATTTTTTATTTCTAAACGCCAATGACCCACAAATTTATACTACTTTGTAAAGAAAATGTATATAGAGCAATAAATTAATAACAATTTTGTAATTATAACAAAATAAATAAATGAATGTTTATGATAAGAATTGCAAAAAAATTGCAAATTTTTAAATTACGTTAATAAGCTTAGCTCTTAAAAATGGTCACTCGGAGATTTACGAGGTCGCTAATGACGAATACGATGTCAGATTTTCAAAATTTTCAAAATTCAAAATGGCGGCCCTAATAGAGCGGACGACTTTTTTAAAAAGAGATCCAATCTGCCTGAAACTTGATACTCAGGGGTTTGTGGGGTCGCTGAAGACGAATCCGCTGTCAGATTTCCAAAATTTTCCAAATTCAAAATGGCGGACCTAATAGAGCGGACGACTTTTTTAAAAAGAGATCCAATCTGCCTGAAATTTGATACTCGGGGGTTTGCGGGGTCGCTGGTGACGAATCTGATGTCAGATTTCCAAAATTTTCCAAATTCAAAATGGCGGACCTAATAGAGCGGACGACTTTTTTAAAAAGAGATCCAATCTGCCTGAAACTTGGTACTCGGGGGTTTGCGGGGTTGCTGGTGACGAATCCGATGTCAGATTTCCAAAATTTTCAAAATTCAAAATGGCGGACCTAATAGAGCGGACGACTTTTTTAAAAAGAGATCCAATCTGCCTGAAACTTGATACTCGGGGGTTTGCGGGGTTGCTGGTGACGAATCCGATGTCAGATTTCCAAAATTTCAAAATTCAAGATAGCGGATTCGGTGTGGCAGACGACTTTTTAAAAATCGATTCATTTGGTCTGAAACTTGTTACTCGAGGGTTTTCGAAATCGCTGGTGATAAATCCGATGTCAGATTTTCAAAATTTTCAAAATTTAAAATGGCGGTTCTAATAGAGCGGATGACTTTTTTAAAAAGAGATCCAATCTGCCTGAAACTTGATACTCGAGGGTTTCTGGGGTCGCTGAAGACAAATCCGATGTCAGATTTCCAAAATTTTCAAAATTCAAAATGGCGGATTCAGTGTGGCAGACGACTTTTTAAAAATCGATTCATTTATTCTGAAACTTGTTACTCGAGGGTTTTCGGGATCACTGATGACGAATCCAATGTCAGATTTTCAAAATTTTCAAAATTCAAAATGGCAGATCTAATAGAGCGGGCAACTTTTCTGAAAAGAGATCCAGTCGACCTGAAACTTGATACTCGGGGGTTTTCGGGGTTGCTAAGTACGAATCCGATATCACATTTCCAAAATTCACGAAATGGCGCACAACTTTTCGAAAATCGATTCATTATGTCTGAAACTTGTTTCTCGGAGGCTTTTGGGATCGCAGATTTTGAATTTCGAAAAACTATCATTAGATTTGTAATCAGCGATCCCGAGAACCCTCATATACAGAATGTGACGAAAATTGCTTTACTTTAAAAAAGTCGGGCCTTAAAGAGTTAATACTCGCATACATTTTTAAAATTTCAATTATGCTTGAAGAGAAGATTAAATTTTGTGCAAGCTTCGACTGTGCAAAAATAATTTTGTGATCTGGAAAACCATGCCGATAATATCATTCTATTTCCTTAAACCTGGGAATTTAGGGCTACTTATTTTTACATTGAAATCGTACAAGTCAAAACCTCATTCATTTATCGATAATAAAAATTTCTAAAACAATATACATTGAATCATCAAGGAGTTGATGCGTATTTTATTCAAATTTTCTTCCATGGGAATATGGCTTGGCTGTGTTCACTCGTATGTATTTGATTGTAGTTTCCAGACCTATTTTATTTATTAACAATACTTCCGTATAGGGGTGATACACATGAGCGGCCAATAAAAAGATCGAAAATCACAATTGATGATGATGATGATGTTGTTTTGAGTGGAATTGGAAAATCATTGAGTCAAGTGTCAATAACTACATCAATCAACGTCAACAGCGTAGTTGGTATGCAATTGTGAAAAACTATTCAATCTTTTTTAATCAGCAAGGACAAATTTTTCGGATTTGAAGATGATGGAAAGCAAACTTACAGATTCCGTGACTGCGACAACCAGCGGACACACGAATAATAACGATGAGGTTGATAATAACAATCCGGAGGACGATACAAATGTCCCCATTGAAATCGACGACGATGACCCGCTCAGGATCAAAGTCAGCAAAATGCCTCTACTTGATGGTACATTTTTTTCAGTCGACTTTGAAAAATCGAGTCTGGAAAGACCTGTTTATGCACAGTGTATGACGTGTAAAAAATTGATGTCGGCGACTTTTCGAACAACGTCAAATTTCACGTCACATTTAAAGGTAAATATAATTATACTTATTAATTTATATTCAATATTTTCGGTAATGATATTTATGCAGAAATGAAAATTTAGAAAATTCTTCGAACTTCCAACATTTATGAATCGAATCGTGTAAAATTTTCAGCAATCTTATGGAGGAAAATAATTTTGTATTATCCGAGGTATTTTTATTTTATCTATACCCAGGTTTCAGTATTAAAAGAACAAATTTATGCCTAAATAGTTTTTTGAAACAGAATGCTAACTTTTTTGTATATAAATCTCATGCCGATTTTCGAAATCACTGCATGATTGTATTATATATGCTAAGAATCTGTAGTGTTTGAAAGAAATGTGACAATCTTGTTGAATGAATGTTATACATCCTCGAATCACCTTTAACCATTTTGTGAATGTTTTTCATTTTCAACGATGTTTCGAATTAGTTTGAGAATTTTGAATATTTTTGAGTTTCCCACCGTATTTAGGCTTTCCAAAGAATTGCAATCTCCGTAAGGACAATTTGAATTGTAATGACTTTTTTGAATTCCGATTTCCATAAATAATTTGATAATAATGGAATTTTATTATTTATATCGAAAATTTCATGTATTTAGAGAATGCATTCAGCGGTTCACGAGAGATATGTAGAACATGCGCATTTAAATCGTCAAAAACGGAGTGAGTTGGTCATCAACAAGAAACGGTGGTCGTGCACATTCAACCAGGACGAATTTGAGGAGAATATTGCTAATCTCGTTTTAAAATTTATGTTGCCATTTGGAATAGTGGAGGATCCACTTTTTCAAAAAATTTTTAATGGTATGTCATTAAGCATATTCATTTCAGGAAAAACCATATTCATACTTAGAATATAAAATCTCATCGATCAACAAATATTATATGATAGTCTCCACTATTCATAGTTTTTTTTTATTCAACTCGTTTTCTGTCTCAGACAATTCGTTTAGCTTCCCGTTCGAAATATACAATTTTATATGCTCCTAAATAGGTCAGAATCAAGTGCAAAACGAATTTTGTTTTTTCTGCTAGTTCAATCGAAAAAAATTTACCTTGACTTGTTTTTAGAACTAGTAGGCAATGCGGTCCCTCAAATTAAAAGCATAGTGTATAAATGAACATTTATTTTCTGCTTCACAGACTTTAAAATCGAAAAAGGTGATACCAAAATCAAACATTTGTCTCGATACTCTCTAGGAAAAAGAGTCGAAATGAATTTAACAAAAACAATGAACGAAGTTCGCGAACACATAAAACTTAGAACTGAAGAAGGAGGCGTGGTTTGTACCACGGCTGATATGTGGACAGGAGGAGCGCGTCGATTTTTGGGTGTTACAGTGAGCAGGGTAAATGAATTTGTATTTGTTATATCTCGACTTCCTTTTGCATTATTTTTATAACCAATCTAGAAAAATAACTTGAGAAGCTTTCCTTAAAAATTACTGTTTAGTTCTCGTAGAAACCCTGCACTGTCACGATAAGTGGTTGTTCCATGAGTATAAGACTCATGATTATACCGGATTTTTTTTACCTTGCAATCGAAGAAGTTGAAAATAGTTTTTCGTATGCTCGGTTTTTTTTCATTTCTCTATTCTTTAATGTACTCGAATATTACTCAGCTACTCATGAGTAGTTTTAATATTTTTTCCATTTCCATTTTTATATCTTTGGTGATATATTTGATGAGCTTGATGTTGTTAACCATACATTTACCTTACATTTACGGTTTGAAGAATTTCTGTTTTAGGATTTCGAAATTGTTTGATTTGTAGTGAGTTCGAAGTGACCCTTTAGAATCACAGTCTCGAACACCTAGATCCATGAATTCATATTTTTAATATCCGTGAAAATTTTATTTTGTAACAATGATAAATCAGGTCATTGTATGACGAATTCGTATTCAACCTTTTCCCGCAGCTTATGTAAATTTGCAAAAACCCTTATTGTTAGATTGCAATCATTCTATTCAAAATGTTGAATGCAAATACTTCATATCATAATGGCGTCCATTCTCATGGCTTAGAAATCGATACATCATCTTGATATCCGTCCTGGAATTTATAGTAGACGTGAAAATTCAATTGCATCGTTGAAACGTGTATACTTTTCGGTACTTCTACAGATTGATTCGAAAACGTTGACAAGAAAATCGGCAGCTCTTGCGTGCAGAAGGTTCTCTGGAACGCATTCTTTCGATGCCATTGCGAAACTTCTCTACGATATTCATACATCGCTTGGATTGACGCCGGAAACAATACGAGCGACAGTTACAGATAACGCAAGCAATTTTGGAAAGGCCTTTCGAGAACTAGGAATTGAGGAGTCGGATATGATTCCAACACGTAAGGATTGTGACAAAACTCTTTCAAAATATTCTCCGTCAGTAAACCTAGCGTTTTCCTGGCATACTCCAAATTTGAAGTTATATTGTTGCTAAGAGTTGTATCAAGAAATAATGCAGGGACATTTTAAGTACCAATCCTCCTACTTCTTTAGATCAGAAAAATGCTGTAATCTTACACAGTCTGTATTTCATTTTGTATATCATAGGTGAAACGGACGACCAGGATCGGAGCATCGCTGAAAGCTTGGACCTCAGTGTATTTGAAGAAAATTTGGCTGAAGAAGATTTGGTTACTGTGGAAAAAGAATTTGGTGAAGAATGCAAAAGATATCTACCCAAGCATTGTAAATGTGCTAGCCATACACTAAATTTGATTGCGTCAATAGACACAGCAAAAGCGATTGCCCAGAATGATCAATTAAAGCGAAAACATAGCTCTGTTTCGACAAAATGTACATCGCTGTTGAAATCAATGCGCTCTCCAAAAAAACGAGAGGTGCTGAAATTGAAATTAGGAATCGCTATTCAACGACCAGTTGTGACACGGTGGAACTCTCTTTATGACTTTTTCAAACAATTGATAAGCATCCAGACAAAGCTTATCGACAAAGACATTGTCGACTTACCAAAATCTTTTACAATCTCTGACTTTAATTACCTGGTGGAGTATGTACGATGCTCGGCGCCTATCGCAAACGCCATCGATTTGTTGCAGGGAGATTCGTGCTTCTATGGCATTCTATTACCAACGTTAATGTCTGTGCAGTACAAACTCAAAGAACTCTTAACGAACGATGACATAATTTTTTGCAACCCTCTGCTAAAAGTTATGATTGACGGGATAAACATCCGATTAAAAAAATTATTGGACTTCTCAGAAACCAATATTGACGCAGCAATTGCTGCAATTTCGCACCCGCGTTTCAAAGGCCGATGGTTAACGCAATACAATGAAGTCGAACAAAGAACGGTTCACCAGCGTTTTATAGAAGCAGTAACTCTCCAAGCATCAATTCTAGCATCTAGTCCGATCAATGAATATCAAGATGATGATTTTCAATTCGGGACCTCCACACTAACCATCGAAGAATTTACTCCCTCATTATCTCAAGGAGAGATAAAATCCGAAGTAACTAGGTACTTAAAAAGCAAGGAATCTGATCTTGCTATGTTAGAAAAGTTTCCGAACATTCGGAAAACTTTTTTAAAATACAATACGCCTTTACCGTCTTCTGCTCCGGTAGAAAGGCTGTTTAGCTATGCCACGATGCTAAATTTGCCGAAATTTAATAGACTCACTGACCATCATTTCGAGCAAAGGATATTGGCTAAAGCCAATTCCATTAAGAAATATATTTGAAATCTCCTCTGCGCTGGATGTACTGCGGTGCGGGAAATATCTGGTTCATTACGACACTGTGAGAATGAGTTTTAGTTTCATAACATCTAATTTTTCGAATATTTACCATTTAATTATTTTAATATTTGGAATTTTTCTTATTTCTAAAGAAATTTTCATAGTATTTGCGCACTAAGGAATTGCAATTCAATTGGCATTTAGGAGACGACGAAACATATCAATTCATGTAATATACGAAGTTTGGCTCTTGAGATATTTTTTTTCATTACTTCTTTTTCAAACATTTGGATGATTCGTCATTGGGTCGCTGGGTCAGGGCCATTTTTTCTCGAAACAAAACCATCGGCGCAAATATCAATGTACTCCTTTTTAAATTCACAATAGTAAATAAAAAATTTTATTTATAATAGTAAGTTGTAAATTCACAATGTAAATTTACAAATAAATTCACATTTTCAATAAACATTTGAGTCAATGGTTAATAAAGAATATTCTAAATGAACATTGAATGGTTAATGTGATGGAAAATTTGATAAATGGTAGGTCAATGAATGGTAGATGGAAAATAGTTCTATTGATCATTTAATTTAAATGGTTAATAACAATGATAATGCATTAAAAAAAATAATGCATTTTTTGCAACCCTGTCCAAGATACAAATTTTAATATCACGAGGAACAAATCACCCAATGGCTTATTAAAATAAACTTCAAAATTGATCATGTAATATAACAACTCAAGTAAATATCTATGCATTTACTTGGTACAAAGATTTTTTTCAAACTGGGGTGTATAAATAAGCGATCAGATCGAACAAGAGTTATTGTCATAAATCTTCAAACTATGTTGATGAACTCAATGAGGAGGAAATAGAAATACACAACACACATATAGTCCACAGAATGAATAGAAATTGGTGTGGATAAACTGTAAGCTGAAGAGGTGAAAAAAAGGGACTCCGGAGGGCACGGCCAAACTAAATTTAAGGAAATATGACAAAAATACATTGAATTAGACATTTTTATTTGATAAAAGTTTTAAAAAATTTATTGGAATTTATTTACATTCAACCAATTATTCATTTAAATAAATCTATGTTTAGAAAGAATTCACGGTAGAAAAGAATGACACGATTAACTGATTACCACGAATTTATCAAGCACATGATACCCACATCCCGAACTTCGCATTGTCAAAACAACATAACCCTTTTTCATAATATCTCGGGTTGTCTATGTAGCGACGAGGTGGAGGTGCTGGCATGTGACGTCAGTCCGCGACACCGCCGCGAAGTTAGACCCCAGGGACATGAGGCCTTTGATGGGATTATATACAGATACGTCGAATTTATAAATGTGTTAGTAGCTTTTTGCATAATCTTGAGCCGGTGCCAAGTTTTTTCTCAGCAATTACGCTACTGATCGTATTGGTTTCGGGCTCATTCGAAAGGGATTTTGAAAATTAGTCTCCAAACTAATTTTCGCTTAACAAAATATCTCTTGAGCTCCGCAATTCTAGAAAATGACATGCCAGTTTTACCCCTACCACCGATATAATCGTTTGATTCAGAGAAAAGATAGTCTCGGCGGCGAGAGCCTCAGGCCAGCAGACGACAGGGCTGTCAATGTACTTGTCCCGAGACTCTACCGAGTCTCTTGATTTAAAATAATTTTTGTCATGTAATACAGAAACGGTGGATCATCGACTCGTCCGATTTTTTCCCTCAAGAAGGGATTTTTGTGATTTTAGATAATATTTGATTATGTAATTCGAGATTTACCGGGATATGGTGACATTGAGGAGCCACTGCAACCAAAAATTGTAACAAATAAAAATCAATGTCATCTAAAGGATTTTCTTCAAATAATGTAATAATCGAAAACATTGTTTAAAGCATGGGAACATTCACTTGTCATGGATAGAGTGAACAAGACATAGGAGAAATGAAAATTGGATGAAAAGATGGAAAAAAAACTTCTGTCTGGAGAAAAAAAGTAGAATAATTCGTCGGAAAAATATGAACCGGTTTCAAAAAAAAAATAAAATGGATTCAATGTGTAATTGAACTATCGACCCCTGTTACGGTTCATCTAGAGTCGCGGCAGCGACTCTGAGACAAGTACATTTATAAGATATGACGAGTTGCTGCCAGAGACTCTTTACCGGAGCGATAGCATTTCCAATTGTTTTCGAAAATTTTCAAAATTTGTTTCTTCAATAATTAATAGTATAGAGGCTAGGCCGGTTCTAAGCCAGGGATCTCAGGGGGGTGCGGGAACGGGGGAGCGCGGGGTCTGCAGCGGGCGAGGGGTCTGTAGAGGGGGGACCGTCAGGAGAGAGATGGAAGATGAATGTGAGAGAGATGGGAAAAATGATCCGCAGTGGTGGTGGCAGGGTCTGTAGTGGGGGAGTTTGTAGAGGGATCGCGGGGGTGAAGAAGAGAGATGAATGAATGGGTGTAAAAGAGAAGGAAAATGGGAGTTGGGGAAATATTGTTTTTAATATTGCATACGCTTGACAAAATTTATTAAAAATTAGAATTATATTACAATACATTTCCATGGAATGAACGAATTATATTACAATACATTTCCCATGGAATGAACGTATGCTTTAGTAAATTAATTAAATATATAGATTGAAAATACTATTTACTCTATTTTAACATTATAATACAATTTACAGATAAACATATATTGTTTTTTAACTCTATGTCGCTCCATTTCCTGGAACACAAAGAAAAACCCAAATTCTTAATTTTCTGTTTTTTTTTTCATTACGAAAAAAAAAAGGGTAATGATCAAAACTACTCACCATTATTTTTTACACACTCCGCATGTATTATACGCGATGAAGAGTGTGAGCGGCCGATCACAGTTGTAACACCAGAGGTCTCCCAAGACCTCATAGGGCCCGACGTGGTGCTCAAAATGGGCCACAGCACGCCCATAGGTTTCCGGGTCCCGTATGAAACAATCGACACAAATGCGATTCTGCATACGGTCTGCATAATAAGATTTTATTCTGCAGACCCGGTCTGACGGTACCATGGCCAACGCCGTCGGTCGTGACAGCAGCCGTTGAGTCGATTCCCCTTCATCGACGGAGGAATCTGACTCGAAACCGTCGTCAGGTGGATTACCCTCCGCCGGCTCGATCTCGTGGAACTCCACGTCCTGACCATAATATTGAAAGTCGCGCTCCATTTCATCGAGCATGTCGAGGACTTCATCGTCCTCAACATTGTTCTCGAGTTCAATATCACCACCACCACCACCACCACCATGATATGCGAAATCGTCATCCTCATCCGGCATATCGTTTATGTCGTTATTAGCAATTCCAACATCGTCGTCATCATCGTTGGAGATGTCAATAACCATCACATCGTGTCCTTCATCACGCACATGATAATTTACAGGATCCTCACAAACTTCGACACTGTCTTCCGAAATGTCAATAACCATCACATCATCTACTTCACGCACTGCACTATCGTTATCCATGAGATCAACGATCTCCACAGCACTTTCAAATGATTTTGCGCTCTGAGACATTTTTTTTTTTCTCGTGGAAAAAAATGAAAATTTGTAGCAATGAGACGGGTGAAGTCTTCGAAGGTTTTTCGCGGAGTGATTATTTTGCCATAAGGGAAATGCCCTTTTAAAACGTTTACAGGAGAAAAAGGTGGGGGGGGAATATTGACACAATAGGGTGAAATTTTCAAGCCTTGCCACTTCCTTGCCATCTTCTAGGAGACGTGGAGCGACTTTTCCCATTGTAAAATCGTATTCGATTACGATTGAAAAAGCATTTGAAAAAAAAAATGTCCAACTAGAAATTTTTACTCAATGAGAGGGTGCTCACCCACATCCTTTCCCTTGACCTATTATTCACGTAGACTGATGTGGCAAAAGTAAAGGCAAACTAATTTCCATTTTCACGAAATTTTCATTCTTATGCTACCATAATATGAGAACAGGCGACTACGTGAAAAGAGCGGCCACAACATTTCTTCGCAGTAACATGAAAGAAAAAAATTTGAATCAGATAATCTCAATGTCTTCTAGGAGACGTGGAGCGACTTTTCACATTGTAAAATCGTATTCGAACACAATTTGAAACATAGTGTTTGGGAAAAAAGTCCAGCTAGAAATTTTTACTCAACGGGAGGGTGCTCACCCACATCCTTCCCATTTGACTTATTGTTCATGTAGACTGATGTAACGAAAGTATAAACCTGCTAATTTCCATTAAATTTTCTATCTTACACTCCCACAATGCTGACTATATGAATAAAAAAAGCTGTCACATTTTTTTTCAAAACATTTTTTTTTTCACAGTAACATAAAAGAAAAAAATTCAACAGACTTGCATTTCTAGCACCACATTTTTCTCCCCTCCGCCTTGTTAACAAAAAAAAGAAAAAATTGTTGACTTCACGGGGAAAAAAAGCAGCAACATTTCTTCGTGATAGCAAAGGAAGAAAAAAAATTTGAAACTAATAGATTTACATCGCTATGTCTGCATCTTCCCATTCATATTTTAAACTCTCACCTTATTAAGAAAAATGGCTTTGTGGAAAAAAAATAAAGTAGCAACATTTTCAATGTTTTTCATGCTAACATAGAAAGAAAATATTCAAATAAGTTTACATCAATACTCTCACATTTTTTTTTTTTTTTTTTTTTAATCGTAAATATATAAGAGAGATGATCATGATTTTGTTAGCAACATTTTCAAAGTTTTCACACTTTGCGACGGATCGTCTTCGAGTCAACAACCATGGCTCAAACCAACGGTATCGATATTGAAAGACTGTTACGTGAACAAGTAGCTTCCATAAAGTCGGTGGAAGAATATAATTATTGGGAAAAACAATGTCTCGAATTTATTGAATCGTTGGAAGAGCAAGTTGCACCGAATAAACGCCCTCGATTGAGCACGGGATATCAGCACTCTGTAACTGCGAGAATAATACGCTTGCAAGGGTTACTGGAAGTCACACGTTCACAGTTTCAACATACCGGCGCAGGACTAAACGATCGAGGATTAGTCTGGAAAGAAATTGATTCGGCGTTCGCAAATCGCGTAGTGACTGGCGCCGTAATCAATCGAAATTACATTGTACCACGCCAGTTCTTGAAGGATGCATACGAATTGGTTGAAAAGCGAGTGAAAGACTGTATAGTAAAATTTAATAGCATTAAAGTTAATACGGAGTTCAATGCCGAGTTTGCTACGGGTGATCGGCGTGCTCATAAAAGTATCAATACGGCTAATGTGGAACTTTTTCAAACGTCGAATGTAAAAGAGTGGTATGAAGAGCGAGTGATGGAGCCCACTTTGGCATCACTCGATGAGTTTCAAGAATGTGATAGTGGATGGACATTGGTTTCAATCACCAATCTCACTGTAAATATTAATAAATATAATCCAATGCGTGCGGGATGTCACATTCGATTGCCGCGAAAAATAATGTTGAAGAGAGCCGTTGTCAACGTTAAATCAAATGACAACGCATGTTTTGCATGGGCTGTGGTTGCCGCTCTCCACCCAGCTGAACAGCATGCTGATCGTCAAAGTTCGTATCCCCACTACTCGACGATTCTGAATCTTCAGGACATTGACTTTCCGATGACACTGAATCAAATTAAAAGATTTGAACAATTGAACGATGTCTCGATAAATGTGTATGGTATAACGAAAAGTGGTATTGCACCTCTTTACATTACCAAGTGGAAAAGAGGGAGACACGTCAATTTGTTGTACATTGAAAACGAGGAAGGGGACAGAATTGGCCACTTTACACTGATTAAAGATCTATCCCGCTTAGTGAGCAGCCAACTGAGCAGCAAGAATCATAAAAAATATATTTGTGATCGGTAAGTAAATTTCTATACTCATATGTGCGACATTTTTTTTTTTTCCCCTCAAAAATATATTCATGATCATTTTACAGGTGTTTGCAGTATTTTTCAATGGAGAGCAAGCTACGAGCTCATGAGGTGGATTGTGGCAAGATGAATGATTGTGCTATACGATTACCGGCGGAAAACGATAAATGGTTGGAATTCACAAACCATAATCGGAAGGAGCGCCTACCATTCATCGTTTATGCTGACCTGGAGTGCGTATTAGAGAAGACTGGTGAGAGAGAAAGAGAGATGAATAGGCAGCACCATCATAAAGTTTTTAGTATAGGCTTTTACGTTAGCTGTTCATACGACTCATCATTATCGGGATATTATTCACGTCGTAGTGAGGATTGTATTGGGTGGTTCGTTGAACAGTTGAAAGAATTGGCACTCCGCGTGGAAAAAATTTTACTAACGAATGTCCCGATGAAGGAATTATCGCCAGCGGAATGGAAAAAATTTCGAGAGGACGTAAATTGTCATATTTGTGAAAAACCCTTTGTTGAGAAAGAACAACGTGTACGCGATCATTGCCATCTAACGGGGCAGTTTCGAGGTCCGGCTCATGGCAATTGCAATTTAAATTACAAAAATTCATTTTTCATTCCAATTGTTTTTCACAATCTATCGGGCTATGACGCGCATTTCATAATAAAGGAGGTGGCCACAGCGTTTGAGGGGAAAATCGATTTACTCCCTTTAACAAAAGAAAAATACATTTCTTTTTCAAAAACAGTTAAATCATCGTCACATGACTATAGGAAACAGATAAGACTCCGTTTCATTGATTCATTCAAATTTATGAGTTCGAGTCTTGATAAATTAGCATCGCTCCTATTGATTGACCAACTTAAAGTTTTAAAATCACAATTTTCAAATATTTCACACGATGATTTCACTCTTTTGACGAGAAAAGGAGTCTTCCCGTATGAATACATAGACTGTTTTGAAAAATTAAATGATACAGAGCTTCCACCTCGGGATGCTTTTTACAGTTCTTTAGCAGACACAACAATTTCTGAAAGTGAATATCAACATGCACAAACAGTTTGGGAGCGATTTTCAATTCAAACGCTGGGGGAATATAGCGATCTTTATTTGAAAACGGATGTCCTTTTACTGGCAGACATTTTTGAAAATTTCCGAGTTAGTTCTCAACAAAGTTATGGACTTGACCCAGCATATTATTTCACTCTCCCGGGGTACACCTGGGATGCTATGCTTAAATTTACTGGAATAAAATTTGAACTACTCACCGACATTGATATGGTATTGTTTATTGAGAGAGGTATACGCGGGGGTTTAAGTCAATGTTCGAGGAGATATGCACGTGCAAATAACAAGTACATGGAATCTTTCGATCCATCACAAGCTTCCACATACCTTATGTACTATGATGTAAATAATCTGTATGGAAGTGCAATGAAAACGTCATTACCATATCGAGATTTTGAGTTTCTCGAAGACATCTCGAACTTTGATATAAACTCTCCAGATCCGACAAAAGGTTATATACTGGAAGTTGATTTGGAGTATCCAGCGCACTTGCATGACAAACACAAAGACTTGCCTTTTTGTCCTGAACATGGAAAACCACCGGGTAAGAAACAAGAAAAGTTACTTGCAACCGTTTTCGATAAAGAGCGCTATGTTATCCATTACCGAACTCTACAACACTGTCTAAGTCATGGGCTCATACTCAAAAAAATACATAGGATATTGCAATTTGCTGAAGCTCCATGGCTGGCAGGCTACATTGATCTGAACACACAATTGCGAACGCGTGCAACGAATGATTTTGACAAAAATATGTATAAACTAATGAATAATGCAGTTTTCGGTAAAACGATGGAAGATGTGCGCGAACGTAAAAATGTTTCATTGTTAACAGAGTGGGATGGTAGATATGGAGCGGAAGCGATGATTGCAAAACCGAATTTCCACAGTCGCAGTATCTTTGCTGAAGACTTGATAGCCGTTGAATTGCGTAAGCTTGAGGTGAAATTTGACAAACCAATATACGTAGGCATGTCAATTCTCGATATATCGAAAACATGGCTGTATACGTTTCATCATGAGTTTATGACTCCAAAGTATGGGGATAAATGTTCAGTAATGTATACAGATACAGATAGTTTGATATATGAAATTGAGTGTGATGACGTTTATCGAGATATGCGCGAAAATATCTCCAAATTTGATACGAGTGACTATCCCATTGACAATGCTTACCATATTCCGCTTGTCAATAAAAAGGTTCCGGGTCTCATGAAGGACGAGAATAATGGATCCATTATGACGGAGTTTGTGGGGCTCAGGTCAAAAATGTATGCCACGCGTGTCGAGGGTAAAAAAGATGTAAAGAAGGTCAAGGGTGTGAAGAGCAATGTTGTTGCGAAAACAATAAACTTTGACGATTTTGTAAAATGTTTAAACGAAGAGACTGAAGTGACACGTTGCCAATCAGCAATTCGTTCAACATTACATCAGGTATATACCATCTCAGAAACAAAAATTGCCCTGAGCCCACATGATGACAAGCGTTATATTATACCGGGGACGGTGGAGACATTGCCGTGGGGTCACTACAAGATCCCCATGTACTCAAACATTTCCGAAGAAGAGATGCAGATTTAATATCTGTCAAAAATTTGATATAGTTGAAATGTAAATATGTATGTAAGCGTGAGAGAGAGAGAATATTTTTGTTCAATATTGTACATTTTTGTGTCGAATAAAAAGAACCAGGTCTACAAGCCCCTTTTTTTTTCATTCTACCTGCTTTTCTAAACTCAGACCTCTACAATATAAGGCTTGAGCATACGAGTCTCGAGAATTGGAGGGGTATGCTATAGAAAGAAAAAAAAATCAGCAAGTCCTTTTTTTCACATTTTTTTTTTATTTTTTTCATTTTTACACATCATCCTTATTTATCCAACTATTGTGAGCGTCATCAAAACCTAACCATTTAACAAGCAACTGACTACCACGTTTTTTCAATACTTTTTCTACAAGATATATATCAGGATATTTAACAGGAAGTAGCTCTTGTTCGTAGAAACTGCCTGCAATAGGCTCCTCTTGATAATCTTTTATATTATATGTGACTGGATTGGTTTTTCTCACTTGATATATTGTGAAAATTTCCGTTGTCCAGTTTGGAGTATAACCTTTCTCAAATACATTCTTAAATTTACTTATACGCACTTTATCTCCAATTTTTAATTTAGCTCGCTTCTTTCCCACGGCAGTTTGATTGAAAACATTACGCAATAGTTGTTTCTCATTCGTTGCGTCAACATCTTTCGGTTTCATTCTAATCGTATGATGTATAGTATTATTATATTTTGTAATTAACATATCAAGAATATCGATCCATTTCCAGTTTCCGCGAGAACTAAATTGAATCCACATTTTATTCTTAAGTGTACGATTGAAGCGCTCACAAATTGATGCTTTCAAGTTGCTAAATGTAGAATACAAGTGTATATTATACTTTTTCATCAGAGCCTTAAAGTTCGTATTATAAAATTCTTTTCCTCGATCGACGTGAAGATTTTTCGGTATGCGTCCTTTGCTGAGAATCGTCTCCATTGCAGCACTCACATCTTTTCCACTTTTACTCTTCAACGGTGCAGCCCAGGCGAATTTGGAGAATATATCGATGACGGTGAGGAGAAATTTATACTTGGAGTTGTGTTGTTCATATGCAGACATATCTACAAGATCAGCTTGCCAAGTCTCATCCAGGCCACGTATATCCACATGTCGACGTGGATAATTCCGCCGAGCTGGCTTATGCAGTTCTTCAACCACCGCAAGCTTCTTTTCACTCATTTTTTTTTCTTCTCCCCCCCACGGTCCTCATCAATTGCTGAAGATAAGAGTCTGGAGGACTTTTCACTGACTTATCATTAGATGATCTCGTAAAAGCTTCATATCATCATGAAGTTCTGAGATTTCTCTCTTTATATTATCAATTTTTTCACGGAGATAGGCGAGCTCGGTTCTCACACGCTTTTCTGCAGCCGCCACATTCGATTCACACTTTTGATTCGTTGTATGAGTCACACTATGAGTTATAGAATGAATGTGTTTACTGAATGCTTCGAGTGTTACAACATCTCGAGCATTTACTGGCTCGCCAACGTTGCTCAGTCGTTTTCGGTCCAAGTCGTAATGACCGTCTGATGTAATTTTGAATCCAGCACCTGGTTTACCCGGAGGCCCTGCACCACGTCTACTCAACTTTCGTCCAAACACATCGACGCTCATGTTGGGAATGTCGATGAAAGCAAGCTGTCACGCGTTAATAAATGATTTCAGCTTCACGCAACTCCTCGATAATCGATATAATTTCATTAGAATGTGATGAATTTCCAGCAGCTTGCGATGCGAGCAATAAGCGAAGACGATCCACTAGTTCATTCGGATCATCCCAATGAACATAGTCGACAGCGGTATGCTTTCGTGCTACCTTATACTGAGGCAGAGCACCACCCTTCTTATCGTTGCTACCGAGCATTTGGGATATATAATTTTTAAATTTACTACTTTTATCCTGACGTACTGCACCCGTGCGTTTATAAAATTTTTTATGAGCATTCGTTGTGATGACAATTTTCTGATATTTCTCCAAGTCATTTGGTGTTACATATTTGAGTTCAGGCTCTTTTTTAAACAACAGTTCCACCAAGCCAATACTTTTGGGATACTTTTCATCTCCAACCACTATATGCTCGAGTTCGAAATGAATTGGTGAATCACCAATCATTAATCTGTTTTGAGCGAGATTTCGTACTCCATACACGCCATCCAATCTTGTTTTGTTATTACTACGCAGTAAGCCCAGATATTCACGTATCAAATTATCAACATCTCCAGATGATTCTAAATTATCATCATCATCATCATCATCATCATCATCATCATTATTATCTTCATGAATATCATTATCACTATTTTTAGTTAAGGGTATACCAACATTCTCATCAGTAATTGCATCATGCCAAATATCATCTTTGAAAGAAATATCTTGCTGCATGCTATTTTCTCCAAAATTTGGAGCCTCCTCCTCCTCCTCCCTTTTAACATTTACACGTTCATTCTTAATTTTAGGTTTTTTCGTATATGAAACTAGTTCTTCTAACGGTTCAACAATCGGTTTAAACACATCTTGCATTTTCTGCTGAGCACTATCACGTCCACTTTTCAACATTCGATGTTTTCGTCTGATTGCATCACTCGCCTTGGCAAGTTCACTCAATACAGCCGTCTCCTTTAAAAGTTCTTTGCTCTTCATGTTGACACGAGTAAGTCAGACTTTAGACTGTCTCGTAAAATCCAGGGGAACAATTATTTATCATCATCATCATCGACAGTGAGGAAAGAATCAAATCCCCTTCTATATCTTCCAGCATTCAATTCACTGTCCTTGTCAATCGTGATGAATCCATACTTGTCCGATTTCCAACACTTGACACACATTTTTTTGAAACTTGCATAAGTCATATCCGTATTGACATGATCATTATATACATGTTTGAGGTTCATATCATCTTGCTTGAATAGCACTATAAAATTTGCATTGTCTCTCACGAGATGTTTCGGAATACGAGTATACGTCTGACAGAGATAAAAACTATCCACAATCTCGTGTCTTCCCATGGAAAAAAATGCTCTCACATTGTCCTGTTTCTCACACGCTATATCGTCAAAGATGAATATGGAGTTTGGACGAGCTTCACTAGGTGCCACAACTTGTTCATGCTCGTTAAATTGAAAAAATTCCACTCCTTCCACAGGTTTAAGCATTTTCTCGAGCAATCGGTATTTTGGCTGCTTCAACGATTTCGAGTATAGATATATATTCTCAAATCTCAAACCATTTGGATGTATTAGGAGCGTGAGTAAGGCATTCGTTTTTCCACAATTCGAGGGGCCACAAAATACGGCTCGAATGCTGTTAGGTAGTAAGTTTCCATGACGCTTTTTCACACTACCTGCTCCAACAATAAATTCATCGAAATTTATTATGGGGAGTTGACCGCTCGAAACTTGTTTCTTCGACTTCATCTCGCATGCGACTGATTGAAAAAAATCATATAAATGCAACTTTATAATGTTGGAATAGTCAGTCGAGTTGTGACCACTGCAGAGTGATGATTGTACATGATAAACCTGGTAAAGGTTTGGTAAACAGTATAATTAACAATCTCCCCGTGGAACTACATCTACCGGGCTATCAATATTGTGGACCTGGTACGAAATTGATCAAACGTCTTGCTCGTGGTGATCCTGGTATAAACCCGCTGGACGCTGCTTGTAAAGAACACGATATCGCATATTCGAAAAATCGTGAAAACTTGGAAGCACGACATCTGGCGGATAAAATTTTGGCTGAACAAGCCTGGCAACGTGTAACCTCGAAAGACGCAAGTCTTGGTGAAAGAGCAAGTGCTTGGGCCGTGACAAACATTATGAAGGCGAAAAAGAAATTTGGTCTAGGTATGAAACGAGTGATGAAAAAGACCAAAAAAAGTGTTTGTCTGAAAAAGATCATCAGTGCTGCAAAGAAAGCCATGATTCGTAGTGGTGACCCCCGTGAAATCGTCATGTCAGCATTGAAAGGTGCGCGTGCCAGTGTTAAAGGTGTTAAAGTACGCACGCCTCGGGTTCTACCTGTACCTCGCAAAATCGGCGGTTTATTGCCCTTCCTCGTACCCATCTTTGCCGGCCTTAGCGCAGTTGGTGCACTGTCTGGTGGAAGTGCTGCAATAGTCAAAGCTGTAAATGCTGCTCAAGCGGCTAAAAAGGAATTGGAGGAAAGTAAACGTCACAATAGAACACTCGAGGCCATCGCTTTGGGTAAAGGTTTACATCTGAAACCATACAAACAGGGTTTGGGTCTTTACCTCGGGTCAAAAAACGTATAATCACGCTACCACATCAACCGCTCACCGACATCGATCTGTTAAAGTATGCGAGAGCCATGAAAATTCGTAACTTTCGCGGCATTTTCATGCGTGACACTTTACCTGAAAATGGACCACTCAAGCAAGAATCAGCAATCGTGAATTTGGATGAAAATGTGGGCCCTGGGACACACTGGGTTGCATATAAAAAGACTGGTCAACGAGTCATATACTTTGACAGCTTTGGCAATCTCCCACCTCCACCCGAACTCATGAGATACTTCAATATTGGTAGCGTGAAATACAATTATAAAAAGTATCAGGAATATGATACAATAATATGTGGGCATTTGTGTTTGAAATTTTTGTGTGGGCAACTAAATCGGCGAGGCAATTATGCACTATATAAATGAGGACTATGGAGCTGCGTGTTTAGTTCTAAATCTGCGAGCATCATGGATGATAGTTTGACGATCACCATTACTGGATCATCCTCCATACTCGAGGCACAATTTTTTCCACCCATCGAACTATCGCCCGACAAAAATTATACTCTTGGACTCGTCGAGCTGCTCACATTCAATTCGATTCCAAATATCGACATTGGTTGCAATGAATTTCATGTTGGAAATCATGTAGTGACCATTCCCACGGGTAGCTATGAAATTGAAGATATTGAAAAATATTTGAAAACTGAGTTGGCATCTAAAAACATACAAATTCAGCTTAAGCCGAATAATTATACGCTACGCAGTGAAATTGAGTGCAATCAATCGATTGATTTTACATCCAAAAATTCGATTGGACCTTTGCTGGGTTTTACGTCGCGTCGATTGGAGCTCAATAAAAGACATGTGTCTGATCTACCCGTGTCCATTCTCAAAGTGAACGCCATTCGAGTCGAGTGTAACATAACAACTGGTGCATACATCAACGGGCGAAAAGTTCATACAATTCACGAATTTTTCCCATCTGTACCGGCCGGCTATAAAATCATTGAAGTACCGTCGAGCGTCATTTATCTACCAATCACAACTCGTCGCATTGACAATATACAACTTCGTATTGTCGATCAAGACGGAGATTTGATCAATTTTCGCGGTGAAGTAATCACCATAAGACTTCATATAAAATCTCAATGGGCATAATTTACAATCATCGTATTGGCAATATTAATAAGCCAACATGGGATCGCGAAACCAGTCGTCGATCAACGCTCAAAGAGCTAACACCTCAAAACCTTCTACTATTGAAGAGTTTGGGTCTCAAAATTCGTGGAGTTCGCGTGTGAGAAATTATCTGCTTTGCTCGTTGTGCATCTGCTGCCTGCAATGGAGGAAGAAATCGTAAACATCCAGACACCCATCATGTTTGATGAATCCATCATACATTATGAGGTTCATGCACATCAACCATACGCGTCGTCAACATACAACAATAGTGATGAAATACGTATTTCAATCCAGCATCAAGATTTATCAATTCTACCGAGTAAAAGTTCAATTCACATTTGCGGCAAACTGACAATGCCGGATGGTGCAGCGTTAGTTGCAACGAATTTCGTTAACAATGCCATTTGTCATTTATTCGAGGAAGTGCGATATGAACTGAACGCCGTTGAAATCGATCGTAATAAGAATGTGGGAATCACATCTCTTATGAAAGGATATACATCTCATTCGTCGGCGAGAAGTACAATGCTTGAGAACACCGGTTGGGTCGATGTCGATGAGACGAAACCGATTGTGGACGCAGCAGGCAACTTTGACGTATGCATACCACTGAGCATGCTGCTGGGATTTGCTGAAGATTATCGAAAAATGGTGGTGATTGCAAAGCACGAATTGATTTTGACTAGATCACGTTCCGATGATAATGCAATAGTTCAACCAGCCGCTGAAGATTATAAAATTACACTACGAAAAATTGAATGGCTCGTTCCATACGTCACCGTGGCGGATAAACGGAAAATTCAACTGTTGAAATTCATCGCCAAAGATACTCCAATTCCAATGAGTTTTCGTACGTGGGAATTGTATGAATATCCAATGTTACCAGCGACATCGAAACACGTGTGGTCAGTCAAGACATCAACGCAGCTGGAAAAACCTCGATATGTGATCCTGGCATTCCAAACAGGACGAAAGAATAATAGGAGGCAAAATGCGAGTAATTTTGATCATTGCAACGTTACTGATGTAAAATTATACTTGAATTCACAATGTTATCCTTATGGTAATATGAATTTGAATATAGAACAAAATCAGTATGCAGTACTATACGATATGTATACAAACTTTCAACCGATGTACTACAATAAGGAGGCCGAACCATGGCTTACAAAAGCGGATTTTCTCAAATTTGCACCTCTCATTGTGATTGACTGCTCGAAACAGAACGATTCTCTCAAGTCTGGACCTGTTGATGTGCGCCTCGAATTTGAAACAAGCACAAATATTCCAGCACAAACATGCGCATACTGCCTCATTCTACACGATCGCATCGTTGAATACAATCCTGTGAGTGGTGGGGTGAGAAAATTGGTATAAAACCGCACCATCAACTTTTTCGGCCAACAGTCATCATGGATTTTGTCATCGATCTACAAGGCTTCAAAGGACCCATAAATGAGTTTATACTCAAAGAAATTTCAATCATTCGTGCGGACGTAAAGAATGCTGAACCTCTCACACTTTTCTTCGCACCACCGTATGCATGGGATTCTCTGCCGACAAAGTATAAAACGACAAACAAATGGCTGGAACGTAATTTTCATGGATTATCGTGGGATTTTGGGGTAATACCATACGATGCGGCAAGAGGAATAATTCAAACTATCTTAAGCGGCGCTCATACCATCTTCGTAAAAGGCTGCGAAAAGTCTTTATGGCTAACGAACTTTTTGGATCTGCCATCGGAGATTGTCGATTTGGAGACTTTGGACTGCCCATCGTTGAAAAAACTGCCGAAAAGTCCATCGAAATGCGATCACCACCGCCACACCAACGAATTGAAATTCAATTGTGCAACGAAGAATGTAAAATCTTTGCAAAGCTGGTTATACGTATATCATGCATTATGTAATAGAGGGATCTTTGAATAAACAAAAAAAAAACATTTTTTTTTCCATATACGTGTTATTTTATTTATACAATATTCCTCCTCCTACTCCTTCAACATAATATACATTTCATTGACGATTCAAATTTTTGTTGAGAAATATTAACAATCTCTTTGAGAAAACTCAATTGCGTTCCAATCACCACCGAGGTATTTCATGTAGAGTTGTCCACAATGAGCTGTTTCCAGAAGTTTCTCGAATACCGTTGGATTCTGGTCGAATGCCTTGACAACTCGAGGCGGCAGGAATATGGTGAATTGATTCGCGATTTCGGCAACGTATCGTTTTCCCCATTTGGTATTTGCTGTCCTCACGTCCGAGACGAGATATTCCTCGTTGACTTGCAGCTCTTTCAGCTTCTTGGAAGGAAGATACTCTGACTTGGTGATGATTTTGTTGATTGCGGCGAACTCCATTATGGATGTAGTTTTTTGAGATTTTTCTTCAAAGAGCAAGTCTTGACTCAACTTTACGAAGATGTGGAATGACGATTTTTTCTTCTGGACTCTGCTATTTGTAGTTTTTCCATCTATCCCTACCCCAAAACTGAATCATCCGCTACTACACATTTTTTTCCACGTTGAAAAAACAGGTTCAAACTTGATCAACGCTCGCATCGATGCAGTCTCCCCCGACTATCCCTCGGCTCATCCGTTTTTGACTTCACCAAGGTTGTAAACACCTGCATACTTGTTCAAACACGTTCAGAGCATTTCTTACAATTTCGACGGAGAGGTGCTGGACCGTCAATATGGTCATCCATTGATGATGCATTCCAATGTTTAATGCAATAACGTAACGATACAATTTCACTATCAGATTTATAATGTTCTGGCAAACGATCCCACAGAACATCCGTAAAGTCACTGAAATATTTCTTGAACGTTGATGGTGATATAATTAGAAGTTCTTCTGTCGTAATTTCACGAGGATTTCTTAAATGATAAATTGCATAAATATTCACTAGTTGCTCCATGATCAAACATTTTTCGCACTCTCGACGTAGTGGTCCTAGATTATCAATATGAGTCCGTTCCCATGGTGGATTAAAATGATCGTGACAATATTGATAAGACTGAACCTCACTATCACTTTGCAAATGTTCAGGTAATCGCTCCCATAATGACGGAATGAATTTACTATAATATTTTATGAGCAGAACCTTAGGAATCGATTCGAGTTCGTTCTTAGTCAGCATCCAATGTTCTTTCAACGGATGGATTGCATACATACTCGCGCATCTATCCATCTTGAGATTAACTTGTGAAATGATTTTTATTTTTTCCTTCCAAGTCTTTTTAAAAATTTACACACACCCACTTCCATTTTAACAACTAGTTTATATATACTTGTCAAAAAAAAAAAATGTTTATCTGTAAATTGTATTATAATGTTCAAATAGAGTAAATTGCATTTTCAATCTATATATTAAATCAATTTTCTAATGTATACGTTCACTCCATGGAAATTTATTGTAATAAAATTCTAGTTTTTGATAAATTTTGTCAAGCGTATGCGATATTTAAAAACAATATTTCCCCAACTCCCATTTTCCTTCTCTTTTACACCCATTCATTCATCTCTCTTCTTCACCCCCGCGATCCCTCTACAAACTCCCCCACTACAGACCCTGCCACCACCACTGCGGATCATTTTTCCCATCTCTCTCACATTCATCTTCCATCTCTCTCCTGACGGTCCCCCCCCCCCCCTCTACAGACCCCTCGCCCGCTGCAGACCCCGCGCTCCCCCGTTCCCGCACCCCCCTGAGATCCCTGGCTTAGAACCGGCCTAGCCTCTATACTATTAATTAACTATATCATTTCGGAGAATATTATACGTTGACATATTTTTTATTATTTTTTTTCTTTCGATTGCGACCTTTTCGAACTCTGTAGCTTGACGCGTTGAAGAGATATTAATTATTTATTTTTTAATTGCATCAAAAAATGGGTCGGATTTTCACACACATTTTTGATGTTTATTTGTTTTATATCTAGTGACAAATCTGGTGCCATCAAGAGACTCGGTAGAGTCTCGGGACAAGTACATTGACAGCCCTGTCGTCTGCTGGCCCGAGGCTCTCGCCGAGTATACTTTCTCTGAATAAAACGATTCGCCGTGGTGGGGGTAAAATTGGCAAGTGATTTTTTTGAATTACCGAAGTTATGAGTCATCTAAGGCTTTGAAAATTGAACTTTCAGCTAATTAAGAAATTCTCTTTAGATTGCGCCCAAAATCAACACGATCGGTGGCGTAATTGCTGAGAAAAAACTTTGCACGGGCTCAAGATTATGCAAAAGGTACTGACACATCACGAGTTCGACGTATACGTATACGCGTTTTGACGTAGTTAGTAGTAGTAGAGTTGTTGCCTCTACGCATTCTGATTGGCTCAACGATGTCGGCTCCTTCAGCTGCTATAGGAGGCCGACCGCGGGTGAGGCTCAAGTGTTAGAAGGCCTAAAATAGCGAACAGGCATTCTGTATATCTATATATGCGTTATACAAAATGCCTGTTCGCCATTTTAGGCCTTCTAACTATTGAGTCTTACCCCGACCGCGCTCAGACTCCGTGAATCAAGAGACTCGGTAGAGTCTCGGGACAAGTACATTGACAGCCCTGTCGTCTGCTGGCCCGAGGCTCTCGCCGAGACTATACTTTCTCTGAATAAAACGATTCGCGGTGGTGGGGGTAAAATTGGCATGTGATTTTCTTTAATAGCGAAGCTCATGAGTTATGTACGGCTTTGAAAATTGAACTTTAAGCTAATTAAGAAGTTCTCTGTCGAACGAGCCCAAAATCAGCATTCTCGGTGGCGTATTTGCTGAGAAAAAGCTTTGCACGGGCTCAAGATTATGCAAAAAGTACCAACACATTTACGCAGCTGACGTATCCGTATATGGGTTCAGACCGATACATACAAGGGCTTCTTGATGCCCATCATAACCAATCACCGGTGAGAATCTATCCGTCTCGACCAATCGCAGATGAGAAAGTTTCTGATAGTCCTCAATGTTTTCTTGTATACCGTCTGTTATCATCTGTTATGTTATTATAAAGTGATTGCGATCGTAGCCCCGTGGATCAACGGTGCAAGATTTGCAAATTTCGTTTAAATAAATAAAACATTATTGGAAATAGCAGTGGATATAATCAATTTTATTTTTTTCATAAAAGAAGTTTCAATAAGTTTCGAGCCCAATTCACGACAATAATATCTATAATAAATAAAACCTCAAAAGTGGATTAATTGATCCCATACAGTGTACTGAGAGTGAGTAAAATATTGAGAAGTGAAAACGTGAATAATGTGTGTCGTGAAAATTAAGAATTATCTGTTCTACTACGATATCGTAATATATACATAGATAGCAAATTTGCGAGATTTCGCGTCATGTTGACGTTTGAGGTTATGACCGCCGGAGTGCTGTAGCGTGCAGAGTGTAGAAAAATAAAAGTGTTTATTGAAAAGTGGAAGGAATCGATATTATTAATGACGTGACTAATTAGTGTTGAATAATAATAATAATAACAATGAGAAAAAAAACGTTCGTTCATTATAACCTCTAAAGCGTTCTTTCCAAACAGAAATTCTATGTTGTGTAATTACATTAAAGAAAGAGGTGGATGGTTGTGTGTAAACGAATTCAAATAAATTTTAAAAAACTTTGGTCAAGTAATTCAATGTATTGTTGTCATAATTTCTTTCACTTAGTTTGGCTGTGTTCACCGGTCCCTTTTTTCCACCTCCTTAGCTTACAGTGTATTGTCATACCAATTTCTATTTGTTCTCCAGACAATACGAGAGATATTCATATTTCTATTTTTTTTATATTAATTTCAACAAGATAATTTGAAATATTTATAACAAAAAGCCTTCATAATTGCTTGTTCATACACCCAAGTTTTGAAAAATCTTTGAGCCATGTAATAATGTATAGATATATTCACTTGAGTTGTTACATGATAAATTTGGAAATTTATTTCAATAAGTCATTGGGTGCTTAATTTTCATGTTATCAAAATTTGTATCTTCGAAATGCAATGAACACCTCTAAAGTTCGACAAAGTGATGAAGCGACATGTATATTGAATATTTCCAGACCATGTTTGCGATTGGCATTGTGGGTTGAAAAATTCATGTCTGTAAGTCTACACCTGATCATTTTTGGATGTGATCAAATATTTTGTCTGCGGATAACCATGGAGACATACAAAATTACAGCATTTTGCTTGCTTCAACATGCATCGTATCTGTCACTTTTTTTTTGAATGTGTCATAATAAGTTTCAAAAATGTGGTTCATGTAATTTTGAAGTGTTTTTCCCTATAGCACCAAAGTCTGTATAACTGGTACGTAGCAAGTACCTATGAACTTTGATATTTCTGTAAAATAGCAGGTATGCCAATCTTTTAGCTTTTTGGTTCCGACTGGAATATATTAACGAAGATATTCATTACTAAAGTCTTCACCTACTTATTTCTGAATAGATCTGAAATTACTGTCTTCAGAAACTAATGCACAGATACATGAAACAATTTTGATTTCTGTTCTCTTTCAATTGCGCTGTCTTTTTTCTTTTTAACTATGGCTCTGCTCTTTCCGATCCTTGTTTTGACTCCATCGGTTTGCAGCGGATCGATGCATATTATTAATTGGTTGCCTAATATGTGTTCTATGATTTTCTACTATTTCTTCATGCTGATTGTGGTAACGTGATTCAAAAGGTTTCCAATTATGATCATCAATCGCACATTTTGTACAACAGATTCTCAAAACAGTTTCTGGTGTCGATATAAGTGTAGTTATACTTTTTCCACCTGGTCTGTCGAGTAATAAATTTTGAAACTTGTTCCAAAAAGTCTTTGGATGTTTTTTTTGCTGATAGTATGAAAAGTTGAATCTTCGGAATGTGGTAGGCAAACTCAAATTTTGACAACAATACTTATGAAATAACGTGTATGTTGAGTATTCCTACTCCGCAAACTGCAAATGTGGAATTATTGGTGAAAACATTCATTACGATATGTCTACAGTTGCTCAGTTTTGGATGTGATTGAGTATAATGCCTGCCAACATCATGGAAACCTACAGAATTTCTAAATGTTATGTGCGCTATGTCATTTTAATGTAACATCATGACTTTGAACAACTTTTCACTATAATACTATATAGATTTGGATCATTGAAATACAGCAAAAATCTGCAAACTATAAAATTTATATACTTTGCCATTCAATTTACTTTTTGACTCTCACTGCAACATAAATATGAAGTGAAAAATTCATTAGAAAAGTCTTCAGTTGCTCATTTATGCTTTGAAATTTGATTTGAAATTGCTGTTTTCCAAACTCATTGCGCAGATACATTGAATTGCAGCAGATAGCTGCGAACTTTAAAATTTCTGTGGATAAATATATGTGCTAAGTATCACCTCCTATCTTTAATTATGGTAATATTGAGTATTCTCATTTTGCAAACTACAAATGTGGAATTATTAGTGAAAAGATTCATTACGCTAAGTCTACAGTTGCTCAGTTTTGGATGCGATCAAATATAATGCCTGCTAACATCCATGGGAACATACAGAATTTCTGAATACAATGTTCGCTATGTAATTTCAACGTAACATCATGACTTTTGCCAACTTTTCTCTATAATACTATAGATTTGGATTATTGAAATACAGCAAAAATCTGCGAATTATAAAATTGATATACTGTGTCACTCATTTTACTTTTTAAAACTAACTGTAACATATATATGAAGTAAACACTCATCACAGAAGTCTTCAGTTGCTCATTTATGGATAGATTTTAAATTGCTGTCTTCAAAATTTATTGCGCAGATACATTGAATCGCAGCAGATACCTGCGAACTCTGAAATTTCTGTGCATAAATATGTGTGTTAAGTATCTCCCCCTATCTTTGATTATGAGAATGAGTAATAGAACTTGGTTTAGTAAGTTTTAAAGTATTTCTTTTTAAATACTATTGAAGTTTGTATTACTGCGGTATGAAGCGAATACCTCCAAACTTTCATATTTTTGTGTCGCAGCATGTGTGCCAATCATTTAAATTCTTTACTCCAACCGTAACATGTAATCTCAAAAATTCATCACAAACGTCTTCAGCTTCTCTAAATTCCTAAATTTTCCGTTTTCTATTTTATTCTGAGTTTTTATATTTCTAAATTCATTTTTAAATTCTCCTGAAATTGTTTTTCTCCAAAACCAATGCGCAGGTACCTTAAACGTCTTTGAATTCGGTTGCTCTGTTGAATTCAGTTTTTTTTTGCTTCTTTGAGTTCTGACATAATAAATGTTTCCGGGTGCCTTTTTTCTGCAACTATCAAACTGGATAATTGGATCTCAGCGGCCACTTGCAAACTTTGGAAATATATTTCATCGGGAACACGTTTCGAATGACACGAAAATGTCTAGATTCAGAATGCAAAAGCAACATTTAAAAAGGGCCAATTCTGTTGGATATGTTGTGTCTTGAATTTGATGTATCTTTCCTCTATTCCGTTCTTTTTCCTAACGTTATCAGCCGAAAATCATATCTCGGCCCGCAACACGCATTGCTCCATGCTCTTGAGTTCCCAATGGACGAAACATATTAGAAGACAAGGAGAAAAATCACAAAAGTCCAAGACTAAACCTCTATCGAAATATTTTCAGTACAATTTCGACGAAAAATAGGTCTTTTTTCGTGAAAACCAACGTTATACGCCGAAAATTATAAACAATTCATAGAAATTTAAACTAAAATCTTACAGTCATCTGAACATAAATAAGGATCTTTTGAGAAAAAAGACGTGATATCAAACCATAAACTTCCCCTAGGGAAAAAAAAGGTTGGGACAAGTACATTGATGGTCCCTCGTTTGCTGATAATTCCACCCATAAAAAAAACTTTAAAAAAAATTTTTTTTTAATTGTAAAAAAAATTATTTCATAAAAAAAAATACAGAACAATTCGAAAAAAATTTTACAAATCTTGAAAAAACGTTATATTAAAAAAAAAACTAATCTGCATCTATTTTTTAAAGTGTCAAAAGAATCAAATAACAAGTAAAAAATAATAAACCGAAAAATCGCCCTTGAAATCATTTTGGAAACCGATGCCTCATTCTTCTTATTTGATTCGAACAGCTAAATCAACTGAAAAAAACTCCATCTAATTTACGTGCGGCATTAAAATTTATTATATTAATTCGAGGCCCAGTATTTTCTAATGAATTGAAAAAAGTTACCATTTGAATTACGTGCAGCTTTAAAATTTATGATATGAATCGGTGGACAAGTATTTTATTAGTAAATCCAAATTTTCACATTATTAAATTCTTCTAAGAAGCTTTTAAATCCAAAAAAATCACATGAAAGCTAGTCATTTCTTACTCTATGGTGGCAGAGACTTATAAGAAAATCGACTCTTCTCAGACTTTCAGGATCCTCTGGTATTATTCACAAAATTCGACGTCGATTGGATCGATACAAATTATGTTTAAATATGTGTTAAAAGTACTTGTCCGGCCCATCACTTTCCGTTTAAATTGTTTATCCAAATAAAAGTCAGGGCTTGTCTAGAACTGATGGATCACAAGTATTCATGCAGAGGGAATTGAGAGAATTATCTTCAAGTAATTTTTACTTAATTGCACTAATTTAATAAAAAACGGAAACAAATTATTCCGCAATATAGAAGGGATATTATTGTGCATCGATAAATGAAAAAAAATTGTACATAATGTATATGTTCAAGCTTCCAAAATAACTCTGCAGTTTACATTCTCTGACGGCAATTTTTACTTCCCACTTATTCTTCCAGCGAACGAGATCCATTCGGAATAAGAACTAACCTATAATATTATTAAGAACATTAAATTAATAATGAATCGCATTTCAACAAACTTTTAACGAGATTCTGCCGTGCCATTTCGTTTTTTTATGATTGATTTTTTATTGAATGAATAGTGATGGGCCGGACAAGTACTTTTAACACATATTTAAACATAATTTGTATCGATCCAATCGACGTCGAATTTTGTGAATAATACCAGAGGATCCTGAAAGTCTGAGAAGAGTCGATTTTCTTATAAGTCTCTGCCACCATAGAGTAAGAAATGACTAGCTTTCATGTGATTTTTTTGGATTTAAAAGCTTCTTAGAAGAATTTAATAATGTGAAAATTTGGATTTACTAATAAAATACTTGTCCACCAATTGATATCATAAATTTTAATGCTGCACGTAATTCAAATGGTAACTTTTTTCAATTCATTAGAAAATACTTGGCCTCGAATTAATATAACTCGTCAAATATTAATTCATTACATGGTATGAAAACCTATGCTCAAAAAAAATTGAACACCTATAAAAAACTACAAGCTCGTCATAGCAGCTCAAGAAAAAATGATTGAACCCTCAAAAAATAAAATCATACATTGTTTGTTGAAATTGAAAAAGGTTTTGTCCGAGTAAAAGTCTGCTTCTAAAAAAACTATCCAAAAACCAAACTCATCATACACTTTATGAAAAACCTTCTTCATTATCATTCAAAAGAATATCGAACCTCGTAAAAACACGCTTCCTTCCAAATAATTATTACAAAATAATTCACAAAAATTACGTCTCAAATGACCATCTCAAATGCATTAATGAATAACCTCGAACCTCCGATATGGAAATACATAATCTCGAGACGCTCCGCTCAAAGGAACTGAACGTTGTCAAATAAGTGCAAAAGTGAAAAGTACATTGCATTGAGAACCGGAAAAATACAAATGTAGTATATTTAAAGAAGATTAAAAAATACAAATAATCAAATGATAAGCAAAAGAAAAACAAAAACACAAAAAATCGCAAACACAAAAAGTTATAATAACAAAAAATTACAAAGAAAAAAATTACGAAGATTTTAACTTACTGAATAGTCAACTAAATTATTGAATTTTAGCCGGTGTGAAATCATGTTCTAATGGGCTTTGAGAATACTCGTCTGCCTCAGAACGTTTTAGCTAAATTCCTAAAAGGTCGACAACCATAAAAGTTACAAAATCTTGCTTTTAAGCAATTATATAGAAGTACAATGCCACCCATTTTTTTTTATAACCAGCACATATAAAACTGTGGTTAATTTCGGGTTGAGAATACTCTTCCGGCCCAAGGAGTCCTGACTGAGTTACTATTCGACAGTAGAAACTTATAAGGAAACCGAAATCTTCCTGCCCATGACTTTTTGAGAAAATAGCTAATCCAAAATATCACATCAAAGGTGAAGTCATTTTTCACTTTATGATAATAGAGATTTATAAGAAAATGGATTCTTCTCCGACTTTCAGGATCCCCTGGTATGATTCACTACATATTCGACGTCGATTGGATCGGTACATGTTATTTTTAAATACGTGTTAAAAGTACTTGTCCGGCCCATCACTTTCTATTCAAATTGCTCATTCATAAAAAAATCAAAGACGAAGCTAATCCATATGTTAATATCATGGAACAAAAAAATCATATTTCTTTGAATTCCTCGAAACGCTCGTGTTTTACTTAACTGTTGATATTTATTGATTTTAACCGGATAAAATTGTATACGTGGATATAAAAAAATACTCACACAATCGTATGGCTGAGTCCGATCGAAATTTTTCGAAAAATGCGACATATTATCATTTCAATATTCTCAGCATTAGTATAGGATGGTTCCTATACTGAATATGGAATTTCTTCGCTGAAAGAAATGAGAGGTAAGAATTGCTTTCATTTTGCAATGTAAGCTGAGAAGTTATCTTGAATGCTTGAAAATTTGTATCCGGCAAAGTATATTTTTTTATTTTATGGTTGCACAATGAAATCCCTTGTAAAATACGGGGAAATTCGATTAGATTTTTTTCACAATTTATTTAATTACCTAAAGATATTTTTGTCAACTCTCTCCGAATTCATACTTGTGGTTCATCAGTTTTAGAAGAGCCCTGATTGTTTTATGAATGAGCAATTTGAATAGAAAGTGATGGGCCGGACAAGTACTTTTAACACGTATTTAAAAATAACTTGTACCGATCCAATCGACGTCGAATATGTAGTGAATCATACCAGGGGATCCTGAAAGTCGGAGAAGAATCCATTTTCTTATAAATCTCTATTATCATAAAGTGAAAAATGACTTCACCTTTGATGTGATATTTTGGATTAGCTATTTTCTCAAAAAGTCATGGGCAGGAAGATTTCGGTTTCCTTATAAGTTTCTACTGTCGAATAGTAACTCAGTCAGGACTCCTTGGGCCGGAAGAGTATTCTCAACCCGAAATTAACCACAGTTTTATATGTGCTGGTTATAAAAAAAATGGGTGGCATTGTACTTCTATATAATTGCTTAAAAGCAAGATTTTGTAACTTTTATGGTTGTCGACCTTTTAGTAATTTAGCTAAAACGTTCTGAGGCAGACGAGTATTCTCAAAGCCCATTAGAACATGATTTCACACCGGCTAAAATTCAATAATTTAGTTGACTATTCAGTAAGTTAAAATCTTCGTAATTTTTTTCTTTGTAATTTTTTGTTATTATAACTTTTTGTGTTTGCGATTTTTTGTGTTTTTGTTTTTCTTTTGCTTATCATTTGATTATTTGTATTTTTTAATCTTCTTTAAATATACTACATTTGTATTTTTCCGGTTCTCAATGCAATGTACTTTTCACTTTTGCACTTATTTGACAACGTTCAGTTCCTTTGAGCGGAGCGTCTCGAGATTATGTATTTCCATATCGGAGGTTCGAGGTTATTCATTAATGCATTTGAGATGGTCATTTGAGACGTAATTTTTGTGAATTATTTTGTAATAATTATTTGGAAGGAAGCGTGTTTTTACGAGGTTCGATATTCTTTTGAATGATAATGAAGAAGGTTTTTCATAAAGTGTATGATGAGTTTGGTTTTTGGATAGTTTTTTTAGAAGCAGACTTTTACTCGGACAAAACCTTTTTCAATTTCAACAAACAATGTATGATTTTATTTTTTGAGGGTTCAATCATTTTTTCTTGAGCTGCTATGACGAGCTTGTAGTTTTTTATAGGTGTTCAATTTTTTTGAGCATAGGTTTTCATACCATGTAATGAATTAATATTTGACGAGGGCTGTCCAGGGGACATAAATGTACTTGTCTTCAGTTTTTCACAGCATTCATGCTGTATTTCATGTTTATTTGCCGACTTTTTGTGCATCGTGAACTTGAAATTTAACAAGATATTAAAAAATCGAAATCATGATAGTGAAGACCGGTTCATCTCTTCTTTATATTACGACAATATATAGATGTGATCTGTTAACGTTGATTTATTTCTCAATTTGTTCTAAGAAAAACACATAACTATTTTTGGCGTTTCTCGGCCAACTTCTTTTCTCGACCTTAGTATCATCCAGAGATCGTCAAAAAAAAATTTTTTCATTTTTAATTTTTACATTGATCAAAAATGGACATTGGGAAAATAATTATTATCAGTTGATTAAAAATTTAAATCAGTAATTATTTCAAATTACATTGTCAATTGAAAAACCAATTTCTAATTGATGAAGGAGATATTACCAATTGACAAAAAATTTCCAATTGATGGAGAAGATATTGTCAATTGACCAACCAATTTCCAATTGATGGAGGAGATATTACCAATTGACCAATCAATTTCTAATTAATAAAGGTGATATTCGCAATTGACGAAAATTTTTCAATTGATGCAAAATATTCTCTCAATTGATCATATAAAATTCAATTCTAGAGACATTTTAGACCAATTGGTAGATCATACATTGTCTGGTTTACGCATACATAGTATGCGATACGTCCGTGAAGATCTTAGACGCTTAGGTCTACGGCTCCACGATTTTCGATGTCTAGTTATTTTTCTCCATGGTTTCCGATGTCTAGGTCGACGGTTCCATGTGTTTCGATGTCTAGGTCGACGGGTCCATGGTTTCCGATGTCTAGGTCGACGGATCCATGGTTTTCGGTGTCCAGGCATATTGCTCCATGGTTTTCGGTGTCTAGGTATACTTCTCCATGGTTTTCGATGTCAAGGCATATTCTTCCATGGTTTTCGATGTCTAGGTCGACGGGTCCATGGTTTCCGATGTCTAGGTCGACGGATCCATGGTTTCCGATGTTTAGTTCGACGGATCCATGGTTTTCGATGTTGACAGGTCGACAGCTCTATGGCTTACGATGGCTAGGTCGACGCTTCTGATTTTCGAAATTATGAAAATCTGACATCGGAATTGTACTCAGCAGTCACAAAAACTCTCGAGAAATGATTTCAGGTTAATGGGATTGATTTTAAGAAAGTCCTTCAAGATATTATATTTGACACTTTAAATTTTTGAAATTTTAAACATTGGACATCAGATTTCTGCTCAGCGACCCCGGAAACCTTTCAGTAACAAGTTTCAGGCCAGTTGGATCAAATTTTCAAAAAGTCGTTTGGAATATTAGATCCGCCATTTTGAATTTTCGAAATCTAGGAAATCTGATACTAGAATTGCACTCAGCAGTCCCAAAAACCCCCGATCTCCATCAATCTATCGTATTCCAAATCTAAATTGTATCGCTCATTATCTATAAATATATAATCATTTACCAACATTGTGGGCGAATTGACGAAGAACGATCCGGTCTTCATCGATTGACCAAAAACTTTTTATTTAATGGACAAATTTACGTCATTTGGCAAAACATTCTCCATCAATTGGAAAATTTCCGTCAATTGGCAATACATTTTTCATTAGTTGCTAATAATTTCCATAATTGATCATTTCATTTCCACAAATTTAAACTGTTCAATCAATTGAGAATCGACTAACGGTAACTTCCAAATTCTCAAGCATTTTGCAATACCCCCTGTCCAATTACTACTTCTTCAAGAAAATAACAATAGTGTTCTTCGTGATTCTAATTTTTGGACAATTAATAATAACTATCAAAATTCGTGGCAAAAAAATTATTGGGGCTGATATCTGCTTTGACATCGAAAACAATGGAGCCACGGACCTAGACCTGGAAAACCATGAATCCGTCGACCTAGACATCGGAAACCATGGACTCGTCGACCTAGACATTGAAAACCATGGAGAAATATACCTAGACATCGAAAACTATGAAGAAATATACCTAGACATCAAAAACCATGGAGAAATATACCTAGACGTCGAAAACCATGGAGAAATATACCTAGACATCGAAAACCATGGAGAAATATACCGAGACATCAAAAACCATGGAGAAATATACCGAGACATCGAAAACCATGAATCCGTCGACCTAGACATCGGAAACCATGGACTCGTCGTCCTAGACATTGAAAACCATGGAGAAATATACCTAGACATCGAAAACTATGGAGAAATATACCTAGACATCAAAAACCATGGAGAAATATACCTAGACGTCGAAAACCATGGAGAAATATACCTAGACATCGAAAACCATGGAGAAATGTACCGAGACATCAAACACCATGGAGAAATATACCGAGACATTAAAAACCATGAATCCGTCGACCTAGACATCGGAAACCATGGACTCGTCGACCTAGACATTGAAAACCATGGAGAAATATACCTAGACATCGAAAACTATGGAGAAATATACCTAGACATCAAAAACCATGGAGAAATATACCTAGACGTCGAAAACCATGGAGAAATATACCGAGACATCAAAAACCATGGAGAAATATACCGAGACATCGAAAACCATGAATCCGTCGACCTAGACATCGGAAACCATGGACTCGTCGACCTAGACATTGAAAACCATGGAGAAATATAGCTAGACATCGAAAACCATGGAGAAATATACCTAGACATCGAAAACCATGGAGAAATATACCAAGATATCAAAAACCATGGAGAATTATACCGAGACATCGAAAATCATGAAGCCGTCGACATAGACATCGGAAACCATGGACCCGTCGACCTAGACATGGAGAACCATGGAGAAATATACCGAGCCATCAAAAACCATGGAGAAATATACCTAGACATCGAAAACCATGAAGCCGTTGACATAGACATTGGAAACCATGGATCCGTCGACCTAGACATCGGAAACCATGGAGAAATATGTCTAGATATCGAAAACCATGGACCCGTCGACCTAGACATGGAGAACCATGGAGAAATATACCTAGACATCGAAAACCAAGGAAAAATATACCTAGACATCGAAAACCATGGAGCCGTCGACCTAAGTACAATTTCACATCCGCATTCTCACCAGCACTTCTCAAAAAAATAGAATTCGAATTTGAGTTTAAAACACCACTAACACAACATCATGCTCACGATATCTTTAGTATATAAAAAATGTATAATTACTAAATGATTAATGAATTAAAATACCACTAACACAGTAACTGCGCACTAAAATCAGTGAGCTTTGACATGACGATCACGATCACAATATATATAGGTGTCATCCATGGTCACCATGTTAGGTCAACTTGGACACTGACAGCCTTCCAACCTCATTATTTCATGCACATAATAGAAATGTCAGACACGGAAATATATAGGTATACAAAATATGTTTGGAACCAGATATCCCTAGTTCTTGAAACAAATAAACATCAAAAATGTGTGCGAAAAAATGCACGATTTTCTGATGAAATTATAAAAATAATAATTAATATCTTTCGAATGCGTTAAGCTACAGAGTTGCAAGAGGTCGCAATCGATAGAAAAAAATAAATAAAAAATACGTCAAGTTGAAATATCCTATGAAATTCTGTGATTATTTTTTTATTGAAGAAAGAAATTTTCGAAACAAGTTGAAAAGCGATGGCTCCTGTAAAGAGTCTCTGGCAGCGACGTCATAAATGTACTTGTCTTTGAGTCACTACCGCGACTCTAGATGAATTTTAATGCCGCACGTAAATTAGATGGAGTTTTTTTCAGTTGATTTAGCTGTTCGAATCAAATAAGAAGAATGAGGCATCGGTTTCCAAAATGATTTCAAGGGCGATTTTTCGGTTTATTATTTTTTACTTGTTATTTGATTCTTTTGACACTTTAAAAAATAGATGCAGATTAGTTTTTTTTTAATATAACGTTTTTTCAAGATTTGTAAAATTTTTTTCGAATTGTTCTGTATTTTTTTTATGAAATAATTTTTTTTACAATTAAAAAAAAATTTTTTTTACAGTTTTTTTTTATGGGTGGAATTATCAGCAAACGAGGGACCATCAATGTACTTGTCCCAACCTTTTTTTTAATACATTTTATATACCGATACCAATATATACCTATATATATTCGTGTCGTATGACGTATGGTGTGTTGTTTATGCTGATAGATGATGATGTTATGAAGATCGCGAATTCGACAGTTCACCGATATCCCGGTCGGTCGGTAGTACAAGTAGGGGAACATGGGGCAAAGTGGCCACATGGGGCAAAGTGGCCACCCACTTTTTTGGGGCATTTTTGAATTCTGGGGCAAAGTGGCCACTCACGCAATTCCGATTTCTGGCGGGGCACAGAATCAGTGAGAATTCTATGTTTTTTGAAAAATTGATAGCTATTTGAGGCAGAGGGTGAGAATCATTTTGCGAATTACTGATAAATGTCTATTTTATTTTAATTGACAAAAATCGTACTTATAATGGACTTCATCTTCATCAACACCTGCGCACAAGGTGTGCGCCCATTTTAGGCATGTTTCGCAGCGAATTCAATCTTTGGAGGAATGCGAATGAAGTTGATCGCAGAAAATACACGCAACGTCCGCCGCAGACAAGAATTTTTCTTTTTTCATGATCTCTTTTTTCTTACTCACTAGATTTGCGCGATACGACAGACTCGTGACAATGGCGGTTTTCCCACGATTTGCCCCCGATAAGAACGGGCTTTTGCCACTGGTAATGGCAAAATTTATCCAAGTATTCCGACTAATTCTTTTTTCATCCCATCGAAGGAGGGTACCTACTGTGCCTCGTTTCTTTTCGGTTTATCGCGGCCTTCAATGTTCCATGCGGGAACAGTCTATTACAACGTCTATTTAACCAGAAGTGACAATTATCGATTTTCACCGCATTTGAGAGGGTGGCCACTTTGCTCCAAAAAATTTTCTCGACCAAATGAGGAAAAAGAGGATGAACAAAGAGTTTTAAGACTCAACAATAGTCGAAAGATCATTTATTATCTGATAAAGTGGGCTGGATATTCGTTTTCGGCATGAAAAAAAATTTGGCAAAATTTATCGAAGTATTCTGACTAATTTTTTTTTCATCCTGTCGAAGGAGGGTTCGTACTATGCCTCGTTTCTTTTCGTTTTATCGCATCCTTCAATGTTCCATGCGAGAACAGTCAATTCCAACGTCTATTTAACCAGAAGTGACAATTATCGATTTTCATCGCATTTGAGGGGGTGGCCACTTTGCCCCAAAATTTTTTTTTTTCAAAATTCGAGCAATAATGAGGTGGAATCAGTTTGGGGATATAAAAATAAGTAAATGACCATGTGCTACCCGACAAAACTCGTTAAATTCCTTAAGTGGGCCACTTTGCCCCATACTCCCCTATATACCTATATATTTCCGTTATGATATGACGTATGGTGTGTTATTTCAATGCTAACTAAATGAGGTTATAAAGATCGCAAATGTTACAATTCACCGAAACTGTTCCAATTTTTTCCGGTTCTGTAGAAAATAAATAAAAGCAGTACAATGTTTTAGTGAAAGTGGAGAGAAAAAAGTGAAGAAGAAAGAGATAAAGACCGAGGAATCCAAGAGTGTTGTGTAACGGAAAAAAAACCGAAAATTGTCAACAACGTTCGGATTGATGGTAAAAATATTTAGAAAGGTTAGAGATTTTTTCTATATATATCTTGAGATGTAGTCCGGATTCTGAAACATTAGAAATAAAAATCCATGCCTCCGCTCTTTCTCATCAGCTCTCTCTGATTGTATCATCAAACTTGACGATGTTTGTTATTGCAGAATATCTAAAGACGAGGCATCATCTTGTAATAAAATAACCCAAAACAGGAATGACGGAAAAGAGCCAGGGACTACAAAAATATAGAAAGGCAGTATAATCGCATTGTCTGTAAACGTATAACAGACTATTCGAAAGTGCTTGATTACAAAATTTCTATTGGCAAATCGAAACTGAGGCAATCAGTATTTTTTTCATTTTGCATTGGTGGAAATTTTTTCATCAAAAAGACTAAATTGATAATCACGGAGAGTTTTCACTTCAATTCCAACAAAGTAAAATTTAAGTTCGAAATAAAATATGTCCGCGTGTGTGTATATGTGTGTATTAGGGTGGTCGTTATTTGGGGTCTTTTAAAACAATGCTTAACCCTCGACGCATGCGGGTTGAAGTTTTCCGTTTAAAATACATGGAATTTTTCTGCGTCTGTGGTCACGATTTTACTGTGGGCCTCAATACGTTTGGAAAATCTTGAAATTTTCAGAAATTATTTTACAAGCATGTTGCTACACGGAAAAAATTTTCAAAGCTCCTATCCTTAAAATGTTGTATAACATCATCATACTAACCCATTAATGCGCAAAACGATATTTTTGGACACACAATTTCAAGTACGCAGTTTTGACTGAAAAACAAAAGAAAAATTCTCCAAAATCTGGTATAGGGGGTTTTTGAGGGTGCTCTTTCAGAGCCTGGCGTTTATTTTTTAAAATTAAATCAAAATCTTCATTATTTTTGCGTTTTGAATTGGAAAGTCAAAAATTTTGAACGTTTTTTTCCTTCAAATCGATTTCCGTTACTGTTGCTGCACTCAAATAACCATATTTAGGCCAGCAAAAGTGTTTTCAATGTCTGACCTTTCCGGAACATTGGTTATAACCAGTATTTTTCTCGAAAGACTCAACAAAGAAATGTAACAGAACAAAAAGTGTTGAGAATCATCTAAAGAATACGCCTGATTTTTTTCAAAAATTTTCTAGCTAGTTTTGTATTTTTCAATTTCGACTAATTTTGTAAAATTTTTGAAGTTCTGAAAAGATTCACACGCATTCTTCGGATGATTCTAAACAATTTTTGTTATATAATTTTTTTGTAAAGTTGAAACTTTTTGAAAAAAAAATTATTTTCCATCGAATAATAAATAGGTTCATAATTTTCTTCTTAAAAAGTTTCAACTTAAAAAAAAATATTATATAACAAAAATTGTTTAGAATCATCCAAAGAATGTGAATCTTTTCAAAGATTTTAAATATTTAAAAAATTTATCGAAATTGAAAAATACAAAAATAGCTAGAAAATTTTTGAAAAAAATCACACGTATTCTTTAGAAGATTCTCAATACTTTTTGTTCTGGAACATTTCTTTGTTATGTTAAGACTTTCGAGAAAAAAAATCATACAGATTTTCATCATGCTGTTTTGCAAAAGCCGCCATTATGCAAAAACTGAGTAAGAAAAAAGTGTTTATAACCAGTGTTCTGGACTCGTCAGACCTTAAGAACATCTTTGCTGGCGATAATATGGTTATTTGAGAGCAGTAACAGTAAGGGAAATCGCTTTGAAAAAAAAAATGTTAGACAATCTTGACTTTTCAATTAAAAACGAATAAATAATGAAGATTTTGATTTAATTTTACAAAATAAATGCAAGATTCTGAAAGAGCACTCTCAAAAACCTCCTATATCAGATTTTGTTATTTAGTTAAAACTGCGTACTTGAAATTGTGTGTCCAAAATTGTCGTTTTGCGCATTAATGGGTTCTTATAGTGATGCTATACAACATTTTAAGGGTAGGAATTTTGAAAATTTTTTTCGTGTAGCAACATGCTTGTAAAACAATTTATGGAAATTTCAAGATTTTCCAAATGTATTGAGGCCCACAGTATAATCGTGACCACAAACGCAGAAAAATTCCATGTATTATGAACAGAAAACTTCAACCCCCATGGTCGAGGGTTGAGCATTGTTCTACAAATCTGACAAAATTACAGCATTACTTTTTATGTATTTCGAACCAATTTAGGGGGCGAAAAGGGTAAAATAAATTTGATCCCAAATAACTACCACACTAGTGGGTATTAAAATACCTAAAACAACTTGCATGCATAATAAAACGATTTTTATTTTCAAAAAAACTGATTCGGCTTGAGGGGGTCACCCCCCATGGCAACCGCATTTTTTGAGGGTTCCTCTATTTTTTGCGACGAGAAAAAAACACAGACTTAAAATTTAAAGAGTTTATTCATTGGTATTTCAACTTTAGGATAGAATTTTTTAACTCTGATGTCTCGAGTTAATTCCGTGTAAAATTAATCCACAGGATCCCATATGCTTCTCCATGGTGTCCACGATTCCCGGGGGTCCCGTTTATCTGCGATCAAAAAACCGAGGAGCGTTTTGATTTGTAAAGCAGTGGGCTATTGCCTGAACTAAAATCATACAGAAATATCGAAATTGAAGGATTATTGAGCTATGCACCATTTTGAAAAATTGAAATAAGGTTTTTCTAAACGAAAAAATTCTTCAATGTTTAATATTTCTGTATAATTTTAACATCAGTAACAGCACGAATGCTGTTAAAAAATTGGAGACAAGTACATTTATGTTTGATGTCACCTGGACAGTAGTCTCAGTGAAACCCTATGTGACACTCATGTAGTTCAAAACACGAATGCACGATGATTTATAAGAAGTTGTTCGATCTGTTCTCTCGAAACTTGCTTCAAATGAGCAATTCATTACTAAAGGTTATAAAAAAAAACCATTTCAAACGCAATGAATAAAAAAATGAATCTGTTAAATCATGGTAATGCGTGAAAAACGTTTGGTTCAAAGGAACAAAACGTGGTCAAATAAATGCAAAAGTGACGAGTACATCGGATGACGAGTGAAAAAAATTCAAAACATAATGGTATGTAAAAAAAATTACGAAACCAACTGTAAATAATTTCAACAAAACAATTAAGAAAAGCTTTCACAAATCATGAAAAAATATTATATTAAAAAAAATACAAATCTGTAATTATATTGTAAAGGAAAAAAAAATTCAAATAGGACGTGAGAAATTCATTCTTACGGGAAGCACCCGGAACTTGAGAAAGTTCCAGTGAATCAAAAAAGTTACCATCTGAGTTATGTGCAGCACTACAATTTATGGCATCAATCGGAGGGTAAGTATTTTATTAGTATATAATACATAATTTTTCACAATATTTCGTATCGGTACAAATTATGTTTAAATATGTGCTAAAAGTACTTGTCCGGCCCATCAATTTTCATTCAAATTGCTCATTCAAATAAAAATCAAACTCTGCGTTAATTTTGCGTTATTTTTATGAAACTAGCATTAACGCTGGCGTTACACGCCCACTTGAATTTGGACATCATTCCACATATGCTCGGCGGCAACTATCTCTTCGCAACAATTCATGGCATCGAGTAAACAAAACCACTGCAACGGATAGAGGCTTTACATTCCGATATATCGAAAATTTTTTTTTTAAGAAAGGGTATATAGTAATACACTAGGGAATCACTTTTCATCAAATTTCAAGAAATGCCCGTATCGCACTCATTTTTTAATGTTGATTTCAACAAAGTGCAATTGTGTACGTGACCATAAAAAAACGAAATTGTACAGACGAATTTGCTCGAAAATTTATTGAATTGCGATTTATTATCAGCTGAATATCTTCAGTAATAGAATAGAAAATGCAAAAGTGACGAGTACATCGGATGACGAGTGAAAAAAATTCAAAACATAATGGTATGTAAAAAAAATTACGAAACCAACTGTAAATAATTTCAACAAAACAATTAAGAAAAGCTTTCACAAATCATGAAAAAATATTATATTAAATAAAATACAAATCTGTAATTATATTGTAAAGGAAAAAAAAATTCAAATAGGACGTGAGAAATTCATTCTTACGGGAAGCACCCGGAACTTGAGAAAGTTCCAGTGAATCAAAAAAGTTACCATCTGAGTTATGTGCAGCACTACAATTTATGGCATCAATCGGAGGATAAGTATTTTATTAGTATATAATACATAATTTTTCATAATATGAAATTGTTCTGAGAAACGTTCAAATCCAAAAAAAAATCGCATCGAAGGTAAAAGTCATTTGTTACTCTATGGTGGCAGAGACTTACTTAGAAGAAAATCGATTCTTCTCAGACTTTCAGGATCCCCTGGTATTCACAATATTCGACGTCGATTTCGTATCGGTACAAATTATGTTTAAATATGTCTCAGTGAAACCCTATGTGAAACATGAGTGTCACATAGGGTTTCACTGAGACTACTGTCCAGGTGACATCAAACATAAATGTACTTGTCTCCAATTTTTTAACAGCATTCGTGCTGTTACTTATGGTTCGATTTGACTACTTTTCGTGCACTGTGAACTTGAAAAAATTTTACAGGATATTGGAAAATCAAATTCTTCATATTAGGGCACAATATAGATGACATTCTGTTATTATTAATTCATTTTTTGTTCGTACCAAGAAATGCACACTACATGTATGAGTAACATATGTAGGGTTTATTCACTGAGACTACCGTTCAGATGTAATGATCATATTATCACCCATCAAAGTGTACTTGCGAAAAGACATTTATTGAAAAATTTTTTAATTAAAATTATTCCCTGTCTCATTGAAAGAGATATCAAAAAAAAGGAAACAAAATTTTTTTAATCAAATTACGGCTAATTTATTTAAAAACTAAATAAATTAAAACGAATAATAAATTTCAATGTCGTTAAATAACGACAGGATTTCAATGACTAAGGCACTCGAATCTTTTTTCAAGATAACGCGATATTGATCGATTGGAATAATTAAATCCAACATAGAGGGTCACCCCGCATGGCGGCCGAATTTTGTAGGGTTTTTTCGCAATTTTCTTGCAGCAAAGAAAAAAACATAGACTTTTGAAATTTAAAGGGTCTATTCAATGCTATTTCAACTCGATGGTAGAATTTTTTAACTCTGATATCTCTGGTAGATTCGGTGTAAAGCTACTCCACAGGAACGTATATGTTTCTTCATAGTCTCCACGATTCCAGGGGATCGGTTTATCTGAAATCAAAAAACCAAGGAGCGTTTGGATTAGTAAAGCAGTGGTTATCACCTGAATTAAAATTATACAGAAATATTAAACATTGAAGGATTTTTTCGTTTAGAAAAACCTTATTTCAATTTTTCAAAATGGTGCATAGCTCAATAATCCTTCAATTTCGATATTTCTGTATGATTTTAGTTCAGGCAATAGCCCACTGCTTTACAAATCAAAACGCTCCTCGGTTTTTTGATCGCAGATAAACGGGACCCCCGGGAATCGTGGACACCATGGAGAAGCATATGGGATCCTGTGGATTAATTTTACACGGAATTAACTCGAGACATCAGAGTTAAAAAATTCTATCCTAAAGTTGAAATACCAATGAATAAACTCTTTAAATTTTAAGTCTGTGTTTTTTTCTCGTCGCAAAAAATAGAGGAACCCTCAAAAAATGCGGTTGCCATGGGGGGTGACCCCCTCAAGCCGAATCAGTTTTTTTGAAAATAAAAATCGTTTTATTATGCATGCAAGTTGTTTTAGGTATTTTAATACCCACTAGGGTGGTAGTTATTTGGGATCAAATTTATTTTACCCTTTTCGCCCCCTAAATTGGTTCGAAATACATAAAAAGTAATGCTGTAATTTTGTCAGATTTGTAGAACAATGCTCAACCCTCGACCATGGGGGTTGAAGTTTTCTGTTCATAATACATGGAATTTTTCTGCGTTTGTGGTCACGATTATACTGTGGGCCTCAATACATTTGGAAAATCTTGAAATTTCCATAAATTGTTTTACAAGCATGTTGCTACACGAAAAAAATTTTCAAAATTCCTACCCTTAAAATGTTGTATAGCATCACTATAAGAACCCATTAATGCGCAAAACGACAATTTTGGACACACAATTTCAAGTACGCAGTTTTAACTAAATAACAAAATCTGATATAGGAGGTTTTTGAGAGTGCTCTTTCAGAATCTTGCATTTATTTTGTAAAATTAAATCAAAATCTTCATTATTTATTCGTTTTTAATTGAAAAGTCAAGATTGTCTAACATTTTTTTTTTCAAAGCGATTTCCCTTACTGTTACTGCTCTCAAATAACCATATTATCGCCAGCAAAGATGTTCTTAAGGTCTGACGAGTCCAGAACACTGGTTATAAACACTTTTTTCTTACTCAGTTTTTGCATAATGGCGGCTTTTGCAAAACAGCATGATGAAAATCTGTATGATTTTTTTTCTCGAAAGTCTTAACATAACAAAGAAATGTTCCAGAACAAAAAGTATTGAGAATCTTCTAAAGAATACGTGTGATTTTTTTCAAAAATTTTCTAGCTATTTTTGTATTTTTCAATTACGATAAATTTTTAAAATATTTAAAAGCTTTGAAAAGATTCACATTCTTTGGATGATTCTAAACAATTTTTGTTATATAATTTTTTTGTTAAGTTGAAACTTTTTAAGAAGAAAATTATGAACCTATTTATTATTCGATGGAAAATAATTTTTTTTTCAAAAAGTTTCAACTTTACAAAAAAATTATATAACAAAAATTGTTTAGAATCATCCGAAGAATGCGTGTGAATCTTTTCAGAACTTTAAAAATTTTACAAAACTAATCGAAATTGAAAAATACAAAACTAGCTAGAAAATTTTTGAAAAAAATCAGGCGTATTCTTTAGATGATTCTCAACACTTTTTGTTCTGTTACATTTCTTTGTTAAGTTGAGTCTTTCGAGAAAAAAAATCACGCATGCTGTTTTGCAAAAACCGCCATCTTGGAAAAACTGAATGAGAAAAAAGTATTTATACATACTTTTATAATACTGGTTATAACCAATGTTCCGGAAAGGTCAGACATTGAAAACACTTTTGCTGGCCTTAATATGGTTATTTGAGTGCAGCAACAGTAACGGAAATCGATTTGAGGGAAAAAAACGTTCAAAATTTTTGACTTTCCAATTCAAAACGCAAAAATAATGAAGATTTTGATTTAATTTTAAAAAATAAACGCCAGGTTCTGAAAGAGCACCCTCAAAAACCCCCTATATCAGATTTTGGAGAATTTTTCTTTTGTTTTTCAGTCAAAACTGCGTACTTGAAATTATGTGTCCAAAAATATCGTTTTGCGCATTAATGGGTTAGTATGATGATGCTATACAACATTTTAAGGATAGGAGCTTTGAAAATTTTTTCCGTGTAGCAACATGCTTGTAAAATCATTTCTGAAAATTTCAAGATTTTCCAAACGTATTGAGGCCCACAGTAAAATCGTTACCACAGACGCAGAAAAATTCCATGTATTTTAAACGGAAAACTTCAACCCGCATGGTCGAGGGTTAAGCATTGTTTTAAAAGACCCCAAATAACGACCACCCTAATACACACATATACACACACGCGAACATATTTTATTTCGAACTTAAATTTCACTTTGTTGGAATTGAAGTGAAAACTCTCCGTGATTATCAATTTAGTCTTTTTGATGAAAAAATTTCCACCAATGCAAAATGAAAAAAATACTGATTGCCTCAGTTTCGATTTGCCAATAGAAATTTTGTAATCAAGCACTTTCGAATAGTCTGTTATACGTTTACAGACAATGCGATTATACTGCCTTTCTATATCTTTGTAGTCCCTGGCTCTTTTCTGTCATTCCTATTTTGGGTTATTTTATTACAAGATGATGCCGCGTCTTTAGATATTCTGCAACAACAAACATCGACAAGTTTGATGATACAATCAGAGAGAGCTGATGAGAAAGAGCGGAGGCATGGATTTTTATTTCTAATGTTTCAGAATCCGGACTACATCTCAAGATATATATAGAAAAAATCTCTAACCTTTCTAAATATTTTTACCATCAATCCGAACGTTGTTGACAATTTTCGGTTTTTTTTCCGTTACACAACACTCTTGGATTCCTCGGTCTTTATCTCTTTCTTCTTCACTTTTTTCTCTCCACTTTCACTAAAACATTGTACTGCTTTTATTTATTTTCTACAGAACCGGAAAAAATTGGAACAGTTTCGGTGAATTGTAACATTTGCGATCTTTATAACCTCATTTAGTTAGCATTGAAATAACACACCATACGTCATATCATAACGGAAATATATAGGTATATACTTGTACTACCGACCGGGATATCGGTGAACTGTCAAATTCGCGATCTTTATAACCTCATCATCTATCAGCATAAACAACACACCATACGTCATACGACACGAAAATATATAGGTATATATTGGTATTGTGGCACCAAGAAAAAAATATATCGGTATATAAAATGTATTATGGCACCAGATTTGTCACTAGATATAAAACAAATAAACATCAAAAATGTGTGCGAAAATCCGACCCATTTTTTGATGCAATTAAAAAATAAATAATTAATATCTCTTCAACGCGTCAAGCTACAGAGTTCGATGAGGTCCCAATCGAAAGAAAAAAAATAATAAAAAATATGTCAACGTATAATATTCTCCGAAATGATATAGTTTTGAAGATTATTGAAGAACAATTTTGAAGAAGAATTATTGAAGAAACAAATTTTGAAAATTTTCGAAAACAATTGGAAACGCTATCGCTCCGGTAAAGAGTCTCTGGCAGCAACTCGTCATATCTTATAAATGTACTTGTCTCAGAGTCGCTGTCGCGACTCTAGATTAGTTGCTATAACGAATAAAATTCGTTTGAAGAAGAAAACGTGTAGTAAAAATTGCCGTCATTTCAATATAAACTGGGGAGTTAATTTGGAAGCCGGACAATGCTTATCGTGCGAAGGATACTTTTTCATAAATACGCAATAATATCTCTTGGATATTACAGAAAAATTTGTTTGCATTTTTTTATAATGAATGCAATTAAGTTAAAATCTCTTGGAGGTAATTTTTTAAATTCCCTCTGTTTCCGTCTGTACGCATAGATGTGATCCATCAGATCTAGAAGAGCCCTGATTTTTATTTGAATGAGCAATTTGAATGAAAAGTGATGGGCCGGACCAGTACTTTTAGCACATATTTAAACATAATTTGTACCGATACGAAATCGACGTCGAATATTGTGAATACCAGGGGATCCTGAAAGTCTGAGAAGAATCGATTTTCTTCTAAGTAAGTCTCTGCCACCATAGAGTAACAAATGACTTTTACCTTCGATGCGATTGTTTTTTGAATTTGAAAGTTTCTCAGAACAATTTCATATTGTGAAAAATTATGTATTATATACTAATAAAATACTTATCCTCCGATTGATGCCATAAATTGTAGTGCTGCACATAACTCAGATGGTAACTTTTTTGATTCACTAGAACTTTCTCAAGTTCCGGGTGCTTCCCGTAAGAATGAATTTCTCACGTCCTATTTGAATTTTTTTTTTCCTTTACAATATAATTACAGATTTGTATTTTTTTTAATATAATATTTTTTCATGATTTGTGAAAGCTTTTCTTAATTGTTTTGTTGAAATTATTTACAGTTGGTTTCGTAATTTTTTTTACATACCATTATGTTTTGAATTTTTTTCACTCGTCATCCGATGTACTCGTCACTTTTGCATTTATTTGACCCCGTTTTGTTCCTTTGAACCAAACGTTTTTCACGCATTACCATGATTTAACAGATTCATTTTTTTATTCATTGCGTTTGAAATGGTTTTTTTTTTATAACCTTTAGTAATGAATTGCTCATTTGAAGCAACTTTCGAGAGAACAGATCGAACAACTTCTTATAAATCATCGTGCATTCGTGTTTTGAACTACATGAGTGTCACATAGGGTTTCACTGAGACTACTGTCCAGGTTTATCAGTACCGTTTCTGTTAACTATCGTAAATCAATCTTGCGTTTGTCATGATTGTTGTTGTCTGTAAAAATTGATCGTGGCATGCGCATGAAAAAAAAAAAAAAAATATCGCTTCACGCCGTAAAAAATTCCAGGAATATAGTTTTCGATTGACGATATAAGTGAAAGAAAAAATGCACATGAAGTCATTGTAGTGTGTCCGAGAAAAGAAGCGAACATTGGGGATGTTGTTCTCAAATAACTAACCACCATGTTGATGAAAGCACAGCTCGAAAATGCGATATTACATGATTCTGCAGATTACTTGATGTCCTTGCAAAACTTTTAGTATTAATATTTTTACTTTTTGGACGTGCAACCATTTTAGTTCATAAGAAAAAGGAAACTAGCAAATTCCAGGTCAACTCTCGAGAAATCTCCAGAGAAACTTCATAGGAACTACATAAATGGATAGAATAATCTTATTGCGCAAGAAAACATCTAATCGAGAACGTTGGTGAATTCTGGTGAAACCTGAGAATTTTTTGAAATCTATACTTTGGATTCTTATCCGTTGAAAATAAGACTCTGCATTAGTTTCTTTGAGTGTGAGAATAAATGAAATGTCGAGGCACTACGATGAAAATTACATCAAAGATGGAGACGACTCCCTATTTATGTGTCTCGAATTGAGCCGCCTGGATTTCTCAAGGGACCAAGAAAAATTTTCTATAAATTGCCGATACCCCGAGAGTCTCCTTCTCCGCGCTTCTTTCGCTCACTGACAAAACAAAAACAGATGCAGGGGCGTTAGGAGTTACGTGTCCCTAAGAGGCCAACGGTGTTTATGAAACGTGCCGAAAATGCGCTAAAGATAAAACATGAGAGTTTTCTGTAAAAACTGTTCGATCCATAAAAGCTGCTACATTTATTTCCATGTCAGGGAAAGAAAGTGGATCTGTTTATAGCCACTCTTCGTTTGGATGAGATGAGAAAAAATATCTCATGATCTTTGCCGCACATAGAAAACTGAGAAACGTGAAACCAGATTAAGTATTTCGATGTTTCTTTACGAGATGGTCTTTCGTGTTTTAGAGAGTCATTGAGAAATTTTCCCCTGCAAGCCCAGCTGCTCGGTCCTATTAATCATGAGCTATGTACTATGAATGGTTTTCTCGCTCAGTTCAGTATTTATCGTTTATCCATTGTAACCAATTTTTAATTTGCCTTGAAGCCACAAAAGTTTGCTATCTTTTTCTCGTCTCGATTTATTATTTTATTGGGCGCCAGTCGCTCATGCGACTCGAGGGAGAAAAATAGAAAACGGTGACCAGCTATTCTAGCGGGAAAGGGCGAGGTAATTCTCAAAAGAAAAGAATTCGAGCACGAAAGAAACTTGTAACTATAAAATGCCAGCCTTTATTTAACAATTATTTATTAACAATTATTTGATTAACAACTATTTATTTTCTCGATACGGGATAATATTGTTCGTTATCAAATTTAACGTAACAATATGGGTTTTACGCGGGAAAATTCACGAAAGTTTACTGCGAGAACAAGAAAACCGTGGAACCTGTACGCACGCGACGCTCATACATTTTCGGTCAAGACCTACACGCTGTACACTCTAAAATGAGCCTGTTTCTTTTATATCGTCCCGGGGCTACTTGTGGACGAGATATCTAAGATAACGATGATGCTCCTCGCTTCGAAATTACCGGGAACCCGCTGATCGGTGTCCCGGCCGGACTAATATTGAAATACGCGAATTTGATTTTCTTGACCGCACACAACCGTTCACTCACTCTTTTACAACCCGTTCCACGACCTTCCCGCACTCGAGTATTCCCGAAAATTCTCATTAATTACTTTCACGACACGAGGGAGATTTCCGCTAACGGCCACGATGCGAAATTCTGTTCGGAATATTTTCACGACCTGCAATAACCCGAGAGCCGAGAACACACGTGACAAAATTCAAGATTTCAATAAAAGAAAGCACACTTCGAGGCAATCGGTGATCGCGACCGAATATATTATTTCGGGATCCAATATTCAATTTATCTTTATTCCATTAACCGAATGATAGCGACGATAATAAATAATCAGGAAATTCCGAGCTCACTAACCGAGTTCGAAAAGCGAAAGAAAAGGAACTTACAGCTTCCTTAATTTTTGTCGTTCGTCCAGTCGAATACCCAGCGAAAATCTAACGACAATCCACAGGGCAGCGTAACTGCTTCTCCCTTCCCCCCTCCGCTCTCAACACTTCTGAAAATGATCGACAGGTTCGTCGTAATACGAAGTAAGCGTGCAAGCGTGAGACAGGGTCTCGAGTTGTTACCGATTTAAAATCTTCTTACGGCGAGAATTTCTCTCTTCGTATCCCTAGCTTACAACTTAATATTTCCGATGATAATTAACCTTTCCCTTTTTATGATCCAAAATCCTACGATGTATCGGGATTATAAAAGAACGATGTTGTTTTTTGACTGCGGGAGAATAGAAGTTTTCGATGTTTTTCCCCCAATTTGAACTTCGCTTGGCGACGAAGAGACGAAACCAATGATGGAAAACGAAGATATCGTAGCTCTCCTAAATCCTTGCTCCGCTCTCGTGGTCTTCCCGACTTGCAAATCTCACTAGGCAAGAATCGATGAGTGTACGAGCTCTGCTCGAAGTATGTAGACGTGAGATTGCTAACTTCCCTTTTCCAATTTTTACTCCCGAATCTCAAAAGACTCTGACAATCGTTCTCGCTCCTCCCGATTCTCGAAGGACTCTAATCATCGCTCTCGCTCGTTGCACGGAACAAAATAATATTCCCGGTCGTTTGTATTATAAATGCGGAAAAATTTTAACCTAACCGATTCTACGAGATCGCTGTGTGGCCGGGGTGTTGGACGGGAGGGAGTCCAGCGTACTTTCGCCTTTTTCTCGTCCCTTTGTGACGATATAAAAAAAACCATCGTCACACCATTTATTTATTTTTTAGATTTAATAACTGAGGGAACCTCAAATGAAAAATTCAATAACACAGCACGTCCTGCTATATTTTTTGATCATCATTTCACTACTCAGGATCAATCAATCAAGGTCAGGAAAAACAAACGAAGTGATACAACGGAGTACGAGGTGGAGAGCAAAGAGGATATGGGGAAAAAAATATAGGACTTTTATCGATGAAGGAACGGACAAGGAAGTTGAACGCACTTAGCAAGATACTCGAGTCTCTTTAGCTCGAATACATACCGGAAGCTGTACTTCCCATGAGAGCTCCAGCCGTCTCTGCCCAGCGGTAATCGTGACAGGGGGGCTATTCTCGACGTTTGAGAATAGTATTCATGAACGAAAATAATGTTTTTCCCAAAGAGCACTGCGTCCACGAAATTGTTTCTCATACGAAACTTTTTCGTTAATGAATCGACAACGCTACAAATAGAGACTCTTCGAGGGAACTTTCAATCCGTCAACGGAAGTGATACATGGAACTTTACGTCCGTTCACGGATTGTATTCCGTTCACAGAAAATGTTTCCCGTGAGTCGAGAATAAACCCCCAGCTGGACACGAGAGTCATGAAAATTCATTATATTATAAATTATATACTTTTTTAATTGTCGAGTTCGTTTCAAATAACAAACAACTAACTGGCAATTTCATAAGAGTAACAATTTTTTTTGTGATTAATACCTTTTTGGCATAGATTTTTCAGAAGATTTTCAATTCCGTTATTTTTTTACATGTTTATGGCACAATCAATAATTTAAATGTGAGGAAATTACAACTTATGATGTTCATCCCAATAATTAAAATTTTAATGAACATGATAATTCCTTTTTTTGCATGTGATAATGCCGTCAATAAGTAGATGAACTAGAAAAACGTAATCATTCAAGAAAAAAAATCACGGCTCTTTAATCGGTTAGGACCCATTTTTGTAATTCCCCGTGGGGTTTGGGGTAAGGACGAAGTATATTTTCTAAAACTTTTATTCAATTTCGTTTCAACAGAGAAAAATTGCAATCATCTGGAAGTAACAATTTTTGTCTGCAGCCTTTGCGCTTGGGTCAGCGAATTGGTTGTCAATTTTTTTCCGATATAGGTGAATCGGAAGATTTGGTCAAAACATTTTTTCTTTCCGAAAAGGAGGTTATAAAAAGAACCGATCCCCTAAATTTGAAGTCAATTTGTGAAATTTTGAAAAGCGTCGGATTACTTGAAATTTTTAAAAAGTCAATTTTTTAGCCATCTTTACAATTTTTTCGTGAGAACTCCATGAGACTTAAAAACTCGTATGAAGCTACATTTTTCTTTTTCAATCTAGTACTTTTGAGTAAAAATTTTATTTCCCTCCAAATCAAAATCCGGTTGAACTATAGTACCCTATTCTTAAATTAATATTTTTACGAAATTTCTCGTATTTTTGAAACACTGTTACAGCAATAATTTTGCAAGTAGACGGTTTAAGACGGCTCAAATTTTTCATCTATTCTATCACTGCATATACGATTATTTATATATTACCAAGTTCCTTTTATACACGGTCTTTCAAAGCTAATTTGTTTCTGAAAAATCGCTGTTTTCAAACAGCAGGAAATTTTCTCTATCTCAATGAAATGACTTGAAATTTTCAGGGAATGTACCTTATTCTATATCAAAGCAATTCTGAACATTTTGAGAATGGGCAGGTGAAAATTAATGGATCTACTCATTTAAATGAAAAATCAAGCGGTCTTGGAACTGTCGAGTTTGAAAATTGTTCTTTCAACAGTATTTCAGAAATAGGCGGAATTTTGTAATAAAAATAGTAATTCAAGACTAGGATCTGTTGAAGTAATTTTATTCTGATTAAAATTGAGAAATTTTGTCTTTTCTTGAAAATATAAGACTGAAGAAGAAAATGCAACTCCATTTGAATTTTCATGTTCCGTCTGTAACATTTTTATTTATTTTTCGATATCTCTTTAACATAAAATTTGAAAAGAAAAGGAGGATGGCGAATAACAATTTTTATTCAATTATATTTTCTTATCATCCTCGATTAAATATTCACAAGCGATATCACATAAATTAACCGTCGAATTCACACTCTCACTCCTCATACACACATATACCCACACCTCATAATGCTCGTGTTCGGGAGACAATTTTACCTAGGGAAAAAAAGGTTGGGACAAGTACATTGATGGTACCGTGTTTGCTGATAATTCCATCCATAAAAAAAAAACTTGGAAATCGATGCCTCATTCTTCTTACTTGATTCAAACAGCTAAATCAATTGAAAAAAATTCCATCTAATTTACGTGCAGCATTAAAATTTATTATATCAATTCGAGGCCAAGTATTTTCTAATGAATTGAAAAAAGTTACCACTTGAGTTACGTGCAGCACTAAAATTTATGATATCAATCAGTGGACAAGTATTTTATTAGTAACTCCAAATTTTGACATTATTAAATTGTTCTAAGAAGCTTTTAAATCCAAAAAAAATCACATGAAAGCTAGTCATTCGTTACTCTATGGTGGCAAAGACTTATAAGAAAATCGATTTTTCTCAGACTTTCAGGATCCTTTGGTATTATTCACAAAATTCAACGTCGATTGGATCGATACAAATTATGTTTAAATAAGTGTTAAAAGTACTTGTCCGGCTCATCACTATTCATTCAATAAAAAATCAATCATAAAAAAACGAAATTGTACGGCAGAATCTGGTTAAAAATTTGTTGAAATGCGATTCATTATTAGTTTAATGCTTTTAATAATAGTATAGGTTAGTTCTTTTTCCGTATGGAATTCGTTCGCTGGAAGAATAAGTAGGAAGTAAAAATTGACCTCATTGAATATAAACTGGAGAGTTATTTTGGAAGCTTGAACATATATATTATGTATACATATAGCATATACATTATGTATACATTATGTATATACATTATGTATAAACATATACATTATGTATACATAATATATATGTTCAAGCTTCCAAAATAACTCTCCAGTTTATATTCAATGAGGTCAATTTTTACTTCCTACTTATTCTTCCAGCGAACGAATTCCATACGGAAAAAGAACTAACCTATACTATTATTAAAAGCATTAAACTAATAATGAATCGCATTTCAACAAATTTTTAACCAGATTCTGCCGTACAATTTCGTTTTTTATGATTGATTTTTTATTGAATGAATAGTGATGAGCCGGACAAGTACTTTTAACACTTATTTAAACATAATTTGTATCGATCCAATCGACGTTGAATTTTGTGAATAATACCAAAGGATCCTGAAAGTCTGAGAAAAATCGATTTTCTTATAAGTCTTTGCCACCATAGAGTAACGAATGACTAGCTTTCATGTGATTTTTTTTGGATTTAAAAGCTTCTTAGAACAATTTAATAATGTCAAAATTTGGAGTTACTAATAAAATACTTGTCCACTGATTGATATCATAAATTTTAGTGCTGCACGTAACTCAAGTGGTAACTTTTTTCAATTCATTAGAAAATACTTGGCCTCGAATTGATATAATAAATTTTAATGCTGCACGTAAATTAGATGGAATTTTTTTCAATTGATTTAGCTGTTCGAATCAAATAAGAAGAATGAGGCATCGATTTCCAAGTTTTCTTTTTTATGGTAATAAAATTTATAAAAATAAAAAGAACATCTCCAAGTAATTTGAACTTGACTGTTCTCAAGTTCGTATTGCAATAATAGCAATTTCCACTTCACATTCCCTTCAGTGAACACATACCATTCGGTAGGAACCAATGAAAATGATAAATAATAAGTCTCATTATAAGAAATTTTTGAATCTACTCAGCATTGTAATGTTTTTTTTTCGATAGTCACGCACACATTTTGATAAATATCACGAGTCAAGTATGACACGCGCGATTCCTGGAATTCCTGGAGAAAAATGATTCTGTTGTGAATGATAAGTCCATATAATATAAATAGATTGATCAATTTCGTCTTTGATTTTAGTTTCATTTCAACAAGAGCGATTCCTGTAATTCGAAGGAAAATTATTTTTTCGGCAATTACTGTTCCTTAATATTAACATATGGATTAACTTCGTTTTTGATTTTTTTTTGGAATGAGCAATTCGAATAAAAAGTGATGGGCTGGACAAGTACGTTTAAGACGTATTTGAACATAATTTGTACCGATCCAATCGAAGTTGAATGTTGTGAATAACACCAGGCGATCCTGAGAGTTGGAGGGGAATCGATTTTTCAAAGTTTTTGTACCTTCTTGAAGTAACGAATGACTTTCATGTAAGTTTTTACCGATTTTCATATGTTCTGGTTAAAAAAAAGGTTGCCATCGTTCTTATTATTCAAAAGGAAGATTCTGCAATTTTTTATTTCTATTAATTTTTTAGTAATTTCAATGAAACGTTCTGAGCCCGATGAGGATTCTCAACACTTATTTGTTGCTGGAGATTATATTTCGAATTACTGACAAATACTTGACCTCGAATGGATATAATCAATTTTAGTACTGCACGTAGCTTCATGAGCTTGTTTTTCCTCGAAAATAATTATTATGAATGATTAGTGACTCCTATGCATAAAACGTCTTTTTTTCAATCAAAGTTTCCGATTTGTTGGGTAAATATTCCAAATGATCAATAAAAACTTGGCCTTCAATTGATATCATACATTTTTATATTGCATGTAACTTGGATAGTACATTTTTTAATTTGTTTAATATTTATGATTTTGTTTGAAAATTTTTTAGTTTTTCTTTATAGAATTTTTTTCGATTGTTTTTAATTTTTGTTGAATTTTTTGAACTTTTCAATTTTTCGTTTTTTGTTTCCATAGAATTGTTTTCCTGGATTTGAAGATTTTTTCTATGTCATCCAGAAACAAGGGACCATCAATGTATTTGTCCCAACCTTTTTTTTCCCTAGGGGAATTTTGGGGCTTGATATCACGTTTTTTTTCGACTTCCTCGATTTCGTTTTGACGGCTATAGAATTTAAGTTCCAATTTTCATGTGTTATTTTGTTAGTATGTTTTATTATTTTGTTTGAGCATTTTCAAAGATTTTAAACACTCACGATAATGATATGATACTGTGAACTATTTCCCGCACCACCGCAGGGGTAGAGTTCCAGGCGCGTTTTTTTTACGTCACTTTATGTCCATTAGGAACCCAAGTACATGGGGAAATTCATGTTGGTGGTAGGAATATGATTTTCGGCTCTTAAGGAAGTTGAGGTATTACAATGAAAATGATGTCGTTGCTTTCAAACCGATTGAATCTTATAAAGGGAAGTGTAAAAAAAAATCAGTTAAATTTTCAGACATGTTAGAAGCGTCGTTGCTGAGAAAAATCAATAACAATTTGGGCCAAATAAAATGTAATCTTATGGAAGTTAAGAAACATTCAGTAATATCTCCGTTAAAAATGATACTAAAAATATAAAATTTTTCGGGCAACATAAGCAAGACTTGCTGAATAATATCAATTTTTTCAGATTTATTAGGAGATTTTCTGAGATTATATTAATAATAATAATCTGTTTCCCGTGCAGTTTTTGGAGGCTAGGATCATTACCGTTCGTGTTTTCGACTGAGCTTTCACCAGTTTTTCGTCTTTTTTCCCCCAACTTTTCTTTAAAGTAATATTGCCGAACTGTAAACTGGCCTAACTTTTGAAAGGTACAGATCATAACTTTTGGGTAAAAAGAATGACTGTACAGCCTCAACTTCCTTAACATCGGATTCCGAGAAAATACCCTATTTTTCGTCAAAATTGTACTGAAAATATTTCGTAACAAGTCTGTACTTAGACATGAGCGATATTTTCCCTTGTACTCTAATATGTTATGCTCGTTGAGGATCCAAGAGCACGGAGGAATGCGCGTTGGAGGCCGAGATATGATTTTCGGTTTATCACTGTGGTTTCGACGAAAAAATACTTATTTTTCGTAAAATTTGATGTAAAAAATTATCGGCACAGATCTATCCCTAGACTTAAGCGATTTTTGACGAAAAATCAATAAAATTCAAAACAAATCCAACAGAATTGGCAATTTTAAGGTATTATATCGTAGGAATGAATATGCTGAATTATCTTTAAATACCTGGCCTCGAATTGATATCATAAGTTTAAGGAGGGTGGCTACGTTCGTCAAATTGATAAGAAATTGATCAAATTTGGTGATAATGTTCTTCAACAGCAAGTGCGAAGACACAATTTTTTTCAAAATTTTCTTCTGCTTAGTTATCGAGTAATTACGGATTAAAGCAGATTTCTTATGCCCGGAATGTATACCTATATACATGGAAACGCTATGCTTATACACTTGAAATTTAGTGATCAATTACTCGATAACTGTACAGAAGAAAAATCTTAAAAAATTTGTATTGTCAAATTTGGCCCTAAAGAATATGTTCACCAAATTTTATTAAATTCTTATCATTTTGAAATTTTTAATGTATTTAACATGGTTTAGCATGGCAACATTGTATCGTCGGTAGCCACCATCATTAAATGCTGGATGTAACTTAGATGGAAATGGTTACGTGACAAAAGGTCCCAGGACAAAATATCCGGGTCAAAATATCCCGGTCAAAATATCCTGAGACACAATATCCCCGGGACGAAATATCCCAAGACACAATATCCGGGAGTCAAAATATCCCCGGGACGAAATATCTCGAGACACAATATTCGGGAGTCAAAATATCCCCGGAACATCAAGGTATTGTATCATGAGACACAATACCCTCCATAATTTGCGGGCACGCAGGGAAGTAGAACACACACACACACACACACACACACACACACACACACACACACACACACACACACACACGCACGCACGCACGCACGCACGCACGCACGCACGCACGCACGCACGCACGCACGGAGGGTTCAATATCCAAGACATTCGGTGTGTAGGATATTTCCAAATCGAGAATATTACGTCATTAGGATATTTTGACTCCTGGATATTTTGTCCCAGTATATTTTATACCAATTTATTTTGACCGGAGGATTATTTGGCTCAGGATATTTTATACCAGGATATTTTGACCCGAGGATATTTTGATCCGAGGATATTTTGTCCGAGGATATTTTTCCTTAGGATATTTTGGCACGGGATATTTTGTCTCAGGGTTTTTTGACCTGTCACCGATGGAAATTTCTTTCAATTGATTTGAAAAAAACTTTTTTTTATTTGTCGTTTTTTTATTGCTTATGTTTTATTTGATTTTTTTGACACTTTAAAAAATAATTACAGATTTGTATTTTTTCGATGTAATGTTTTTTCAGGATTTGTGAATTTTTTTTTATACGTTTTGTTGAAATTGTTTACAGTTGGTTTAATAATTTTTTTATGGAATTGTTTTTCCACATTTTTCGTGATATGATCAGGAAACAAGGGACCATCAATGTACTTGTCCCAACCTTTTTTCCCTAGGGGAATTTTTGATATTCTGTATCAGATCTTTTTTCTCAAAAGTTCGCTAATCTTGTTTTTCGGATTACATTAAGCTGAGCTAACTATGCACAATCACGCTGGGTTAAAAAAGAAATAAAAACTATATACTCTACGTTCAAAAAATTGAAAATTTTATAGAACCAATGTTTTAATTATTCATTTTGCTTTTAAATATTCACATACGATACAAAAGTACTCGTCACATCCACATATTCTTGTATGTCCTTACTTATTTGTTTTGCAAAATTAAGAAAATCAATTGACTATTAGTAGGCAAGAAAGAGTTGTAATAGTAAAAAATTCTCTTTTATCTCATGTAACTAGCTGTTTATGAACTCAAGAACAAATATCAACAGAGTGTGGAATGCGAAATTGAAACATCGGTCGATTTATCGAGGAATACTATGTCATGTATGCTAGAATAAATTGAATTTTTGCAAATAATCTCTTTCTTATTGTTTTCAAATAATAAACCGAAAGCCGTATTTTGACAAATAATTATAGTCAACAATTTTAACCCTAGATATTTGTTTCGTGTGTCCAATGCTTGAAATTCAATTGAAAACTCTTATTAACGTTGAAAATACCGCGATAATCAGTATATTAGTGGATAAATCATTCACTAATACTGCCGGGTTTTAATGTATTTGAATATTTTTCACGGTTTAAAATAATTTTCATTGCGAAATTTGATAATTTTTGTTTACATTTTTCGTGGTATAATGCGAAAACGGGCGATCATCAATGTACTCCCTAACGGATGTAACGATTGGTCAAAAAAAGTACAATCCGCTAGGGCTTGTCCAAATTTTTTTTCTCTGAGGGAGGATTTTTGCGGCTTGATATCCAATCTTTTTTCTGTGGTAGTTCTAAATTTTCAAATAAGGTTTTCGAAAGTTTTCCACTGTTTCTATTATGATAATCGAAAATAATTTATCCAATGATTTTCGTTAAGTATTCTGCAACTTATAACAGTTTGATATTCTTCGAATGTTTGATGTTTCCTCATGTTTCCCTCATGATGATGGTGATAATGATGATGATGAAACACGATGATCCCCTCATGTTTCATCGATTCCGAATGTGTCCACAATTTTGTGGGATTAAAACTGTTTTCCGTAACGTTTATGAATATTTTGTATTATTGAGGAATTTCCCCCCCTCATTTATGAATTTTATTTTCAATTTTTTAAATCAAATCGTTGTGAATAAAAACGATATGAAAATTTTTCAATGAAACGAATTTTTTGATTGATTATCCGTAAAATTTTACAGAAAGAGAGAGAGAAAGAATATATATAATGCTCACCAAGTCCACCAGGAAACTTCCAATGACTTTTCGAAGCATTCTTTTCTATTCACAGTATCATACCCAGAGATATCAAGTTGATGTACACATGTCGATGTATAAAATTTTTAAACTCTGCATGTAGCGACTGAGTTCCAATCAGAGAAATGAAAAGTATTGAGTGTGTGAGGACCAACAGATTTGCTTATTTTTTAATATATATCTATTTTGAAAACATAAATTCTTATGCCAATCATAAATGGGCCAACGCTGACTTTTTGTACCATTTTGAATTATTTATTATTTATGTATTATCATATTCTATAATTTTTTAATAATTTTCATAATTTATGTATACCCATATTCCATAATCAAAAATAGGAAGTGCTAATACTTGGCGCACAAGTGTACACACAGAATTTTCAAAGTTTCCCAGTATCTGCTGCAATTTCTTCATCTACGTTATGATACAGACAGACAAAAGTACCACAGATTCATGAAATCAATTATGAATCAAAATGTGGTTCGGGTAATTTTAAAGTTTTTTGCCCCATAGCACCAAAGTTTTTATTATTGGTACACAGCGAGTACCTATGAACTTTGATATTCCTGCGAAGCGGTAGGTGTGCCAATCTTTTCTCTTTTTGGTTCCTACTGTAATATATGAACGAATGAAGATACATGAAACAATTATGAGTTCTGTTCACTTTCAAGTGCGCTGTCTTTTATCCTTTTAGTTTTGGCATAATAAATTTTATGAGTCGGTGGTAATTTATTCTGTCTGTATCAAAATTTAGATGAATAAATCACAGGGGATTCTTGCAAACTTGGAAAATTCTGTGTATTGACATGCATGCCAAGTAATAGTACTTCCTATTTTTGATTATGGAATATGGATATCTACAAATAATAAAAATTATACATGAATTATAGGATTTGGATATGGATTATAAATACCAATAATAAAAAATAATGATGAATGTTACAAAAATTCAGCGATGGCCTGTTTATGAATGGTATAAAAAGTTATGTTTTCAAAATGCAATGCTCATATTAAAAAGTAAGCAATTCTGTTGGTCTTGACGCACTTCATACTTTTTCTTTAGTCCGGTTGAACCTTGGTGGCTACATGCAGAGTTTGAAAATTTTGTGCATTGACGTGGGTGCGTCAACTTTCTATCTCTGGGCATGATAATACGAATGGAAAAGATTGCTTCAAAAAGTCCTTGGAAGCACGTTTTTAAATGAAATAAACATTGCTAGCATTAGAATTCAAAACCTCAAACGTCAACATGATGCGAAATCTCGCAAATGTGCTATCTATGTATATATTACGATATCGAAGTAGAACAGATAATTCTTAATTTTCACGACACACATTATTCACGTTTTCACTTCTCAATATTTTACTCACTCTCAGTACACTGTATGAGATCAATTAATCCACTTTTGAGGTTTTATTTATTATAGATATTATTGTCGTGAATTGAGCTCGAAACTTATTGAAACTTCTTTATGAAAACAATAAAATTGATTATATCCACTGCTATTTCCAATAATGTTTTATTTATTTAAACGAAATTTGCAAATCTTGCACCGTTGATCCACAGGGCTACGATCGCAATCACTTTATAATAACATAACAGACGATAACAGACGGTATACAAGAAAACATTGAGGACTATCAGAAACTTTCTCATCGGCGATTGGTCGAGACGGATAGATTCTCACCGGTGATTGGTTATGATGGGCATCAAGAAGCCCTTGTATGTATCGGTCTGAACCTATATACGGATACGTCAGCTGCGTAAATGTGTTGGTACTTTTTGCATAATCTTGAGCCCGTGCAAAGTTTTTTCTCAGCAATTACGCCACCGATCATGCTGATTTTGGGCGCAATCGAAAGAGAATTTCTTAATTAGCTGAAAGTTCAATTTTCAAATTGCGACATAACTCCTGAGCTTCGCAATTCAAGAAAATGACATGTCGATTTTACCCCCACCACCGCGAATCGTTTTATTCAGAGATAATATAGTCTCGGCGAGAGCCTCGGGCCAGCAGACGACAGGACTGTCAATGTACTTGTCCCGAGACTCTGCCGAGTCTCTTGAAAACATATGTGAAAATTGCGAATTTTGGTGGATTTGGTGAACATTATATAAACCATAAACTTCCCCTAGGAAAAAAAAAGTTGGGACAAGTACATTGATGGTCCCTCGTTTGCTGATAATTCCATCCATAAAAAAAACTTAAAAAAAATTTTTTTTAAAATTGTAAAAAAAATTCTTTGATAAAAAAAAATACAGAACAATTCGAAAAAAATTTCACAAATCTTGAAAAAACATTATATTAAAACAAAAACTAATCTGTATCTATTTTTTAAATAAGTGTCAAATGAATCAAATAACAAGTAAAAAATAAAAAACCGAAAAATCGCTCTTGAAATCATTTTGGAAACCGATGCCTCATTCTTCTTATTAGATTCGAACAGCTAAATCAACTGAAAAAAATTCCATCTAATTTACGTGCAGCATTAAAATTTATTAGATTAATTCGAGGCCAAGTATTTTCTAATTAATTGAAAAAAGTTACCACTTGAATTACGTGCAGCATTAAAATTTATGATATCAATCGGTGGACAAGTATTTTATTAGTAATTCCAAATTTTGACATTATTAAATTCTTCTAAGAAGCTTTTAAATCCAAAAAAATCACATGAAAGCTAGTCATATGTTACTCTATGGTGGCAGAGACTTATAAGAAAATCAATTCTTCTCAGACTTTCAGGATCCGCTGGTATTATTCACAAAATTCGACGTCGATTGGATCGATACAAATTATGTTTAAATATGTGTTAAAAGTACTTGTCCGGCCCATCACTATTCATTCAATAAAAAATCAATCATACCAAAAACGAAATTGTACGGCAGAATCTCGTTAAAAATTTGTTGAAATGCAATTCATTATTAATTTAATGTTTTTAATAATAGTATAGGTTAGTTCTTATTCCGAATGGAATTCGTTCGCTGGAGAATAAGTGGGAAGTAAAAATTGCCTTCATTGAATATAAACTGGATATTTAAACATAATTTGTATCGATCCAATCGACGTTGAATTTTGTGAATAATACCAAAGGATCCTGAAAGTCTGAGAAAAATCGATTTTCGTATAAGTCTCTGTCACCATAGAGTAACAAATGATTAGCTTTCATGTGATTTTTTTTGGATTTAAAAGCTTTTATAGAACAATTTAATAATGTCAAAATTTGGAGTTACTAATAAAATACTTGTCAAACGATTGATATCATAAATTTTAGTGCTGCACGTAAATTAGGTGGAATTTTTTTCAATTGATTTAGCTGTTCGAATCAAATAAGAAGAATGAAGCATCGGTTTTCAAGTTTTTTTTTTATGGATGGAATTGTCAGCAAACACGACACCATCAATGTACTTGTCCCAACCTTTTTTTCCCTAGGGGTGAATAGTGTCCAGAAACAAATCTTGTGGTAATAAGGTATTGTAAGTGTACTTGCAACACAATCTTTTACGAAATTTATTATTAAGTTATTTCAGTTATGACTGTTTTTTCAAAGAAAAATAAATGTCAAGTTTCGTTTCCTCATTGCAGCATTAAAAAAATGAAGAAAACAAGTGTGACCTCTGGTAAGTCCGACACGTATTGTCGGACTTAACGGTGTCTTTTGATCGCGATTTAGTAAATGTTTTTTTTTCTTGTTTCTACGATCGACAGATTTGATGAGTGAATACCATCTATAGTCCAATTTTGCGAAAGTCAACATAATGACGTGTTTGATATCGACGTCGTACCGTCTTCTTGGGTGGTGTGGGATTGTAAAAAAAAACACATATTTGGCGAAGTATCCACCGCCTCCTTACGATAAAAAAAATATCAAACATCTCCAACATCTCGTCCGAAAAGGAGAATCTCCATCGGACGATTGGCCATCATGGGAAGTTCTCATAAAAGGTGGTGCAGGTGAAAACAAAACATTATTTTGTAATGAGATCGTTTTTCTAGAGACACTTTTGAAACTTCACACAAAAATTTGCAAAATTCCTTCTTAAAATGGAAGCTCTGAAAATTTTTTTCAAGAATCATGTTGCTAGATATTTTTGTAATAATTGATTCAAAAACAAAAAATTAGTTCCGAAGAAAAATTTTGTTCCTCTGCGTAGAGTCTAAAAATTGAAAATCATTTTCAAGAAAAATGGAAAAAATTCTCAGAGCTTCTGCTTTGAAAAGGAATTTTGCAAATGTTTGTGTGAAATTTTAAATTTCAAGGTAAGAGTGAGATATGTTGACAGTAGTCGAACATCGAGATGACACTTAAGCGAATTGGAAAATCCAAACAATGGCTCGAGCCTCTACACAAGCATTTGCAGAATTCCTTTTCAAAGCGGAAGTTCGGAGAACTTTTTCAAAAAAATATATTGTTAGAGATTTTTGTAATAATTGATGTACTTTCAACTTTCAAAAACAAAAAAGTAGCTGAGAAATAACATTTTTTCCCTCTGCGTAGAGTTGAAAGATGGAAAACATGTTTAATTTTTAGACTCTACGCAGAGGAAAAAAATTTCCCTCAAAGCTTCCGCTTTGAGAAGGAATTTTGCATATGTTTGTGTGAAGTTTTAAATTTCAAGGTAAAAGTGTAATATATTGACAGTAGTTGAACATCGAGATGGCACTTGAGCGAATTGAAAAAATCCAAACAATGGCTTGAACCCTTACACAAGCATTGGCAGAATTCCTTTTCAAAGCGGAAGCTCTAAGAATTTTTTCAAAAAAATATATTGTCAAAGATTCTTATAATTGATGTACTTCCAACTTTCAAAAACAAAAAAGTAGCTGAGAAATAAAATTTTTTCCCTCTGCGTAGAGTTAAAAGATGGAAAACATGTTTAATTTTTAGACTCTACGCAGAGGAAAAAAATTTCCCTCAAAGCTTCCGCTTTGAGAAGGAATCTTGCATATGTTTGTGTGAAGTTTTAAATTTCAAGTTAAGAGTATTTGATAGTATTTGAACATTGATATGACACTTGAGCGAATTGGAAAAATCCTAACAGCGGCTTGAAACTTCACACAAACATTTGCGAAATTCCTTTTCAAAGCAGAAGCTCTGAGAATTTTTGCAAAGAATTATATTGGGAGAGACTTATAATAATTCATGTACTTTCAAAAGCAAAAAAATAGCTGAGAAATAAAATTTTTTTCCACTGCGTAGAATCTAAAGATTGAAAATGATCTTAATGAACTGAAAAGATTTTATTTCTCAACTACTTTTTTTGTTTTTGAAAGTTGGAAATACATCAATTACTATAAATATCTCTAACAATATATTTCTTTGAAAAAATTCTCAGAGCTTCCGCTTTGAAAAGGAATTCTGCAAATGCTTGTGTAAAGGTTCAAGCCGTTGTTTGGATTTTTACAATTCGCTTAAGTGCCATCTCGATGTTGAACGACTGACAATATATTACACTCTTACCTTGAAATTTAAAATTTCACACAAACATTTACAAAATTCCTTTTCGAAATAGAAGGTTTGAAGAAAATTTTTTCCTCCATGTAAAGTCTAAAAATTGAAAATCATTTTCCATCTTTAGATTCTACACAGAGGGGAAAAAAATTTTCTTCCCAAATACGTTTTTGTTTGTTAGAGTTGGAAGTTCATCAATTGTTATAAAAATCTCCAGCAATAGAAATTTTTGAAAAAATACTCTGAGCTTCCGCTTTGAAAAGGAATTCTGCAAATGTTTGTGTGAATTTTTGAATTTCAAATTATAAGAGCGTAAGACTTTATAAGTAGTTGAACAACTGCTTTCTCTCTCATCACACAAATACGAAGAATTTCTTATTCTATCTGTCATATTAATTATGTTTTAGATACCTATGAGGTGGCACTTAAGCGACTCGAAAAATTGAGAACGGAGGCTTGGGCATTCACGACTGATGCAGAGCTTGATGGTCCAACGAAAGCATCAAAAATTTCAGATGTGATGAAAAAAAAAACAACTAAAGAACTTTTCAGCGTAGGGGATATCGAAGATTCTCTCATCGACGACTGGTTTCCTCGCACAAAAAGTATGTTCAAAACGTTTACCTAGCACACTTAACAAAAAAAGAGATGGTATGACTTTTAATATTACCGATTTACCTCATACATTTCCTTTGATGGCATTGATGACCCCTAATATTGCTGATTTTCAATAAGTTGCGTTCGTGTGGTACATTTAAAAACGTTTGTGCTAATACTATTTCAGAGAATGATAAACCGCCGCTGGGCAGCGGCATCAACAACAACAACAACAATAATAACAATAACAACAACAATAGTGAGTCTTCACTTGAGGAATACACTCCGCAATACAAAAAGTCGACATCTCGACAGCACCGAAAAAAGAGTATGTTCAATCTTATTGTTTTCATGCAATTCGCTATATCTTTGAAACTTTTAAAATGCTGTTTTGCTTCTTAATAGAATCACCACCAGCTTCAGACAGCCAGAAAAAAAAATTAGCGAGCCAAGAGAAATCAAGTGAAAGAAGTTTATCGTCAGGTTTGTTCCAACACGAAGATACTCATACTTATAATGGATAAACGTATAAATAAATGTATCTATTGTATGTTGTAATTTGAAAAATATACGCATTTTCAGATACTGTGTTCCTCGCCAAGATTCTCGCAGGAATCAAAATCGACATACAGACAAACACAGATGCAATCAATGCAATACGTGATATGCAAATCGTCGGCAGAAATTTTGCTGTTTCTGAAACCTGTACTGTTAATTATGTGGAGAAAAAATATGATCTTCATTTGCCGTTAGACAATCAACAGTCGTTTCAAACATTTGACGATAAACTTCGTGCGGATGAGGAAATGAACCGAACTCTGGTAATGAGAACTATTTTTAATTATATTCTATATTCTATAATAAGTAAAAGATGAATCATTGTGTCTAGTGTCTAATAGTCCTCTGAAATCCTTGAAAAGTCCTTTAATTTCACTTGCCTTTGAAAAGTTCTAAAAATGGCCTTAATTTCAGGATAATTCTTGATTTTTTCAATTTTTTTTCTCATTCTCTTTCAAATACGATAGCATCTAAGATTTTTGATATAACGTCAATTTTTTTATCTTCTTTTTTCAATGAGATTTAATTGAATCAATCGAAATCATAGAGACTCGTATAACGTACATTGAAAATTGATTTTGTTGAGCGTATAGTACATGAAATATATTTTTGTTTTTTTATGAATTGTGAATTTATTCTCCGAGAAAGCGTGTAAAACTTTTTGAAAAGTCTTCGATTTTTCTTTTTCATTTGGCTAGACACCATGATGATCCATATGGATGAATTATAAAAGAGTTAGTTTTTTATTATTGGTCCCAACAATCAGTTCAAGGTTTTATTTATATAAATTCAATGTTTTACAGAAAAATTCGTTGAGACAACTCTTGGACCGCAACAATAATATAACAAAGAGTGCCACTACCGTTTTACGAAAGTTTTTTACTCGCGACCTCATAACAACTTTTGCAGCGAAGAAACAAGTGGATGGAAAAACGCTTCTCAAAACAACTACTTTTGGTAGCTGTTTGATAGGTACTATGATGCTGAATGATTCAAAAATAGATTATGTTTATGTTTTGTCATTATTTTAATCATCTTTTTTGTTCTTCTGCAGCTGTCCTCACAGAATGTCATACACTTCCGGATGGAACACCGGTCAACGAGGATGGTGTTCTGAAATCTGTTGGATCGGCTATTTCGAATGCAAAAGATTGGGATGGACGAAAAGGCCGGGCGCAAAAAAATAACGTATTTTGTGAACATTTTTTGATCGGAGCAAAATAAATAAAGAGTGTCTAAATATTATACGAAGTACGAAATTTATTCAGATTCCTGCACGAGTCCAAATCGTCATTCATTTAGATTCCTTAACGGTTTCGGATGAGGATCCCAACGGATGCTGATCGGGTTCCCTACTAGAATCCTGTCCGGAATCCTGGTCCGGATCCAGTTTACCAGCGTCACATTTAGTATTAGAATCGAATCAGGTTACCCTATTAAATCCTGCAACGGGAGATTGGGATCTTGAGCGGAATCCAGACCGATCCCGAAAAAATTTCTGCACGGGGATCTCTGTGGGATTCGATTGTGGGTGACGAATCGAACTGTACAAAACTTTAATTCCTGCCTGTTCAAGATCCCTCATCCAAATTCCGGAAGTAAATTGGGTACCGTGATCCGAGAGAATTCGATCCGAAGCCCCGACTTTCGGGACGAAATCCTTCAAAATTTTGTTTACGCACGTTTTTGCCGTTGCTTTTCGAATCGGATAAAGTTTGACATATTTAGAAAAGACATCCAACGCAACAAAAACGTATTGCAACCCTCCTCGTCCAGTGGGAAGGGGACCATAAATATCTACGCTGATTAACTCCAGCACACCTTTGGAAACAACGCATTTATGCTCTCCTTCCATGGAAAACGTCAAATATTTGACGCGTTGACATAGGTCACATTCCATAACAAATTTTTTTATTTGAACTCGCATTTTTCCAATAAAAGAATTGCTTTATATAAGACAACGTTTTAAAGACTCCCGGATGTCCGAGCTTTACATGAATCTCCTCGAGGAGCATTTGCTGAACCTCCTTCGGGATCACGATCCTCCAAGACGTCATTTCATTCTCACGGTGAAACAATATATTATGGTACATAAGAAAATTGGATAAAGGAGCTCCAGAACGACATTTCTCAATAATTTCCGCCAGAGATCTTTGACCTGCCATTCCCTCATTTTTTTGAAAATACCAACGAGACCCGAATCGTAGTCCAGCATGGCAACTGTGACTAGCGATGTCGCTTCGTCGTTTTTCTCAGGCAACAAATATTGAGATAAACTCGCAACAGTGAGCTTTCACTCCTCCTCTTCATGAAAAGATTCATCCGGATTTCTACTGAAAAAATCCGCGACTACGTTATCCACCCCGCTACAGTGAGATATTGTAAATGAAAATTGCTGTAGAAATAAACACCATCGAGCGATACGTGAATTGCTAAAAGATATGGAATTTAGAAATGTCAGACACTGATGGTCTGTTATAATTTTAAAACTAGTTCCAATAAGATAAACACGAAATTTGTTTACAGCGTAGACGATAGCAAGGAGCTCCTTCTCTGTCGTGGTGTAGTTCACTTCATATTTTGTAAGGCAACGCGAAACTACACTCACAACATTATAATTTCCTGCATCGTCAAGCTGATAAAGAATTCCGCTAATACCACGATCACTTGCATCTGTCTGAATTCAAAAAGACGAGTTCGGAAGAACATGTTTAAGCGCAATACATTTTCGTAAAATCCGCTTTTAGATTCTCAAATGCTTTCGCATGAAAAGGGGTCCAATTCCATTCGACATTCTTCTTTAGCAATTTTCGCAACGAAGCGAGGGATTCACTGTGGCGAGTATAATTTTCAACGTAAAATTATACTTCAGCAACCGCGTGAAAATCTCTTTTAGTACTTCGAGATGTTTTTGTATCGTTTTAGTTCCTATCAGAACGTCGTTGATATAACACGAAATATTTTGATCCAAGTCTTTACCCAACGCGAAACTTAACGATCGAATAAATTCACTTCCCGCCGTCTTAAGACCGAATGGAATTCTACAAAATTGATACAGGTTTAATTCAAATAAAAACGCGGTATAGGGCCGAGATTCCACATGCAACAGCACCTGCCAATAGCCATGTGTGAGATTAATTTTTGAAAAATACTTTGACCCATGGAATTTTTGTAACAATTCTGAAACTAGCGGCGGAGACTCTTGATCGTCGTTTCTCTGTTTAAATGTCGTGCATCAAGACAAATCCTCACTGACGCGTTGTCTTTTTTGACAATTCTAAGCGGGTTACAAAATTGACTCGCCGTCCTTTCAATAACGTTATTTTTCAGCATTTCGTCGATTTCTTTTGCGACCGCAGGACGTAATTGATGAGGGATCGGATATGTAAATCGAATCTTTGGTGACGCACAATTGAGTTGAATTCTGTGCTCATATCCCCAAGCGCAGCCCGGTTTGTCCGAAAACAAAGGTCTATATTTTTCCAATAAGTTAACGAAACATCTCCTATCCTCATCTTCTAGTGATACAAGTTTACACGCGAACGAAACGGGGGCCTCGGAAGCGTCGTTTGCACTCACGGAACTTACTCCAAAATCACCTGTCGGTTCTAATACATTACTATCATTTTTCGGCTTGATTTCGTTCAAATTCCTGACTATGTAATTCTCATCATTACCGAGATCCTCGACGTTTATAACATATATGTGAGTTTTTTCGTTCGCCCGTGATCACACCAACGCCTCCGGTGCTCCCCTCTCGAATATCACCGTCGATGGAGACAAGAGATTCCCGCCAACTTCTATTTGCACAATTTTATAATCTATAATTACGTCATTACGTGACATCCAATCATGCCCGAGTATTATGTCAGAAGTCAAGAACGAGATTACCAGAAACAAAGATCCAATTATTTTATTTTATAGCACCGTATGACCTAAACCCGCATTTTAGCCACGCTTTTGCGTGGCTAAAATGGGGTTTTATGTCATACGGGCTATAAAATAGTATACGATACTCGTGAATTAAGCTGCTCTATTATAGCACGGCGTTTAGCACCCTCGCTATACGCTCGGGCGCCAACTTCACGCCGTGCAATAATAGGCAGCTTAAGGAAGTTGAGGCTGTACAGTCATTTTTTTTACCCAAAAGTTATGACCTGTACCTCTCAAAAGATAGGCCAGTTTACAGTTGTTGGGCAATGTTGCATACAGTTTAAAGAAAAGTTGGGAAAATAAAGACGAAAAACTGGTGAATGCTCAGTCGAAAACACGAACGGTGACGATCCTAGCCTCAAAAAACTGCACGGGAAACAGATTATTATTAATATAATCTCAACAAATCTCCTAATAAATCTGAAAAAAATTACATTATTCGGTAAGCCTTGCTCATGTTGCCCAAAAAATTTCATATTTTTAGCATCATTTTTAACGGAGATATCACTGAATGTGTCTTGACTTACATAAGATTACATGTTATTTGGCTCAAATTGTTATTGATTTTTCTCAGCAATGACGCTCCTAAACTGTCTGGAAATTTAACTCATTTTTTTTTATACTTCACTTTATAAGATGCAATCGGTTTAAAAGTGATGACATCATTTTCATTCTAATGTCTCAACTTCCTTAAGTCACACGTATCGTAATGTACTATCCCATGCGCAATGGTACATAAATTTGTTTTTTAATAACCGTCGCTTTTTTCTAATCGCTGTAGAGACAATTATATTTGAGACCGGTAGTTCTTCAATTTTATGATGTTCCGTTAATCGTTGATATAGATTTTCTGAAATAGCGGTGACTTGACTACCCGTATCAAACATTGCCACAACGTCGGTATTCAATATTCTCTTTTTTGCATGTGGGCTTTTCGCTATTGCCGTTCCCCCCTTGACTTGTACTTTCGCTCCTTTTTCAATACCCTCCTCCAGATCATCGACGAAATCGAAATGTTTATGGCACGGTGCCGGACCGGAATACAACGCACCATTTCTCAGTTTAAAGGATTCGTGATATTTGTGTTATTATTCTGGTTATATAAATTTGGAAAATTATTTAGCGGTGGTGGGAATCGAGTGTCCGGTAGCGCGAAACCGTGTGGAGGTCTGGTCTCTGGACTGCCTGTATTTGTTGTCAAATAAGGATTATCGCGTCGCCAACTACGTCGCCTGTATCTTTCCTCTCTTGTTTTTCTGTCTGGTAATCCATTCGAATATTCGTTTGTATTGATGCTGTTTACTTTAATTTCACCGTTTGGCCTGTGATAATAATTATTTCCCGATCTTTTATTCTCGCGATCTGTATCCCTACGTAAGACGTCGAGATTTCCTAGAGTTTGTACAATCATATTAGTATCTGTAAAGTTTAGCGTTGCCAACGTTTCTTTTACCTACGGAGGATACTGTTGGACGACGTTATAATTAATCTCAAATTCTGAAAGTTTCGGGATGAAAAAGCGAGTTTCGGCCAGCTGTTCGTAAAAATAGGCTTGCAAAGATCAAGAGACTCGGTAGAGTCTCGGGTCAAGTACATTGATAGCCCTGTCGTCTGCTGGCCCGAGGCTCTCACCGAGACTATACTTTCTCTGAATAAAACGATTCGCAGTGGTGGGGGTAAAATAAGCATGTGATTTTCTTTAATTACGAAGCTCATGAGCTATGTACGGCTTTGAAAATTGAACTTTCAGCTAATTAAGAAGTTCTCTGTCGAATGAGCCCAAAATCAGCATGATCGGTGTCGTAATTGTGGAGAAAAAACTTTGCACGGGCTTAAGGTTATGCAAAAGTTACTAACACATTCGGGATTTGACGTATCTGTATACGCATACTCTAACCGCTACAAACATAGGCACCTTGGCCCCCATGATCACTAATTCCCGGTGAGAATATTCTTGTTCCAACCAATGAGCGATGAAAAAAATCCTGAGCCAATTACATCAAAGTTTCGGAATAGCATGCGCAATCATACCATGTGCAGTTCAGTTCTGACTCTATGAATGTACAATATATATATATTGTAACAGAACAACCAGACACACGCACGAGCGCCGCGACCGCCGAGCACGCACACACCCTCCCGTACGCGCTATGCTCAGCGCGTCAGCTCATCGTTGCCCAGCAACGAGAGAGACGAACGATCCGAAAATCCAGATCGATCTGGACATCCCCGCCAAGAAGACACTCGATGTTGTTCGTCACGGATATAAAAGGCAAGCAAACTGGACATACAGGCAGTCAAAATTCCATAATCCCAAACTACATAGTCTCTTAACGATCATTACGTATCAGCATTGCGCCTGACGCCTAGTGAGAGATTCCTCGAGTTCCGAGTGCCGAGTGATTGTATCGCACGATTGCCTCTGCCTCGCACCGTCCCGTCCTGTAGCATCACCGAGTATTGTACTAGCATCGCGTCTAGCGCACATTCAGTGATCCTAAGAAAAAGGAGCAACGTGATCGTATTGCACGATTGCCGCGCTCTGTCCTATCCCTTTAGCATCACCCGCCGGTGCAAGCAGTGCGTCGAGCACATACCGGGTGTCCCGAAAGTGATAGGGTGCACGTAAACGTGTAAACGATTACGAACACCGACACTTTTTCCCAGGATACGGATTTTATCATCTTGTAAGGTGATAAAGGATCCGAGGGCCCACCTGTGTTGTCCCCTGAGCACGCCCGGCTCATCAAATCGAAAGAACTCACGTCCGTGTACTGGCATAGCGCCCAGCGCAGAAGTACTTGTCCGGCCCATCACTATTCATTCAATAAAGAATCAATCATAAAAAAACGAAATGGCACGACATAATCTCGTTAAAAATTTGTTGAAATGCGATTCATTATTAATTTAATGTTCTTAATAATAGTATAGGTTAGTTCTTATTCCGAATGGGACTCGTTCGCTGGAAGAATAAGTGGGAAGTAAAAATTGCCGTCATCGAATGTAAACTGCAGAGTTATTTTGGAAGCTTGAACATATACATTATATACAATTTTTTTCATTTATCGATGCACAATAATATCCCTTCTATATTGCGGAATAATTTGTTTCCGTTTTTTATTAAATTAGTGCAATTAAGTAAAAATTACTTGAAGTTAATTCTCTCAATTCCCTCTGCATGAATACTTGTGATCCATCAGTTCTAGACAAGCCCTGACTTTTATTTGGATAAACAATTTAAACGGAAAGTGATGGGCCGGACAAGTACTTTTTCAGTCCTCCGGGCGGAAACTGGCAACTTTCGGCCAGCTGCCGCATTCCACCTGCGTCGGACAGAAAAATCGTATACACTCCACGGGAGTGAAATTAGACCACCTCAAACCGCGTGCTTATCACCCTCGCCTTCGGCTCGGGTGACAATTCTGCCCGCGGTTTGAAGTAGTCTACTTTCCCTCCCTAGGTGTGTAATATACTATTAACACATATTTAAACATAATTTGTATCGATCCAATCGACGTCGAATTTTGTGAATAATACCAGAGGATCCTGAAAGTCTGAGAAGAATCGATTTTCTTATAAGTCTCTGCCACCATAGAGTAAGAAATGACTAGCTTGCATGTGATTCTTTTGGATTTGAAAGCTTCTTAGAACAATTCAATAATGTCAAAATTTGGAGTTACTAATAAAATACTTGTCCACCGATTGATATCATAAATTTTAGTGCTGCACGTAATTCAAATGGTAATTTTTTTCAATGCATTAGAAAATACTTGGCCTCGAATTGATATAATAAATTTTAATGTTGCACGTAAATTAGATGGAATTTTTTTCAATTGATTTAGCTGTTCGAATCAAATAAGAAGAATGAGGCATCGGTTTCTAAAATGATTTCAAGGGCGATTTTTCGGTTTATTATTTTTTACTTGTTATTTGATTCTTTTGACACTTTAAAAAATAGATGCAGATTAGTTTTTTTTTAATATAACGTTTTTTCAAGATGTGTAAAATTTTTTTCGAATTTTTCTGTATTTTTTTTTATGAAATAATTTCTTTTACAATTTAAAAAAAAATTTGTTTAAATTTTTTTTATGGGTGGAATTATCAGCAAACGAGGGACCATCAATGTACTTGTCCCAACCTTTTTTTTCCCTAGGGGAAGTTTATGGTTTTGTATTATATACTAATAAAATACTTATCCTCCGATTGATGCCATAAATTGTAGTGCTGCACATAACTCAGATGGTAACTTTTTTGATTCAGTTGAACTTTCTCAAGTTCCGGGTGCTTCCCGTAAGAATGAATTTCTCACGTCCTATTTGAATTTTTTTTTTCCTTTACAATATAATTACAGATTTGTATTTTTTTTAATATAATATTTTTTCATGATTTGTGAAAGCTTTTCTTAATTGTTTTGTTGAAATTATTTACAGTTGATTTCGTAATTTTTTTTACATACCAATATGTTTTGAATTTTTTTCACTCGTCATCCGATGTACTCGTCACATTTGCATTTATTTGACCACGGTTTGTTCCTTTGAACCAAACGTTTTTCACGCATTACCATGGTTTAACAGATTCATTTTTTTATTCATTGCGTTTGAAATGGTTTTTTTTTATAACCTTTAGTAATGAATTGCTCATTTGAAGCAAGGTTCGAGAGAACAGATCGAATAATTGAATGAAAGCAAAAATAGCGCAGGCTCAAACACGGTTTGCTACGACGGTAAAAAAAATTCCGTGTTTCTGGCCTATTACCTACATTGTTATATACGATTTTTCCTCCGTTTCGTAGTGCATTTTCATCGAGTATCTTACTAATTGGAACTCAAAATTTAAATAGATAATCAATATGAATATTTAATGGTCCCTCGAAACAAGTTCAAGTACATTTAAGTATATAAAAATTAAAATAAATTTTGAGCAACCTTTTAAAATGAATATTTTGAGTTGAAAATTTCAGAAACTCATTGGTTTTTTCGGTACAAAATTTCGCTGTATCGAGCAAAAAAATTTTTTAAATAAAAAAATTCAAATTTCGACCATTTTTGGAATTTTTAAAAATCTTGAGCGACCTTTAAAAATTTTTTTGTTGACTTGATTTTTGGAGGGGGCTCTTGAAACATGATAAATTAACATATTTTCATAGGAGACGCTGAAAAAAAAATAGTCGATTTTTTTGCGCCACCCTAATATACAGGGTGTCCCATTTTAATCTTACACCTGACTTTTCTCGGAAAATATTGCTCGGATCAAATATTGTGTGGGACAAAACTTTTAGGGGTTGAAGGGGGACGTTTGATAAAAATTGGTTTGTGGATCCAAAATTCAAAATGGCGGCGTTAGAATGGCCGACATGTTTTTTTCGAATGGAAACATAACTTTTTTTCATCACCAAAAAATTTTTCAGCGCAAAACCAACAACTTTTGTTGGAAAAATTTTTTGATTAAGTTTTTTTAAGTGAGAACATCATTTTCAACTATTTTAGAGGTATCCAGGATGGACCGCGAAGAGATCTTTAACGTACCAAGTGCAAGTGCGTTTGCGTGTGCGTCTGCACATGCATGCATACGTGGAGGTGCATGTGTGTGTTTTTTATTTTTATTTTATTTTTCAACTTTTTTTTAAAAAGAGGGGCATGCAATGCCTTTATGCCCATAGGTACGAGCTCACAAGGATTAGGTCTCTGCGGTTTGTCACTACCGCAGTATTTTCGGACTCCAAACCCTCCTTGTGAGTGTACTCTGATCCCTCCCTAGAGATGTTCAAAGATCCCTCCATTCATGTTTAAACATGCCTGAACTCTTCTCTCAAAACCATCAACTGTGCGTAGGAGAACATCTCTCGGGATCGCACGGCAGGCAGCTCTTATCCGCTCCTTTATGTTCTCTCGTGTTGTTGGAGCTTGACGGTAGACAGCGTCTTTTAAGTACCCCCACAAAAAGAAATCAGGAGACGTAAGATCTGGTGACCTTGGAGGCCAATTTACAGGACCGTCTCGACCAATCCACCGTTGACCAAATGTTGTATCCAGATGATTTCGAACAACATGAGCCCAGTGAGCGGGTGCACCGTCTTGCTGAAACCACATCTGTTGACGTGTTTCTAATTCCAGATCTTCTAGCAAAAGAGGCAGTTAATCTTGTAGAAAATCAAAGTAACGGACAGAGTTCACATTTCCCTCGAAAAAATGGGGACCTATTAATTGCCCGTTCACAATACCACACCATACTTTCAAACTCCATCGATGCTGGTGATGGATCTGTCTCAACCAATGTGGATTCTGATCAGACCAATACCGAAAGTTCCATCGGTTCACTTGACCACGGTTGTTGAAAGTGGATTCATCACTGAACATAACGTGTAGAAAACAGTCCCTGGATCGCTCGATTTGTCTCAACACCCACCGACAAAACGCCACCCTTCGCAACGGATCTGGATTAGGAGTGTCTTGGTGGAATTGTAGTCGGTACGGGTGAAGTTTCGCACCTCTCAATACACGGTGCACTGTCGATTTGGGAAACCCCAGTCGTTCCGAGATCACTTTGGCACTCAAATGAGGATCAATTGCTATCATGGCTAAAATAGCCATGTTTCGGGCTTCATGCAATCCACCAAAATTATTGACGTTTCGGAAATGTCGACGGTGGCGGATCATCCGACCTGCCCTCGCTCGCTGCTCAAGGGTTCGGATTGTCTGCCGTGATGGGTGACGACGATCAGGATATTCACGTCGATACAAATTTTCAGCTCGGAAGTAATTGCCCCGAGACCTCCCTAAAATAAGGAGCATATCAACGATTTCGTTGGGACTGAAATCAGCCATTGTTACTAGTTTTCAGAATTTTCCTCTAATTTAAGAACTTTTAAAAATTTCGAGAATCAAGAATTTTTCTCTGATTTCAGAACCTTTACAAATTTTCGATTTCGTCTCTTGCTAATGGCTGCAGAGGCTAATGGCTCATTTTGAATTTTGGATCCACAAACCAATTTTCATCATACGTCCCCCTTCAACCCCTAAAAGTTTTGTCCCACACAATATTTGATCCGAGCAATATTTTCCGAGAAAAGTCAGGTGTAAGATTAAAATGGGACACCCTGTATATATATATTGTTCAGCTGTCATAGTTTTTGATGGTATAAGCAAACGAGTAGTATCAGCCGTCTAAATAATAAAATTTCGGAAAAAACAGTACGAGATGTGTGAATTCGATTTAAATTAAAGTTCTTATATATAACTATAAAATGTATGTTGTGTGAGTTTTGTGAAAACTGTGCGGGTTAGTTTACTCCAATGTCAAACGATTTGCGAGTGTTTATTGATACATAAAATATCAGTGTTAAGAAATTTCTACTCCTATAAACACATTGACTTTACGTTTATTTGTGAGGTAATTTTGTTGCAACCCTTGTTCTTATATTCTTTTAAATTTTCAAAGTGGGTTGCGAGCAAAAAACGTTTTTTCATTATAACCTCAAACGGTCATTTGAGACAGAAATTTTATATTGTGTAATTATATTAAAGAAAAAACATGCGTAATTGGTTGAATGTAAATGAATTCAAATAAATTTTTTAAAACTTTTATGAAATAAAAATGTTTAATCCAATGTATTGTTGTCATATTTTCTGACATTTAGTTTGGCTGTTCCCTCTAGTCTCTTCTTTCCTCCTCTTTAGCTTACAGTGTATCCATACCAATTTCTGTCTATTCTCTAGACAATAATATGCGTGTTATGTATTCCTATTTCCTCACATTGATTTTATCAACATAGTTTAAAAATGTATGGCAAAAACTGTGTATCATCATCGCTTGTTTATACACACGAGTTTTAAAAACATATTTGGGCCAAGTAAATGCATAGATATTAACTTGCATTGTTACATGATGAATTTGAAAATTTATTGCAATAAGTCATTGGGTGCTCAATTTTCGTGATATCGAAATTTGTAACTTCGAAATGCAATGGACATCTCTAAAGTTTGACAACGTGATGAAGCAACATGTATATTGAGTACTTCCCCGCCATGTTTGTGATTGGCATTATGAGTTGAAAAATACATGTTTGCAAGTCTACACTTGATCATTTTTGGATGTGATCAAATATTTTATCTGCTTATAACCATGGAGACATAAAAAATTAATCTATTTTGCTTGCTTTAACATGCACCATATGTCTTTTACTTTTTTTCTTGAATGTGACATAATAACTCTCAAAAATGTAATTCAAGAAATTCTAAAATGTTTTTCCTGATTGAACCAAAGTTTGTATTACCGGTATGCAGCAAGAACCTGTAAACTGTGAAAGTTCTTTAAAGCGGCAGGTCTGCCGATCATTTCACTTTTTGGTTTCGACTGTAGTGTATGAACAGAGAAATTCATTACTAAAGTCTTCAGCTGCTTACTTCTGGATAGGTCTGAAATTGCTGACTTCGAAAGCCCATGCACCTAGACATCAAACAATTTGGAATTCTAAAATTTATTATATCAATTCGAGGCCATGTATTTTCTAATGAATTGAAAAAAGTTACCATTTCATTTAGGTGCAGCACTAAAATTTATGATATCAATCGAAGGACAAGTAATTTATGAGTAACTTCAAATTTCAACATTAGGGAATTGTTCTAAGGAGCTTTTAAATCCAAAAAAATCACATGCAAGCTAGTCATTTGTTACTCTATGGTGGCAGAGACTTATAAGAAAATCGATTCTTCCCAGACTTTCAGGATCCTCTGGTATTATTCACAAAATTCGACGTCGATTGGATCGATACAAATTATGTTTAAATATGTGTTAAAAGTACTTGTCCGGCCCATCACTATTCATTCAATAAAAAATCAATCATACCAAAAACGAAATTGTACGGCAGAATCTCGTTAAAAATTTGTTGAAATGCAATTCATTATTAATTTAATGTTTTTCATAATAGTATAGGTTAGTTCTTATTCCGAATGGAATTCGTTCGCTGGAGAATAAGTGGGAAGTAAAAATTGCCTTCATTGAATTTAAACTGGAGAGTTATTTTGGAAGCTTGAACATATATATTATGTACAATTTTTTTCATTTATCGCTGTACAATAATATCCCTTGTATATTATGGAACAATTTGTTTCCGTTTTTTATTAAATTAGTGCAATTAAGTAAAAATTACTTGAAGATAATTCTCTCAATTCCCTCTGCATGAATACTTGTGATCCATCAGTTCTAGACAAGCCCTGATTTTTATTTGAATAAACAATTTAAACGGAAAGTGCTGGGCCGGACAAATACTTTTAATTCTTATTTAAACATAATTTGTATCGATCCAATCGACGTCGAATATTGTGAATAATACCAGAAGTTCCTGAAAGTCTGAAAACAATCGATTTTCTTATAAGTCAATGCCACCATAGAGTAAGAAATGATTAGTTTTCATGTGATTTTTTTGAATTTAAAAGCTTCCAGAACAATTCCATAATCTTGAAATTTGGAGTTAATCATAAATCACTTGTCCTCCGATTGCTATCATAAATTTTAGTGCTGCACGTAACTCAAGTGGTAACTTTTTTCATTTTATTAGAAATACTTGGCCTCGAATTGATATCATTAATTTTATTGCTGTGAGTAACTTAGATGGAATTTTTTTCAATTGATTTAGCTGTTAGAATAAAATAAGAAACATGGCATCGTTTTTCAAAATTTTTCAAGCGCGATATTTCGGTTTTTTATTTCTTATGTTTTATTTGAATTTTTTCACTTTACAAAATAATTACAGATTTGTATTTTTATAATGTAATGTTTTTTTCAAAATTTGTGAAATTTTTTCCAATTGTTCCGTTGAAATTATTTACAGTTGGCTTCATTTCTTTTTTTATGAAATTTTTATCACATTTTTCGTGATATGATCAGGAAACACGGAAACATCAATGTACTTGTCCAAACCTTTTTTCCCTAAGGGAATTTTGGCGGTTTATTATTAACTAAAAAGAAGTCGCATACTGGAATTAAAGAAGACTCATCTTCTGTTTGGTGACAGAACAGTTTGGTGAGATCTGACCCTACGCTCATTTTTAGCCTTTGAAGAACTGCTTGATGTTTTTTCATTGGTACGCTAAACAAATGACTGTACTAAAATAAATGATTTAGAGTGCAGGAGTAGTATCCGCAAGGACAACTTTCATCCTCCACTAGGTTCTTTTTAAAAAGATGGGCCGGGGTGAGAGTGTGACCGGTTTTTATCCTATTAATCATGCCGATATATCTCTTACTCATAGAGCCATGATGGAACCAAGTTGTGGTCTTAAATGGGCCAGATAGTCTGCAATAGTTTATGCCTAAATGAACTAGCGGACATAATGTGTGTGTGTTAGTAGAGTTTATTAGAGACATCTTAAACGTGGGGGAGAGTTCATACCTCTCGCATTTATCAAGGGGGTGGGAGAACTCAACAGTTCTTGCGTGATTTGCGGCTTTGTCCACAAACTGGTTGCCAAAAATACCTATGTGAGCTGGAATCCAGAAAATTGGAGCTTTTTTCCCTCTGAGTTTTCTCCTCTGATATTATTAGTCCCCGATTAACAAGCCAATCGTTGAGCAAAGTCAATGAAGAAGAAAGCCGGGTTAAGGACTTGTCAATATTGTATTCAGAGTTGTAAATCACTATATCATCCGCGAATGTGAGAATCTTTGAGTTCGGTTTTGATTTTCGGAATCCAAAGAACTGGTTAGGAAAAAATTTGTTCACCTCCGCCCAGTTTTGCAATCTTTCATTGACCACCCGCTCCAGAAGCTTTAGAACGACTGAGGAGATCGATATCGGCCTGAACTTAGAGGAGTTAGCTTTTGGAATAAAGGAGACATAATATTCAGACCAGTCTTTAGGGATGACTCCTTTGGATAAAAAACAATTGAAAAAGGACACTATTAATTCCTTAGATTTTTTAGGAAGATTTATTAAGATTTCATTAGTAATTGTTAGGTTATTTTTCGAATGGAGCGGGAGGATATAATAATTCGTACGCTCGTGTACATGTATGCAGAGTATTTATTTCTTTACGTATCACGTACGTGGCTCTTGCACATCTCGGATTGAACTGCCCGGCTCTCGTTATACTTTTCGGCATTGAGTCTCTCCGCTTACACCGATCACGTGTCTTATAATAATAATACAGAGATCTAGAATATTCGTAACATAATGAGGTCAGTACCTGGGGCCGATTTTTTGTTTACTCTCAGTAAGGCCGCCTCAGTCTCAACAAGCGATACATCTCTTGATAATTCCGGGTATTGTACAGGGCTTTGGACGTTGTGAAAGATCAAAGTTGGGACGGAAGCCTGATTAGAAGCCAACTTATCTATTGCTTATAGAATTTTAGGGTCATTTTTTGAAAAGCCTGTGGAAGACGCTCCAACTGAGAACCTGTGTTTGAAAGATTTTATGATTGTCCAGATTTTTTTTTTATCCATCTGAGGATTCAAAGAAGAGCAAAATTTCCTGAAAATATTTGATTTGACGCGTTTCAATGTTTTTTTGGCTACCTTACAAGCCTCAATATATTGATGGTGAGATAAGTCTGAAGGAGAGGAAAGGTATCTCTTTTGACACGATCTACTATGTTCCACCGCCAGGGTACATTCTTCTGACCACCAAGAAACCGGGGGAGGAGCTTTGAAATTTTTCCTTTCCGAAGGTGGCTTGGCTCCCGCCAATACTAGATTGTTTTTGATCCATGTTATCAGTAGATTATATTATGAAACAACGTTGCCGGCTGTAATGTGTTCGGATAAATGGAAGTCTCCCTCCATCAGGATTCGAAATGATAGCCAATCCACCTTGTTAAGAGAAAACTTAGGACGAGCCGATTCCTAATAAAAGTTTGTTAGAATTGTTATGAGGATAGGAGAATGGTCGCTCCCCATCGCATCTGGGAATATTTCCCATTCGACGGAGGTACTTAAATCTGCTGTAACCAGAGATATATCCGGGCAACTTTTAACTGTGGGATCTAGATGAATCTTAGTCGACGAACCATTCTTTAGTATACATAAACTGGTATATTTGAGAGCTTCCGCTAAAGCACGACCAGAATAATTAAACAAATCACTGCCACATGCTGAGTGCTGAGCATTAAAATCCCCGCAAACAATTAAGTTAGAATATAAATCAGAGAGTTGATTAAATAACTTCGTCCAGCCTTCCACCGATACCAAGTTATTCGGGGGATTGTAAATGTCAATTAAGTGGAATTTCATGTCACCAACAAAAAACTTTATAAAAATATGTTCTATTTTCTTTTCCAAATTAAGATCCTTCAGACGTTGAAAGGGGATATTGTTCTTCAGCAAAATCACCAACCCGCCTCCAGACGAATAGTCTCTATCTTTTCTTAGGATACTAAAGTTTTTCATAACCAAGGAGTTTTTCTCTTGGAGCCAAGTCTCCTGGAGGTATAAAATAGCTAAATTTTGGATGAAGTTTTGGATTTCGTTTAATTTGTGTAGAAGGCTTCTACAATTCCATTGCTCTATATGAAACTGATTTTGATTTTTTCCCGGTAGCATTTCTATTATAGAGTCCTTAGGAATTGCTCCCCCGAAGCAATTATATCTTGAATGATTCCATAGGATTCAGGGAATTTTTTGTTTAAAGATTCGCAGAGGAAACTATTGTACGACTGCATAATCCTTGTGATCTCTGAAAGGACGATCTCTCGAATGTTTATAACGGGAGTAGTAGAATCCATTGTACCGCTCAGAGCCGTGTTTTCGCTCAGGGATTCATCATCATCCCCTCGCTGAGATTCAGTTTCAAGGAGTCCCTCATCGGGAACCTCTTGAGATAACTTTTTTTGACAGTTTTTGTTAGATACACTCAAGAAATTGGAGGGAGCACTGGATAAACTTCTCCGAGACTCAGGGAGGAAATATAAGTTACTGCTGAAACTGCGAGTTAGATTGATGCGTCTGACCTTTTTTGGAGTATCGGAATTCGATTACCTTCGGGATGATCTTAGGCTCCTGGATCGTTAGATTATTGCACCTTGCCAGAGGAGGAAATTCCCGAAAAGAGTACTCCTCCGTCTGGGGCTTACAGTCCATCAATCTTTGTTCCTCTTTGAAAGAAACATTATTAACAAATTTGTATTCATTTATTTTTTTGTAAACAAGATAAGCGGGGCATTAGAACAATTCCATAATGTTGAATTTTGGAGATACTCATAAATTACTTGTCCTTCGATTGATATCATAAATTTTAGTGCTGCACGTAACTCAAGTGGTAACTTTTTTCAATTCATTAGAAAATACTTGGCCTCGAATTGATATAATAAATTTTAATGCTGCACGTAAATTAGATGGAATTTTTTTCAATTGATTTAGCTGTTCGAATCAAATAAGAAGAATGAGGCATCGGTTTCCAAAATGATTTCAAGCGCGATTTTTCGGTTTTTTATTTTTTACTTGTTATTTGATTCTTTTGACACTTTAAATAATAGATACAGATTAGTTTTTTTTACAGATAATGTTTTTTCAAGATTTGTGAGAATTTTTTTGAATTATTCTGTATTTTTTTTTATAAAATCATTTTTTTGACAATTTAAAAAGAAAATATTTTTAAAGTTTTTTTTGTGGATGGAATTATCAGGAAATGAGGGACCATCAATGTACTTGTCCCAACCTTTTTTTTCCTAGGGGAAGTTTATGGTTTGATATCACGTCTTTTTTCTCAAAAGTTCCTTATTTATGTTCAGTTGACTATAGGATTTTAGTTTGAATTTCTATGAATTATTTATGATTTTCGTCATATAACGTTGGTTTTCACGAAAAAATACCTATTTTTCGTCAAAATTGTACTGGACATATTTCGTCACAGGTCTGTCCTCGGACTTTGGTGATTTTTTCCCTTGTACTCTAATATGTTTTGTCAATTACAAACCCAAGAGCACGGCCGCAAGCGGGTTGGAGGCCGGGATATGATTTTCGGCTTATAGCGTAGGTTTCCACGAAAAAAGACCTATTTTTCGTAAAAATTGAACTGGAAATATTTCGTCACAGGTCTGTTCTTGGACTTTGGAATTTTTTTTCCTTGTACTCTAATATGTTTTGTCAATCAGGAACACAAGAGCACGGTCGAAAGCGGGTTGGAGGCCGGGATCAAGAGACTCGGTAGAGTCTCGGGACAAGTACATTGACAGCCCTGTCGTCTGCTGGCCCGAGGCTCTCGCCGAGACTATACTTTCTCTGAATATAACGATTCGCGGTGGTGGGGATACAATTGGCATGTGATTTTCTTTAATTGCGAAGCTCATGAGTTATGTACGGCTTTGAAAATTGAACTTTAAGCTAATTAAGAAGTTCTTTGTCGAATGAGCCCAAAATCAGCATTCTCGGTGGCGTATTTGCTGAGAAAAATCTTTGCACGGGCTCAAGATTATGCAAAAGTTACTGACACATCACGAGTTCGACGTATACGTATACGCGTTTTGACGTAGTTAGTGGTAGTAGAGTTGTGCCTCTACGCATTCTGATTGGCTCAACGATGTCGGCTCCTCCAGCTGCTAGGCCGACCGCGGGTGGGGCTCAAGAGTTAGAAGGCCTAAAATAGCGAACAGGCATTCTGTATATCTATATATGCGTTATACAGAATGCCTGTTCGCCATTTTAGGCCTTCTAACTTTTGAGTCTTGACCGCGCTCAGACTCCGTTTATATTATATATTGTAACGAATTTTTCCCGGGGAGGTACGATTCGTCCCTTCCCGGCTCACTCACCTCGCCTCGCGCTACTCTCCGGCTGCGAGAACGGACTCGGCGCCAGGCACAAAGTACCGCCGAATGAATCGACTTGAATTTCGTCGGATCTCGCGATGGTAATGTCATGCAAAATTAGAGTGTAGAGAGCACGAGGGAAACAAGTGACCGAGGACGGTCCGGCTACTCAGCTGAGCTGAGGTACAAAAGGTAGAGGGGGGGATCCTTGGGAAAGAGTAACAATTCATAACGCAACAAAAAAAAGGTAGCCGACACAAAACAAATAATTCAGAAAAAGTTTCACAATTTATTCGAAAGCTCGATGAATAAACCAGAATACAGCGAGAGATACATTAGAAAGAGAGTGGATGCGATATAAAACAAAACCGGGGGGGAAAGTAATTTGCTAACGAGTCCGAGCGTACAACGGTTATGTCTTGCGCCGCGACGATGGAAATTCGCGGACGGCGGGCGCGAATCCGCCGGGTGAGAACGATTAGCGATTCGCCTCGCGATCTCACAGTTGCCGTAGATAGACGACAAACGATGCTCTGACATGGCAGGTAACAGGTAGCCAGCAACCCGACAAGCGGGGCTGGAGGCAATAGGCAAAAGATAACCCACGTCAGAACGAACGGTGTCGCAGGTAATGCAAGGCAAAAGGTAGCGGCACCCGCTCGACCGGGGGGGGTTAGAGAATAAAATAATAGAAAAATTAACATCGAGATAGTATGAGAACGGATTGAAATTTAGGGGGTAATGCCGCTCGCAAAAATGTATCGGAAAGTGACTAAAGTACGACACGCAGTAGACATTGTAGCGTGAAGGCTCAGGCAAAAGAAAGAATCGAGAAATATTCAATGCAAAAGATAAAAGGTACTGCCGTATAAACGACGCGCGACCACGTGAGCAAGAGAGATGGAACGAAAACAAAGGCGCGAGCGAACAGGCCGGCGAGAGTCTCAGCGCGTGCAGGGAGAGAGAGAGAGAGAACAACGTTACTGCGTGGAAGGTTCCAGCGCTTAATACTACATTACATCAGACTTGAACTCGAGATTTTCGAAATATTTGAGCGGAAAATAACTTAATCAATTAACGCGAAGACCAAATGAAAGGGGAGTTCGGTAGTCAAGTCGAGCCACACAAAACTGCCATACGAAAGAATAGGCGCAGGAAGTATCGGCCACAATCTCGCTCGATACTCTGGCCCCGAGCCATGCAGACTACAACGGCCAAAAAGAAAGCTCTACAAAAACCGGGACTGTATCCCGAAACTCAAAATGACTCGATCTAACTAGCGAACTCGATGGAGAAAGAGAAGTGGACTTACCGAGGAACACGCTCGCCGCACCAGAACCAAGAACTCGACTTCGGGAGGGCTCGATTGCAGACTCGCCGGAACGGTGTTCGGAAAAAGACTAATGGGGCGTGCGAGCGGTCCTCGCGATTCGGCGTTGTCCCCACCACGAGGCCCAGGTACTGCAGCGCTCCCGCGCTAGGCGCGAACCCGAGCGCGAACTCTGGGCTCGCGCTTTCGCGCGGGATTTTCAAACGAGGAGTGCGTCAGAGCCATAATTGCTGCTACGCTTGTTGCACGATCGGATCAAATACTTACTCCTCCACTGCTCTCATCTTTCCCGCTCACTCGAAACACTCCTCCCTACAAGATGACCGTGATCCGGGTGTCTTTCCTCTTGGGGATCCGGCGGGCAGCTCCGGAAGGCTGAGGGGAGGCCTCCCTCACGATTCCTGACGTCTAGGATGCGTGGTGGGCCCACAAGACAACCACCAGGCACCTCACCTCCGGAAAACTCCCCCAGATCCCACCTGACGAGGCGCCGGTTCACGCGGACTTTGACACCCGAATCTACGGTAGTGCGGGTGGTGCAACTCGGGGTTGCTACGGCGGGAAATACACAGGCGGCGTTCATAAAATGGCCAATACCAGCGTGTTCTTTCAACCGCCCGCAGGTCGAAATTGGTTTTCGGTGCTCGTAGACGGTGTGGGAGGAAGGGTTCTTGCGAGCGAGATCGGCTCGAACAGCCGGGAAGCAAGCCGACTAGTATTCATTGCTAGGCCCCGGTGGCAGCGACAACACCAACTCGTTCCAATATCGAACTCCACTGTCAAAACGCAACGTCATTATTACTCAAAATAGGCAAACTAAAATTCTCTCTCCACCCTGCACTCGGAGGTAAAAGGTAGTCACAGAAGGTAAGTATCGCTCGGTCGGTAATATAGGCGTATTCTAAGCTAAACTTAAGAGCTACGTGGTGCTGAGTCTCACTCCGAATATCGCCCGACGAGTCGAGGGGTGTCAAAAGGGGCCGTAAACCCGGTCCACTGGTCGACAACGTCCGTACGAGTAGCGGGGCAGAAATGTCACGTCACAATATATATTGTGACGTGACAATTCGACCCGCCACTCGTACGAATCGTGTCGACCAGTGGACCGGGTTTACGGCCCTGTGGACGCCGCTGCGACTCGTCGGGTGGTGCTCGGAAGGAAAACTCCTCATTTCGTAGTTTTAAGTTTGTATTAAGAATTGTCTACCTTACCTGCCGAGCGCTATTTACCGTGCGAGACTCATTACCTACTGCGGGCTTGGACAGAGAGAGAGAGAGAGAGAGAGTAAAATTTGAATTATCCCGAATAGTTTTCGTAATACCCTAACCTGATTAGCATTTCAGCTGCCTCCTTTAGCGTGAAAGTTCGGTGTTGCCTCCATCACGTCGGACTCACACATCACGCGATACGTCGTGAGGTGGCTCTTCATCCTACCCGATCTCGCTTGGGGGGATGGGCCCTCCCAAAACTTCGAGCATAAAACATCGCTCTCGGCACGCAGACGAGTGAAGGGACACGCTGGCATAGGCCACTTGTGAACGCCGCCCGTGCCCTTCCCGCGGAGCAACCGAGAGTTACACCGACTATTAGATCGTGAATTCGGGTATCGCAGCCCGTGAGACACGGCGCCTCGTCCAGTGGGGTCCGGGGGAGTTTCCTGGGGGAGAGGTGCTGTATTGCCTGGTGGTTATGTCGTGGGCCCACCGTGATCCTGCGGGACGCCCAGGGTCGTGAGGGAGGCCTCCCCTTGGCCCTTTCAGAGATGCCCGCCGGATCCCCAAGAGGAAGGATGCCCGAACCACGGTCGTCAAATCGGGTGGCCCTACCCAAACGGACGGGGGAAGGGAGAACGAAGAGGTGTGGTACTAGTTAATCATCCGTTAAGAAGCGCGGCGAAGAATCATTGTCGCGCGCGCTTGGACTTTCAAAATTGCCGCGAAAGCGTGAGCCGGGGCCCACACTTCGGCCGCGCCTAGCAACCGAGCGCTGCGGTGTGACGTCCGAGTGGTGGGGATAGCGCCGGGCGCCGGGAGCAGCTCGCTCGCATAAATTAGTCTACTTGAAAACACACGCGTGCGCGTTACTTAAACCAAAATCTACAATGAAATAGAAAGCTGAAACATAGAAAAGAATCCATTTTAAACTCAACAATCAATTCATTTGAAGAAGCAGCAGTATAGAAAAGTGAATATTTAAAACGGAGCAAAAAGCATCGCTTTCGTATTTTTGACACCTGGCTCGATCTGGAGCGAGAAATCAAGAGCGTAGAGCGTAAAGCGACGATATAAAGAGCGCACAAAGGATCCGAGTTACCACGTGCTATCCACGCGGACTGGGCGTTGGACACGGACGTATCAGATAATTTAAAATAATTTAATTAATTAAAGACATAAATCTAATAGTTTAAAGAATAAATAGGAAAAATAGGAAAGATTAAATAGAATTTCATACAAATACAACAACGTAAATTCAAGACCATTTGAAACCTACAGACGAAGCCAACATGGCAGATTTAAGCTCGAATTTTGACATATCAGACACAAATTCCATAAATGAAATTATTTTTGGTTCCCAAAATAATGAAACAAGGAAAATTGCAGGAAAGAAAAAAAGGAAAAACGTACCAATGGAAATGGGTCTTCCCAGCCCACAAAAGTCAAAAGAAAACTCCAACATCGAGCATTCGGATGCAGAGCCAGATCTCAAGAGGAAAAGAGAGTATCTTCGGAACTTCGAGGAGAGAAAAAACAGGTATACGGCAAAGGCTGCTGAACCATTTATTGTTTTAATATCGCAAATGACAAAAAGTCTCGAAGGTCACGCCCCCGGAGACATGGTTGAAGATCAAACAAATAACAAAGAATCAAATATCAGGGGAACTCGCGAGAGACAAGGGGTCGGTTCCATCCATCCTATGCTAATCGGAAAAAAGCTCAAAAGCTTCAGCGGGGCAATCAAGGAAATAAAGAGAAAGGGCAGAAACCTAGTAGAAATCAGATTAAACACTTATCAAGACGCAAATAAATTGGTAGATACCCAAGAAGCATTACTACCCGCTGCATGGAAGGCATACATTCCGGAAAATAAGATCTCAAGGTTAGGGGTCGCTAGGGACATAGACCCTTCATTATCCGAAAAGGATATCCAGGAAGGGATCGAATGGCCATGCCAACCGATACGGATAGTGAGAGTAGAAAGAATTATGAGAGCGTCTAGAGATAAAAACAACATTTTAACCCTTTCCCCAACAAACTCAATTAAGATTAGTTTTGAAGGGAGTTTGCTTCCGGAAAAAATAGTAATTTATAAAACGAGAGTAACAATAACTCCATTTGAACAACAGGTTAGGAGATGTACAAATTGCCAACGTTTTGGGCATTTGGCAAAACAATGCAGAGGAGCTCAAAGATGTGCATTCTGCAGAGGCAACCACCACCAAACAGAGTGTAGAAGTGCAAAACCAACCTGCGTTAACTGTAGAGAATCCCATATAGCCAGCGACATCAACTGTGCAACATTTATAAAATTGAAAATTATCAGTAAAATCAAAGCACACCTTAACATCGATAGAGAAGAAGCCATAGAAATCATTAAATTAAACAGATTAGACAGCTTCTTTCGAATGGAAACATGGCTACAGAGGCAAGCAGAGACAAAAACCCTCCCCCCGAGAGAAAACGAATGGTTTCTGCCTTCCCAACCAACGGAAGACATAGACAACCACTTTCCCACGATAGAGGAATCTGAAAGAAATAAAATTAAAAGCAAAAGGAACCCCAAATCCCAACAAAGTAACGATTACATAACACGTAGAAAAATCCCAAAGAATGATGACCTTTCAACTAAACGAAAGACTTACAATAAACCCATAATTAACCCAATTCAAACTTTTCCAGGCGAAGAAGAAACAGATACTACAGTCCACTCGAATATTGAAAAAATGAACTGCAAATCCATCCCAGATCTGAGGACTCCTGAGGAAATTTCTCCAAGTGTTACCACGTCCACGTTCACCCCTCAATCCAAAGGGAAACACGAAAACTCCTTAATTGGTATTAACCCCATTGACACGTCAAGCCCCAATCACCGCCGACTTGATCTTAATAATTCCCAGAAAGCTAAAAATATAAACACCCAGTCACAATTAAATCAAAGTAAAGTACCTAATGTAGAAAAAATATAATATGTGTTCGTCTATATGTCTCCTCTGTACATCCTGTAGAAATAAATTCCACCAGTAGATAAATTTACGTGACAAACACCTTAGTCATTACATGGAGCATAACTGCATAGCAATTGCCCAGTGGAACTGCAGAGGCATAAGGGGAAAAACGCACGAATTGCCCGAATTAACAAAGGACAAAGATATCCTGATACTTTCAGAGACATGGCTCCATCCTAACATTCCATTCAGAATCCCGGGGTTCCGACTGGTCAGGAAGGATAGACCGATTGGAGTAATTGGCGGGGGAGTTGCCATAGGCATAAGGAATAATCTAAATTTCGAGTTAATATCATTAGACAAATATAATTGGACAGAAAAAGGACTAGAAACAATAGCGATTAAACTCAAGTTGAGAGACAATGATAATATAATAATAACGAGTAATTATAGCCCCCCCACATCAAACTAACAAGTAAAATTTGGAACGAATATTTCCAAAACATTCTTTCTCTCAACAGAACGAACAAAAATGTCATAATAGGCGGGGATTTCAACGCAAAGTCATATATCTGGGGAAGCCAAAAAAATAACCAAAACGGAAACTCACTAAGCAAAATAATAAACAACTTCGACGTAGTCCCCCTGAATAACAAATCGCCCACCTTTCTACATCAGAACACAAACTGGGACGTTTTGGATGTGACTTTCGCGAGTTCCAATCTTGCTCCTTTTTGCCGATGGAGAGTACTCGATGATAACCTGGGAAGTGACCACCAGGTCATAGAAATTCAAATGTTCGGTCAAAACCCAGCAACTCAAAACCGTAGACCCTCGATAATAACAAAAAAAATAGACTGGGGAAAATTTAAGACTATACTAGAGGAAAAGGTGCCCAAAGGTCCCATTTTGAACTCAAACATACTTGAGAAATATAGATACACGATGCAAGCGATTAATCAAAGTTTAATCGAAGCAGGAGCCACTCGTAGTGAATCCATAAAACAAAACAATCAGCGCAAACATCAACCAAAAATTTGGTGGTCCGATGAATGCGGTAAAGCCGTCGAAAATAGGAGAGAAGCATTTAAGAAATATAAAAAGAACATGAATACAGAAAACTTAAATGCATGGATCCAAGAAGACGAAAGGACAAAACTTTTTCTTAAGAAAAGTAAAAGAGAGTCATTTAAACAATTTGCATCAAGTATAAACACAAGAACCCCCATCAAAAGAGTCTGGGACATCATGAGAATTTTCAGTGGGATTAACAACACCAACTCTGGGAAAATGAATAATGGGTCGAATCAAAATAAAAAAAAGGATATAGAAAATACTATAAACAAATTAGCTCCTCCATCTGTTTTTTTTCCACCTCAAATAAAACTCAGAGAAATAAACACTTCTAAAAATATATGGCACTCTTGCTCTGTCAAAGAACTGGAAAATATAATTAAAAACTTAAAAATCTGTTCTGCGGCCGGGAACGATCGTATCAACAACGAGATGATCAAGGCATTCCCAAAAAATACGATAGAACTTTTAAAAAACATTTTTAACAAAATCATGTATACTGGACTCATTCCAAAAGACTGGACACTATACGACACGTGCTTAATACCGAAACCGAAGGGAGGCTTTAGACCAATTTCATTGGCATCCTGCATACTCAAAACCTTCGAAAGATTCATTAAAAATAGGTTAGAGTACTTTTTGGAAACAGACCTCGCTTTACCAAACACCCAATATGGTTTCAGAAAAGCCCGGTCATGCTTAGACAACATTTTGATCTTAAACACAGATATTCTCAATGCATTCGCCAAGAGAGAAAGCGTAATAGCTGTCTTTCTTGACCTTGAAGGAGCATATGATAATGTGAATCCCAATATACTAATTGCAAATCTCAACGAATTAAAAATCCCAACCCATGTCATGAGATTACTGGCAAACTTAATAGTGTCTCGCAAGGTGGATTTCTATGAAAACGGAGTACTTATAGACCAAAGAAATGTTAATCAAGGCCTCCCTCAAGGGTCAGTCCTAAGCCCGTTATTATTTAATGTATACATTAGGAAAATAAATGAAAATACAGGGACTCAATGTTCCTCTCTACAGTACGCGGATGATATTGTCCTCTACATAAAAGAGAAAGAAATTGACAAGGGTCTAAAAAAATTAGAAAATGGAGTAAAGACGTTGATAAAGTGGCTAAGCAAACTTGGATTAAACGTGAGCGCTCCTAAGAGCAAACTCATTATTTTTAGTAAAAAGAATCTAAACCTTGAAGGGAAATATATTGACATCAATGGACATCAAGTCCGAAACAACAAAACCGCCGTATTCTTGGGAGTAAGAATGGACTCCAAACTTAATTGGAAAGCGTTTATTAAAGAAACTAAAAATAGAGCCCAAAAAGGGGTGAATGTAATTAAATCGCTTGCATCCAAATCACGGGGGGCACACCCAACTACTCTCCTCCCGGTTTATAATGGTCTAATACGGGCTAGACTGGAATGGGCAATTACGTGCTCGAGCTCCGCTACTCCATCAAATTTTCAACTGCTCAACTCCACGCAATTTGCAGCTCTCCGCATCCTACTAGGATGCCTCCGATCCACACCGACTAACATCTTAATGGACCTTGCGAAGGACCAATCCATAGAAAATAGAGCGCAGACACTTACACTAAGATACATCACAAGAACATACGCACATAGTAACCACCCGATAATCCCTAAAATCAAATTCTTAGAAATACTTATTGATCGAAGGGAAAAAACTCCCCCTGAATGTCGCAGATTCATGCTATATAAATTATAGACAAAATATAAGCATCTAATAGCAAATATAAAAAGAACCGAAAATATCCCATGCTTTGAATTCCCTCTATTACCCCAGCTTACTCCGATTCAACCATTATTAGAAATAGGAAAGAAAATCATGTCAGAGAACTCAAAAAAAGCTAACGAGATTTTTGAAAAAGAGATAAAAGCGGACTATCACAGAAGTCAGCGCAGAGACATCCTTATTTTCACAGATGGCTCGAAAATAAATAACGCAGAATTTGTCGGATATGCTTATTATATTCCGGAAATTAATCACAGCGGCAGCTTCAAACTTTCTAACTTGGCGAATATCTTTGAAGCAGAAGCCTGCGCCATTATCGAGGCCCTGAAATTCATAAAAAACAAAATGACACACAGAAACATCAAAATTATAACGGATTCTCTTAGCGTCCTCCTCTCACTGGAAAACACAGGAGTTAATGCAAAACTCCATCCTTTAGGCTTAGAAATAAAATCGTTATACTCCCGATTAACAATGAGTGGCAGGAAATTAGAGTTTATTTGGTGCCCTTCACACAGGGGAATCTTGGGAAACGAAAAAGTTGATAACTTGGCAAAAAAGGCTAGTGCTGTAGGCGAGGCCAAGGAATTTGCGGTAATGCCCGAAACAATAGCTCAAAAAGTACAGCAGGAAACACAAAAAGAAGAACAAAAAAGAAAAACAGACTCTTTCGCAGTAAAAGGAATCATTTACGGCAAACTCTGCAACTTGCATTCGAGACCCAAGAACCCTTGGTGGAAGGGCTCCAAGCTGCAACGGAATGCCATAACGCTGATAAACAGAATCAGATCAGGACACATAGGAACGAAGGAGCACCTTAGCAGAATCGGTTTAGCAGACTCTGACATATGCCCTTGCGGACCCTTTATACAAGATCTCAACCATGTGTTCTGGGCGTGCAAACTTGTCGCAGCAAACTCCGACAGTCTTTGCAACAGCCTAATATCACAGAAACAGTTCCCTCCATATGAAATACGCAGTCTTGCCTTCTCAGGATCCGAAGATACTCTCAACTCAATTGTGCGGTTTGCACACGAAATAAAAGAGATTATTGACTTAATATACTGAAACAATCCAAGCAATTAAATTTTAACAATAGACAAAACTAGAAAGATAAAATAAAATATCTTACATTTATTGCACAAAAACAAGTAGACCAAAATGTAGTTCATTAATGGAATGCATAGCAGAACACAAAGAACCTTTGAAATATAAACTATAATAAAGTCAGCTATCAGAGGAACAAAAATCCCAAACAAATGAAAATAGGAATTAAAAACTAAAAACTAAAAAACGTACACATTTAAAATAAACAATTAAAAAATCAGAATCATATACATGGAATACGAGTCAATACTGCTAAATAAAGAAACAAACGTCATGGAAAATTCAGCACTTAACCTAGAATACAAAACAAATACCAATGGAAACATCACAAACAGCATCTGAATGGAAACAGGAGGACAACATAATAAAGAATGTAAATCGAGCCTCAAAATCGTCGACTCTTGGCCGAAGCGGTTTCTCCAGTGGCCAGGCTAATCTCACGGACCAAAAACGTGGGCCTAGCCAAACAGAAGAAGAAGAAGAAGAAGAATTAGTCTACTTCCGAGCACCCGATTGACGAGCCACGTCCAGATTGCTGCGCCACCCGTCTTTCTTTGTGCCTTTCCTTTTGTTGCGAGCTGTTCCTCGGTAAGTCCGTCTTTCTCTCCATGAGTTCTTTTATCTCGTTGAGCCTTCCGTTCTCGTTTAGTATTTTCGGAATATCGTTCCGGGTTAATTGCGTTTTAGTGGGGACGCGTGGATTGTGGTACCGAGCGAGATTGTGGCCGGTACTTCCCGCTTCCCCAGCCCCTTTTGGTTTTGTGGCTCAATTAGATAAACGAACTCGATATTAGTTTGGTCCGTAAATTTAGAATCATTGTGGGAAACAGACGTTATGCTGTTCTTCCAATTTTGCCGATGGCGCGTTGGAGATTTCCACGCATTATTTTTCGAGTCGCTCTATCTCTCTCTCCCTGCACGTGCTAAGGTCGCTAGCGAGCGCGCTCGGGCGCGCAATGTTTTCGTTGCGTCTCTCTCGCTCCTACGACGCGCTACGGCTAGTACGGTGGCCCACCTCTCGTTCGGTGTTAATTATATTTCGTTCTTTTCTTCGTCCTTTGTCACTGCGTATCGACTCGAACACTGTGTTGTGGATCGCATCGGGACTTTGTTCGCGTGTAGTTTTCTCCGCATTATTTTATAATTCATTGCTTGCTTTTATTTATCGTATTGGTTCGGGATGCGAGGGAATCTCGGCGTAACTTCCGCCTGGCCGAAGTTTCCTTCTCTATTACTTGTGATACTCGCGCAGTACCTCTCGGGTTACCTAGCGTCATTACCTTGCCTATGTTGCCTACGACGCTCTCGCGAATTATTTCAGGGCTACAGAGCGTCATTACCTTGCCTATGTTGCCTACGACGCTCTCGCGAATTATTTTAGGGTTACCTAACGCCATTACCTTGCCTATGTTGCCTACGACGCTCTCGCGAATTATTTTAGGGTTACCTAGCGTCATTACCTTGCCTATGTTGCCTACGACGCTCTCGCGAATTATTTTAGGGTTACCTAGCGTCATTACCTTGCCTATGTTGCCTACGACGCTCTCGGGAATTATTTTAGGGTTACCTAGTGTCGATTACCTTGCCTATGTTGCCTATGACACTCTCGCGATTATCTCTCGTTACCTGCGGAATCCGGCCGAACCGCGTGCGTGATCGGCGATTACCTACTCGGCCTCGGCGACGCCTGTAAACGGGCGAATACTAGTACTCGAACCTGCGCTCTTTATTACTCTTCGTACCTCAACCACACGACAAACTATGTTAATTTAATCACCCCGATTTTGTTCATTATTTGTAATTCGACCTAACGGAATAAATTGTTATTTAATATTTAATTCCCCGCTGTTTCGGCTACATTTTGTTTGTGCTGTAATTCGTGTTGCGACCATCGCTACCTTCTCTCAAGGATCCCCCCTCCTCTACCTTCCGTACCTCAGCTGAGCTGAGTAGCTGGACCATCCTCGGTCACGTGCGTCCCTCAGGAACTCGTTATTCTATCATTTAGTTAAGTTACCACCGCGAGAAGGGGAAAAATCAAGTCGAGTAATTCGGCGGTACTCTGTACCTGGCGCCCATCCCATCTTCGCTGCCGGTGAGCTCCTGAGGAGGCGCAATCCGTGAGCCGAGAAGGGACCGATCGTACCGTTCCGGGAAGATCGTTATATAAACCATGTGTCAGTTTTCGATCATCGTATAAACAAACGGGGTAGATTTATTTGAAGATGGCGTACGATGAACATTAACTCGATTATCAGAAATTCCATATCGACTTTATAAATTAGAATCACATTCGAACAAAGGAAAATCCGGCGATAAAAAGGTTAACGGGCTACCGATTATCAAAAGTGAAGTGATATTTTTGGTCAATAGCTAACAGATTAGCTACAGAAGTTATACTATCAGCCGAGAAAAAGCCACGCCGGCATACAACGCATGGAACGAGCCCGATAGCTCGAAATCGACAAACAGCGATTACGGAAGTGCATCGTGCACACCCCGCAACCAAAGATAAGCTATAAAAATAAAGAAATTATAAAGTAAATAATAAAAAAGAAAGAAAATAATAATATTAAATTAATAATTTGACACGAAGAGCAATAGCTGTCGTTACTTAATACCCTTTGTTACGTAACTCAAGTAACTCGTAAGTTAAGATAATCTAAAATAAAAATTAACGAGGTCATAATGGCCGAAAAAATAGTGAATAAGATCAGATATGAAGAGCCAAAAGTAGAAAATGAATTAATAATAGGAAATATCGGCGACATGGACGTGGAATCCATAAAAGAAGTGATCTGTGGCTCGCAGAATGATTCATGGATACAAGTTGAGAGAAGGGGAAAAAGGAGGAAGGCGAGCCATAATCAGCATCATGATAAGTCTCAGGATATCAACCCGAAGGAACTGGACATCGGAGGCCTTGGGGAACCGGCGCTAAAAAGGAAAAAAGAATTCCCCAGGGAATTCAAAGAGAGAAAGAACAGGTACTCAACGAAGTCAATTGAACCATTTATAGTCTTAATTGCCCAACACTCAGAAAGATCTCTCCCAGAAGGCAAGGAACCGGTAATGGAAATCAAAAACCCCCAGGCTGGAGGAGTAGGCATGATCCACCCAATGATTATTGGAAAAAAGCTGAGGAGCATTAGCGACTCTATTAGAGAAATTAAAAGGAAAGGTAGGAACTTAGTAGAAATAAAGTTAAAAACGTTTTAAGATGCAAACAAATTGGTAGAGAGTCAGGAATCATACCTCCCGAGTTCTTGGAGGGCATGGATACCTGACAGTAAAATATCAAGAAGCGGAATAGCCAAAGATGTAGATGCCTCGCTATCGGAAAAAGAAATCCTGGAAGGCGTGAAGTAGCTTAGCTCCCCGACTCGTATCCTCAGGGTAGAAAGGTTCAGTAGAGTCATTCGCAGCAACAGCAGCGAGCCCTTGAGGTTGATTCCAACAAACACGGTGAAGTTCGTGTTTGATGGAGTGGAGCTTCCAGAATGTATAGCGATATATAAAACTAGGGTAAAAATTGATCCTTTCGAGCGTCAGATAAGAAGATGCGATAATTGTCAAAGATTTGGTCATCCCACCAGGCAGTGCAAGGGGAAGCGGAGGTGTTCAGCTTGTGGCGATGCCCACCACCGAGCGGAATGCCAAAACAAAACCTTAAACTCTGTTAATTGTAACGGTCCACATGCGGCAAATGACAAAACCTGTGAAATGTATATTAGACTCAAGATAGTCAATAAAATCATGGCGCAGAGGAACATCAACCAGTCTGAAGCCCAAGAAATAATTAAAGCTCACCATTTAGATAATCTATACAGAGCAGATATATGGCTCCAGAATAATAAAAGAAAAAACAAGATCTCGTCAACCCAGGGATCAGAGGGTGGAGTCTGGTTGAACCCCCCTGAAAACCTTTCGAGAGATCTATTCGCAGACGCATTCTCAACAGAGGTGGAGAAAAACCACTAAACTGAAGAATATGAGAGGAAAAGTAAAAATCAGCAAATAAAAGATCTCATGACAAAGAGGAAAATGCCTAAAATATCTCATAACATCTGCTTACCAAGTTCAAACTTAAATTTCATAACAGATAACAATAATTTTGCAGGAAATCAAAACAGGGAGCCAATCCACCCAGATCCTCAACAGCTCCCAAAACTGTGCATTGGACAGGAGAAACCGGTGCTGGTCTGTCCCCAAAAGGAATATTCCCGGGAAATTGGAGAAAGTTGCGTCAGTAAACTCTCACAAGAGCCGGATGCATGGGAAAAAGAACGATACTAATCTAACACTTGTCGAGCCCCACACTACTAAAAACGGGGAAAAGTTTCTGGAAGCAACCTCCAAATCAATAAAAGGAACCCTTGTAGCTAAATCATTCCTGTTAAGCGAGCAAGCAAAGAACAAGACATTAATAAAAAATTAAAAAATAAATTATAATAAAATAAAAGATAAAGAAAATAAAAATAAGAAATATATATATATATATATATATATATATATATATTTATTTTATTTGTATATGCATGATTTAGCCGAAGATTCCTTGTTAAAAAAAAAAAAAAAAAAAACTGAGAGGAAAATGTCGGATCACGAATTAAGAATCACACAATGGAATTGTAGAGGGATCAGAGGCAAATCACACGAAATGCCTACATTAACAGAGAAATATGATATACTGTTGCTATCAGAAACTTGGCTACAACCAAAAAACTCTTTCAAAATAAGAGGATATTCCCTTCTGAGAAAAGATAGAAACTCAATAACACCAGGTGGTGGGGTAGCGATAGGAATAAAAAGAGGAATCCCATATAACTTTATCCCGTTAAATGACGAAGAATGGAGAGAACATATTGAAGCCGTCGCAGTAGAAATTAGTCTTCTAGGTGGCAAAAATATGATCTTAGTTAGTGTATACAAACCTCCGAGCATTCGAATAAAAGCAAATACCTGGAACTCCTTTTTTAATGCGATCCTCTCCTTAGACCATAAATGTAAAGATTACGTCATTGGAGGTGACTTCAACGCGAAATCTAGAGCATGGGGAAGTAAAACAGAGAACTCATGCGGGAAAGAGATCAATAAAATAATCAATAGGGTAAATGTGGTAAATATAAATAATAAAGCCCATACGTATCTTCATCCAAACAAATCCTGGGACGTCCTGGACCTGACCTTTGTTAGCGCTAATCTAGCTCCTCACTGTGCGTGGGAAGTTCGGGAAGAAAGCATGGGAAGCGATCACCTCGCCATAGGAATCATAATTCATGGGAAAAATGCAGATAACAGAATTATCAGGCCCTCAATTCACACAAAAAAAACAGATTGGGTGAAGTTCGCAGACCTAATGAGAGAAACGAAGCCCCTGGATCCCATCTCCAATCAAAATGTGTCAAGTAAGTACGTAGATTTTTACGCAACGGTCAAAAGAAACCTTTTAGCATCGGGAGCCGAAAGCAGTAAATCAATACAAAACGCTAGAAAATCCAAACATATTCCAAAACTGTGGTGGAATCATGAATGCACGCTGGCGATCGAAAAAAGAAGACAAGCCTTTAAACGATACAAATCAGATCCAAACAGAACGAACCTAGAAGAGTGGATGCAGAAAATAGATCCACAAAAATAACTTTGAAACGCATTAAGAAAGTCTCATTCAGAGACTTTGCCTCGAGTATAAATCTAGATACGCCAATTAAAAAAGTATGGGCAACGATTAGAAACTTCAGCGGAAGCTCCATACTAAATATGGATAGGCAAAAGATCAGTCGGAAAGAAAAAGAGGTAGAATTAGAATCTATTATAAATAAGCTAGCCCCCCCCCCTACGGCTTTTCTACCTCCAAAAATAAATCTAAATAAAAAACAAATTATAAAAGGCATATGGCATCCTTGCTCATTCGAGGAATTAAGCAGTATAGTTAAAAAGATAAATCCGCATTTAGCGGCTGGTAACGACTTAATTAATAACGAGGCTATTAAGCACATTCCAAATGGATCACTGGAAATGTTGAGAGTGATACTCAACAAGATCATGTTTAGTGGGCTGATTCCGAAAGATTGGTTGAAATATGACATTTGTCTCATAGCGAAACCTAAAGGCGGTTATAGACCTATTGCTTTGGCGTCATGTTTTTTAAAAATCTTCGAAAGGATTATAAAGACCCGTCTAGAATATTACGTAGAAGCTGATTTTGTCATACCGAATGCTCAATTTGGGTTCAGAAGGCAAAGATCGTGTAACGATAATATAAACATCCTAGCAACCGACATTATAAATGCGTTCATTAGAAAGGATAACGTAGTAGCCGCGTTTCTTGACTTGGAAGGAGCGTATGACAACGTAATACCTCAGGTACTCATTTCAAATCTAGAGGAGCTAAAAATCCCACCGTTCATAATTAGACTAATAGCTAATCTCGTAGCGATGCGAGAAGTAGACTTTTATGAAAATGGGAAGAAAATTAATTCCAGTTCGCTTAGCAAAGGACTACCGCAGGGGTCGGTGCTGAGTCCAATATTATTTAATATATACATGAGGAAACTCCAGGAACATATAGGGCCAGTTTGTACATACTTACAATACGCGGACGACATCGTTATCTATTACCGTGACAAGGATGTGGACAGGGGCGTACAAAAACTCGAACAAGGAGTCCACAACGTAGCCATTTGGATGCAGGAATTGGGTCTAAATATCAATCCAGCCAAAAGTAAGCTAACTATCTTCACAAATAACAAAAAACAATCCATTGATAACAAATATATAACTATAAATGGAGCCAGAGTGAAAAACTCTAAGAATACAAATTTCTTAGGCGTGAATATGGATCATAAGTTAAATTGGAAACTCTTTATTAATGATACAAAGAAAAAAGCCACAAAAGCGATAAATATCATAAAGACACTCACTCAGAAATCCTGGGGAGCACACCCCTCGATCTTTCTCACAGTATATAAGGGATTAATAAGGGCTAGGCTGGAATGGGCTGCGGCGTGCACGAGCTCCGCTCCAGCATCATATTTTCGCTCAATGAATTCGGTCCAGTTTGCTGCTCTACACCTGATTTTGGGATGTTTCAAGTCTACTCCCACGAATACACTATTGGACCTGGCAAAAGATCCTCCATTGGATATTAGGGCGCAGTTATTAACTCTGAGATATTTGGCAAGAGCTTATGCCTATCAAAGGCATCCTATTTTCCCCAAACTGACTCTGCTGGAGGAGCTATTAGCCGCCAGAAGATCAATTCCCATAGTTTGCGACAGATTCATGGTATATAAGATATGGCATAAATATAAAGGAAAAATAAAAGAAATAAAAAGAAACGAGCTAGCTCCCTGTTTCGAAATACCTTTAGTGGCACAGATTACTGCCCTTGAAGTCAACACAAAATTAGGGAAGGAAATAATAAGTAAAAATAAGCACCACTCAAATGCAGCTCTAATAGAAGAACTAAAAGAAAACTACTACAGAAACTTACAACACGAATGGGTTACAATATTCACAGATGGGTCCAAAGTGAAAGAGGCTGAGTACGTAGGTTATGCTTTTCTTATTCCAGAATATAAAATTCAAGGGCTGTACAAATTCCCCAAAAGAGCAAATATTTTTGAGGCAGAAGCCGCTGCTATAGTGGAAGCCTTAAAGTATATGAAAAACAGATTTACCCACAAAAATATCTTAATCATCACAGACTCATTGAGCGTCCTCACCACTCTAGAGGAAGTAGGGGTAAATGCAAAATCGCATCCCCTGATATTAGAAATAAAATCTCTCAACTATAGATTAACCCTGATGAATAGAAGAATAGTTTATGTTTGGTGCCCGTCTCACAGAGGAGTAATAGGAAACAAACTAGTAGACGGGCTGGCGAGACAGGCTATTGTATCAGGAGCATCCATGAACCTAAGTCTTTTGCCCGAAAAGGTCGCGGAAGAAATAAAAACAGCGATAAACGCAGAGCAGTACAGAATGTTAGATAATCTTTTGCATCGAAAGGCATAAATTATGGCAGGCTAAGGCTAAAAGATCAAAAAAGGCCATGGTGGCTGGAAAAGGAGCTGGAAAGAAAAAGTATCACAATGATTAATAGACTAAGAACGTTACATATAGGAGTGAACGCGCACCTATACAGAACAGGCCTAGCAGATAGCAAATCATGTCCCTGCGGCGCTCACGAACAGGATGTCAACCATGTTTTCTGGGAGTGTGATCTAAATAAGGACAATACTGAGGAGCTCATTAAAGAGCTAAAGAAATGTAAAATCATGCCGCCATATGAGATTCATAGCCTTTCTTTCTCTCAATCAGCAAACGTCCTCAAGGCCATAATAAAATTTGCTCAAAACATTAAAGACCAAATAAATTTGATATATTAAAGAACTTCCTCCTTTAACCATTCTCTCTGTAACAAGAGGGAGGAAAAAAAATACATATATATCAATAACAATAATAAATAAATAAATAGAGTTAAAAAATAAAATAAAATAAAACAAAACTAAAAGAAAAATATATATATATACATATATAATAAAATAAGTAATTAAATAATTAAATCGGGTGCAAAATTAACTAAACATTCAAATATATACATTTAAACGGGGGAAAAAAAAAAGAAAAAAGGAAATTAAACAGTAACTCAGACGTCTATCAAGAAGCATTACCGGAACACATAACCCTACAACGGTAACGCACTCCGGTATTACAACCTTGGTCGAAGCGGTTAAATAACCAGTGGCCAGGCTAGCCTCACGGACGATACAGAAGTGAGCCTAGCCAAAAAAGGAGAAGAAGAAGAAGTATAAACAAACGGAGTTTTGACATTATGGAATGCGTGTGGGATAAATAAAGAAAACTTTCGTCATCTAACGAAGTGCATAGTACTAAAACCTGTGGAACGCTGAACTAAACCGGTATAAAAGCAGTCGCGTAAATGTAGTCTGTGATCTGTCGTGTGTAAAAAAGAATAAAATAAAAATGAAATGCATGTCGACGAAACTTTTTAAGATTTCATTAATTCGTTTGACTGAAAATAAGTCTATCATTTATATCATTTGTAAATAAGTTATATGATATCAATACATCGATACGCACATCCGAAACCACCCGAGACTTGTTTTCATACTGAACGTCATTTTGACAGGTGAGGTTATGATCCCCAAAGTGCTGTTGTGTGCGGACTCTAATTAATAAATGAAAATGGTTAGTGAAAAGTGGTTAATATTTATTTTGTTAAAACTTGTGGTATACTAAACTGATATAAAAGCGGCCGCGTAAATGTAGACTGTGATCTGTGTGTGCACATAAAAAATATAAAAAATGCGCGATGCATATGTCAACGAAACTTTTCAAGATTTCATTATTTCATTCGATTGGAAATAAATGTCAACTGAGATAATCTTTCAATTAAACCAGAGTGCGCAGAATATTGTTCAGTGTAAATATATCATCAGTTGCGTGATTATATATCATGTGTAATTATGTAGGTTATGTATACGAGTTCCCTTTGATAGCTGTGTGGTAACGAACCGGCCGGGGTTTGACGTTACGAAGTGCGGGACATATGTAACAAACGTTCGCATAGTTAATGAATAATGTAAATAAGGCAAATCAGTTTATCAAAAATAGGTCTGGAAGTTGTAAGGAAAAATGTTCGTCAACTTATAACGTCAAATTTTCTTTTTGCGATCTGAAATATTATGGTTGATATTTAATAAAACAAGAACACACGGAACTGTTAGTATATATAATGTGAGAAATTCCAATCGAATAAATGTTTTCTAATTTATTTCTTGTGTCATCATTATTTTTGAATACCATATTTTGCGTCCCATTGAGTCTGGCTCTGCTATTTCCAATCCTTGTTTTGATTCCATCGGTTTGCAGCGGATCGATACATATTATTAATTGGTTGCCTAATATGTGTCCTTTAATTTTCTACCATTTCTTCATGCTGATTGTGGTAACCTGATTCAAGTGGTTTCCGACTATGATCATTATTCGCACATTTTGTATATCAGATTCTCAAAACAGTTTCTGGTGTTGATATAAGTGTAGTTATACTTTTTCCACCTGGCCTGTCAAGTAATAAATTTTGAAACTTGTTCCAAAAAGTCTTTGGATGCTTTTTTTGCTGATAATATGAAAAGTTAAATCTTCAGAATGCGGTAGAGAAACACAAATTTTGACAACAATACTTGTATTGAATGAAATAACGTGTATGTTGAGTATTCCTATAGTGCAAACTGCAAATGTGGAATTATTGGTGAAAACATTCATTACGATAAGTCTACAATTGCTCAGTTTTGGATGCGATTGAGTATAATGCCTGCCAACATCATGGAAACCTACAGAATTTCTGAATGTTATGTGCGCTATGTCATTTTAATGTAACATCATGACTTCTAACACCCTTTCACTATAATACTATATATTTGGATCACTGAAATACAGCAAAAATGTGCAAGCTATAAAATTTATATACTGTGCCATTCATTTTACTTTTTGACTCTCACCGTAACATAAATATGAAGTGGAAAATTCATTAGAAAAGTCTTCAGTTGCTCATTTATGGATGGATTTGAAATTGCTGTCTTCCAAACTAATTGCGCAGATACATTGAATCGCAGCAGATACCTGCGAACTTGAAATTTCTGTGGATAAGTATATGTGCTAGTATCACCCCCTATCTTTGATTATAGTAATATGGAATGGAACTTTGTTCAGCAAGTTTTAAAGTGTTTCTTTTCAAATAGTATAGGAGTTTGTGTTACTGCGGTATGGAGCGAATACCTTCAAACTTTGATATTTTTGTGTCGCAGCATGTGTGCCAATTATTTAAATTTTTTACTCCAACCGTAACATGTAATTTCAAAAATTCATCACAAAAGTTTTCAGCTTTAGTATTTAACTTCATTTTCCTTTTTCTATATTCCATGCTAAATTTCTTAATTTAGTAATTTATTTCTAAATTATCCTGAAATGAAATTGTTTTCCTCCACAACCAATGCAGGTACCTTAAACGTCTTTGATTTCCGTTTCTCTGTAGAATTAAGTACGCTCAGTTTTTTTTGCTTCTTTGCGTTCTGACACAATAAATGTTTTCGGGTGCCTTTTTTCTGCAACTATCAAACTGTAGATAATTGGATCTCAGCGGCCACGTGCAAACTTTGGAAATATATTTCATCGGGGGCATGTTTTGGATGACCCGAAAACGTCTAGATTCAGAATGCAAAAGCGACATTTAAAAATGGCCAATTCTGTTGGATTTGTTGTGTCGTAAATTTGATCTGTCTTTCCTCTTTTCCATTCTTTTTTCTAACGTTATAAGCCGGAAATCACATCTCAGCCCGCAACACGCATTGCTACATGCTCTTGAGTTCCCAATGGACAAAACATATTAGGGTACAAGGAAAAAAATTGCCAAAGTACAAGGACAGATCTGTGACGAAATATTTTCAGTACTATTTTGACGAAAAATAGGTCTTTTTTCGTGAAAAGCAACGTTATAAGACGAAAATCATAAATAATCCATATAAATTCAAACTAAAATCCTATAGTCAACTGAAAATAAATAAGGAACTTTTGAGAAAAAGACGTGATATCCAACCATAAACTTCCCCTAGGAAAAAAAAGGTTGGGACATGTACATTGATGGTCCCTCGTTTGCTGATAATTCCATCCTTAAAAAAAACTTGAAAAAATTTTTTTTTTAAATTGTAAAAAAAATTATTTTATAAAAAAAATTACAGAACAATTCGAAAAAAATTTCACAAATCTTGAAAAAACATTATATTAAAACAAAAACTAATCTGTATCTATTTTTTAAAGTGTCAAAAAAATTGAATAACAAGTAAAAAATAAAAAACCGAAAAATCGGTCTTGAAATCATTTTGGTAACCGATGCCTCATTCTTCTTATTAGATTCGAACAGCTAAATCAACTGAAAAAAATTCCATCTAATTTACGTGCGGCATTAAAATTTATTATATTAATTCGAGGCCAAGTATTTTCTAATGAATTGAAAAAAGTTACCACTTGAATTACGTGCAGCATTAAAATTTATGATATCAATCGGTGGACAAGTATTTTATTAGTAACTCCAAATTTTGACATTATTAGTTCTAAGAAGCTTTTAAATCCAAAAAAATCACATGAAAGCTAGTCATATGTTACTCTATGGTGGCAGAGACTTATAAGAAAATCAATTCTTCTCAGACTTTCAGGATCCTCTGGTATTATTCACAAAATTCGACGTCAATTGGATCGATACAAATTATGTTTAAATATGTGTTAAAAGTACTTGTCCGGCCCATCACTTTCCGTTTAAATTGTTCATTCCAATAATAATCAGTGCTTGTCTAGAACTGATGGATCACAAGTATCCATGCAGAGGGAATTGAGAGAATTATCTTCAAGTAATTTTTACGTAATTGCACTAATTTAATAAAAAAAGCAAAGAAATTGTTCCGCAATATACAAGGGATATTATTGTCCATTGATAAATGAAAATAATTCTACATAATATTTAGTTCAATAGTTTAGTTCAATAATTTAGTTCAATAAGTTCAAGTTTAAAAAATAACTCTCCAGTTTGTATTCAATGACGGCAATTTTTGCTTCTCACTTATTCTTCCAGCAAACGAATTCCATTTGGAATAAGAACTAACCTATACTATTATTAAGAACATTAAACTAATAATGAATCGCATTTCAATAAATGTTTAACCGGATTCTGACATACAATTCTATTTTTTCATGATTGATTTTTATTTAAATGAATAGGGATGGGCCGGACAAGTACTTTTAACACATATTTAAACATAATTTGTATCGATCCAATCGACGTCGAATTTTGTGAATAATACCAGAGGATCCTGAAAGTCTGAGAAGAATTGATTTTCTTATAAGTCTCTGCCACCATAGAGTAATATATGACTAACTTTCATGTGATTTTTTTGGATTTTTGATTTTCGGCTTATAACGTTGGGTTCCACTAAAAAAGACTTATTTTTCGTCAAAATTGAACTGCAAATATTTCGTCACAGGTTTGTTCTTGGACTTTGGCGATTTTTTTCCTTGTACCTTAATATGTTTTGTCAATTAGGAACCAAAGAGCACGATGGAAAGCGGGTTGGAGGCCGAGATATGATTTTCAGCTTATAACGTTGGTTTCTACGAAAAAAGACCTATTTTTCATCCAAATTGTACTGAAAATATTTCGTCACAGGTCTCTCCTTGGACTTTGGCGATTTTTTTCCTTGTACTCTAATATGTTTTGTCAATTAGGAACCAAAGAGCACGGTGAAAAGCAGGTTGTAGGTCGTGATATGATTTTCGGCTTATAACGTTGGTTTCCACGAAAAAAGACCTAAATTTCGTCAAAATTGTACTGGAAATATTTCGATAGAGGTTTGTAATTGGACTTTGGTGATTTTTCTCCTTGTCTTCTAATATGTTTTGTCCATTGGAAACTCAAGAGCATGTAGCAATGCTTGTTGCGGGCTGAGATATGATTTCCGGCTTATAACGTTACTGAAAAGAAAGGAAAAGAGAAAAGATAGATCAAATTCAAGACACAACGGATCCAACAGAATTGGCCATTTTTAAATGTCGTTTTTGCATTCTGAATCTAGACATTTTCGTGTCATCCAAAACATGCCCCCGATGAAATATATTTCCAAAGTTTGCAAGTGGCCGCGGAGATCCAATTATCTACAGTTTGATAGTTGCAGAAAAAAGGTACCTGGAAACATTTATTATATCAGAATGCAAAGAAGTAAAAAAAACTGAGCGTACTTGATTCAACAGAGCAACGGAATTCAAAGACGTTTAAGGTACCTGCATTGGTTGTGGAGGAAAACAATTTCATTTCAGGATAATTTAGAAATAAATTACTAAATTCAGAAATTTAGCATAGAATTTAGAAAAAGGAAAATTAAGATAATTAGTAAAGCTGAAAACTTTTGTGATGCATTTTTGAAATTACATGTTACGGTTGGAGTAAAAAATTTAAATAATTGGCACACATGCTGCGACACAAAAATATCAAAGTTTGAAGGTATTCGCTCCATACCGCAGTAATACAAACTTTAATACTATTTGAAAAGAAATACTTTAAAACTTGCTGAACAAAGTTCCATTACATATTACCATAATCAAAGATAGGGGGTGATACTTAGCACATATACTTATCCACAGAAATTTCCAAGTTCGCAGGTATCTGCTGCGATTCAATGTTATCTGCGCAATTAGTTTGGAAGACAGAAATTTCAAATCCATCCATAAATGAGCAACTGAAGACTTTAGTAATGAATTTTTCACTTGATATTTATGTTACGGTGCGAGTCAAAAAATAAAATGAATGGCACAGTATATAAATTTTATAGTTTGCAGATTTTTGCTGTATTTCAATGATCCAAATCTATAGTATTAGAGTGGAAAGTTGTTAGAAGTCATGATGTTACATTAAAATGACATAGCGCACATAACATTCAGAAATTCTGTAGGTTTCCATGATGTTGGCAGGTATTATACTTAATCACATCGGAAAACTGAGCAACTGTACACTTATCGTAATGAATGTTTATCACCAATAATTCCACATTTGCAGTTTGCAGAATAGGAATACTCAACATACACGTCATTTCATAAGTATTGTTGTCAATATTTGTGTTTGCCTACCGCATTCCGAAGATTCAACTTTTCATATTATCAGCAAAAAAAGCATCCAAAGACTTTTTGGAACAAGTTTCAAAATTTATTACTGGACAGACCAGGTGGAAAAAGAATAACTACACTTATATCAAGACCAGAAACTGTTTTGAGAATCTGTTGTACAAAATGTGCGATTGATGATCATAATTGGAAACCTCTTGAATCACGTTACCACAATCAGCATGAAGAAATAGTAGAAAATCATAGGACACATATTAGGCAACCAATTAATAATATGCATCGATCCGCTGCAAACCGATGGAGTCAAAACAAGGATCGGAAAGAGCAGAGCCATAGTTAAAAAGAAAAAAGACAGCGCAATTGAAAGAGAACAGAAATCAAAATTGTTCCATGTATCTGTGCATTAGTTTCTGAAGACAGTAATTTCAGATCTATTCAGAAATAAGTAGGTGAAGACTTTAGTAATGAATATCTTCGTTAATATATTCCAGTCGGAACCAAAAAGTTAAAAGATTGGCATACCTGCTATTTCACAGAAATATCAAAGTTCATAGGTACTTGCTACGTACCAGTTATACAGACTTTGGTGCTATAGGGAAAAACACTTCAAAATTACATGAACCACATTTTTGAAACTTATTATGACACATTCAAAAAAAAAGTGACAGATACAATGCATGTTCAAGCAAGCAAAATGCTGTAATTTTGTATGTCTCCATGGTTATCCGCAGACAAAATATTTGATCACATCCAAAAATGATCAGGTGTAGACTTACAGACATGAATTTTTCAACCCACAATGCCAATCGCAAACATGGTTTGGGAATATTCAATATACATGTCACTTCATCACTTTGTCGAACTTTAGAGGTGTTCATTGCATTTCGAAGATACAAATTTTGATATCATGAAAATTAAGCACCCAATGACTTATTGAAATAAATTTCCAAATTTATCATGTAACAACTCAAGTGAATATATCTATGCATTTACATGGCCCAAAGATTTTTCAAAACTTGGGTGTATGAACAAGCAATCATGAAGGCTTTTTGCTATAAATATTTCAAATTATCTTGTTGAAATTAATATAAAAAAATAGAAATACGAATATCTCTCGTATTGTCTGGAGAACAAATAGAAATTGGTATGACAATACACTGTCAGCTAAGGAGGTGGAAAAAAGGGACCGGTGAACACAGCCAAACTAAATGAAAGAAATTATGACAACATCACATTGAATTACTTGACCAAAGTTTTTGAAAATTTATTTGAATTCGTTTACACACAACCATCCAACTCTTTTTTTAATGTAATTACACAACATAGAATTTCTGTTTGGAAAGAACGTTTTAGAGGTTATAATGAACGAACGTTTTTTTTCTCATTGTTATTATTATTATTATTCAACAGTAATTAGTCACGTCATTAATAATATCGATTCCTTCCACGTTTCAATAACCACTTTTATTTTTCTACACTCTGCACACAACAGCACTCCGGCGGTCATAACCTCAAACGTCAACATGACGCGAAATCTCGCAAATTTGCTATCTATGTATATATTACGATATCGAAGTAGAACAGATAATTCTTAATTTTCACGACACACATTATTCACGTTTTCACTTCTCAACATTTTACTCCCTCTCAGTACACTGTATGATATCAATTAATCCACTTTTGAGGTTTTATTTATTATAGATCTTATTGTCGTGAATTGGGCTCGAAACTTATTGAAAGTTCTTTTATGAAAAAAATAAAATTGATTATATCCACTGCTATTTCCAATAATGTTTTATTTATTTAAACGAAATTTGCAAATCTTGCACCGTTGATCCACGGGGCTACGATCGCAATCACTTTATAATAACATAACAGACGATAACAGACGGTATACAAGAAAACATTGAGGACTATCAGAAACTTTCTCATCGGCGATTGGTCGAGACGGATAGATTCTCACCGGTGATTGGTTATGATGGGCATCAAGAAGCCCTTGTATGTATCGGTCTGAACCCATATACGGATACGTCAGCTGCGTAAATGTGTTGGTACTTTTTGCATAATCTTAAGCCCGTGCAAAGTTTTTTCTCAGAAACTACGACACCGAGCATGCTGATTTTGAGCTCATTCGACAGAGAACTTCTTAATTAGCTAAAAGTTCAATTTTCAAAGCCGTACATAACTCATGAGCTTTGCAATTAAAAAAAGTCACATGCCAATTTTACCCCCACCACCGCGAATCAAGAGACTCGGTAGAGTCTCGGGACAAGTACATTGACAGCCCTGTCGTCTGCTGGCCCGAGACTCTCGCCGAGTATACTTTCTCTGAATAAAACGATTCGCCGTGGTGGGGGTAAAATTGGCAAGTGATTTTTTTGAATTACCGAAGTTATGAGTCATCTGAGGTTTTGAAAATCGAACTTTCAGCTAATTAAGAAATTCTCTTTAGATTGCGCCCAAAATCAACACGATCGGTGGCGTAATTGCTGAGAAAAAACTTTGCACGGGCTCAAGATTATGCAAAAGTTACTGACACATCACGAGTTCGACGTATACGTATACGCGTTTTGACGTAGTTAGTGGTAAGAGAGTTGTTGCCTCTACGCATTCTGATTGGCTCAACGATGTCGGCTCCTCCAGTTGCTAGGCCGACCGCGGGTGAGGCTCAAGTGTTAGAAGGCCTAAAATAGCGAACAGGCATTCTGTATATCTATATATGCGTTATACAGAATGCCTGTTCGCCATTTTAGGCCTTCTAACTTTTGAGTCTTACCCCGACCGCGCTCAGACTCCGTGAATATTATATTATATATATATATATAAACCATGTGCCAGTTTTCGATCATCGTATAAACAAACGGAGTTTTGACATTATGGAATGCGTGTGGGATAAATAAAAAAAACTTTCGTCATCTAACGAAGTGCATAGTACTAAAACCTGTGGAATGCTAAACTAAACCGGTATAAAAGCAGTCGCGTAAATGTAGTCTGTGATCTGTCGTGTGTAAAAAAGAATAAAATAAAAATGAAATGCATGTCGACGAAACTTTTTAAGATTTCATTAATTCGTTTGACTGAAAATAAGTTTATCATTTATATCATTTGTAAATAGGTTATATGATATCAATACATCGATACGCACATCCGAAACCACCTGAAACTTGTTTTCATACTGAACGTCATTTTGACAGGTGAGGTTATAATCCCCAAAGTGCTGTTGTGCAGACTCTAATAAATGAAAATGGTTAGTGAAAAGTGGTTAATATTTATTTTGTTAAAACTTGTGGTATACTAAACCAGTATAAAAGCGGCCGCGTAAATGTAGACTATGATCTGTGTGTGCTAAAAAATATAAAAAAATGCGCGATGCATATGTCAACGAAACTTTTCAAGATTTCATTATTTCGTTCGATTGGAAATAAGTGTCAACTGAGATAATCTTTCAATTAAACCAGAGTTCGCGGAATATTGTCCAGTGTAAATGTATCATCAGTTGCGTGATCAAGAGACTCGGTAGAGTCTCGGGACAAGTACATTGACAGCCCTGTCGTCTGCTGGCCCGAGGCTCTTGCCGAGTATACTTTCTCTGAATAAAACGATTCGCCGTGGTGGGGGTAAAATTGGCAAGTGATTCTTTTGAATTACCGAAGTTATGAGTCATCTGAGGCTTTGAAAATTGAACTTTCAGCTAATTAAGAAATTCTCTTTCGATTGCGCCCAAAATCAACACGATCGGTGGCGTAATTGCTGAGAAAAAACTTTGCACGGGCTCAAGATTATGCAAAAGTTACTGACACATCACGAGTTCGACGTATACGTATACGCGTTTTGACGTAGTTAGTGGTAGTAGAGTTGTTGCCTCTACGCATTCTGATTGGCTCAACGATTAGTCCAGTCAAAATGCAGGAATGGAGCAACTTTCGAGGGGAAATCTGCAAACTTGATCTAAGACTAATTTGATGACGCTGAATCGAATGGTGTAAATTATTTTGCGATCAACCCCCGGCAACATTGAGAAAATTAGGGTTAAAAGTTTAAAACGCTTATAACTCGAAAGCTATTAAATTGATTGAAAAAATACTTGTACCATCGTTTTCGGGTGATAAAAATACGTAAGAAAGCACCCTGTTAATTTCCGATAACTAAAAAATTAATGGTTAAATAGTAAAAAACAACAGTGCGCTCGGGGTGAAAACCTCGAAACTTCGAAGGCTTCAAAACATATTAAATTTGTAGATAACTCGGGTTCTTTCTATTCTACGCGTTTCAGGAGGGTTTAATTGAACTTTGCAGAAAAAAATTATTTTTTTATACATTGTTTAAATATGGAAAAAATGCAATTGAATATTGAGAAAATACGCGTTGAGAACCGCTTTTAGAAAGAGACGCACTGTATGCTTTGCCGTTCGCACTTATAGAGAGGTCCTCTCTATCATCCGGCGCATGCGTTAAAATACGGTAGGCTCGGTAACACAAGTACGTAAAGTCTGTGTGAGTATGTGTGCGTTTTGTTTTGGTTTTCTATAGCACTCAAAACTGATGTGCTATAGAAAACAGAGTGCGACAGAGATGTACGCTATCCTCCATCCTTCTTTACGTCCCCAGTGGTGCTCGATATGCCAAATTTTGTCTTAAAAACCATTTTTCTCACTTATTTTTTAATTATCGGAAATTAATAGGGTGCTTTCTTACGTATTTTTGTCGTCCGAAAACGATGGTATAAGTATTTTTTCAATCAATTTAATAGCTTTCGAGTTATAAGCGTTTTAAACTTTTAACCCTAATTTTCTCAATGTTGCCGGGGGTTGATCGCAAAATAATTTACACCATTCGATTCAGCGTCATCAAATTAGTCTTAGATCAAGTTTGCAGATTTCCCCTCGAAAGTTGCTCCATTCCTGCATTTTGACTGGACTAGATGTCGGCTCCTCCAGCTGCTAGGCCGACCGCGGGTGAGGCTCAAGTGTTAGAAGGCCTAAAATAGCGAACAGGCATTCTGTATATCTATATATGCGTTATACAGAATGCCTGTTCGCCATTTTAGGCCTTCTAACTTTTGAGTCTTACCCCGACCGCGCTCAGACTCCGTAAATATTATATATATATATATAAACCATGTGTCAGTTTTCGATCATCGTATAAACAAACGGAGTTTTGTCATTATGGAATGCGTGTGGAATATATAAAAAAAACTTTCGTCATCTAACCAAGTGCATAGTACTAAAACCTGTGGAATGCTAAACTAAACCGGTATAAAAGCAGTCGCGTAAATGTAGTCTGGTGTGTGAAAAAGAATAAAATAAAAAAATACGCGGTGCATGTCGACGAAACTTTTTAAGATTTCATTAATTCGTTTGATTGAAAATAAGTTTATCATTTATATCTTTTGTGAATATAGGTTATAAGATATCAATACATCGATACGCACATCCGAAACCACACCCGAGACTTGTTTTCATACTGAACGTCATTTTGACAGGTGAGGTTATGATCCCCAAAGTGCTGTTGTGTGCGGACTCTAATTAATAAATGAAAATGGTTAGTGAAAATTGGTTAATGTATATTTTGTTAAAACTTGTGGTATACTAAACCGGTATAAAAGCGGCCGCATAAATGTAGACTGTGATCTGTGTGTGCAAATAAAACATATAAAAAAATGCGCGATTCATATATATGTCAACGAAACTTTTCAAGATTTCATTATTTCGTTCGATTGGAAATAAGTGTCAACTGAGATAATCTTTCAATTAAACCAGAGTTCGCGGAATATTGTCCAGTGTAAATATATCATCAGTTGCGTGATTACATATCATGTGTAATAATGTAGGTCATATATACGAGTTCCCTTTGATAGCTGTGTGGTAACGAACCGGCCGGGGTTTGACGTTACGAAGTGTGGGACAAATGTAGCAAACGTTCGCATAGTTAGTGAATAATATGAATAAGGCAAATCAGTTTATCAAAATAGGTCTGGAAGTTGTAAGAAAAAATGTTCGTCAACCTATAACGTCAAATTTTCTTTTTGCGATCTGAAATATTATGGTTGATAATTAATAAAACAAGAACACACGGAACTGTTAGTATATATTGAGACGATCCACACCCATCGATCACACCGCAACCTATTGTACCGACGCGCTAGAGCGCGGTACGACAATTAATCAATAGAGGCGACAGCGCCTGGGCGCGTTATCGACCCATCAGCACAGGGATCCTCGCATAGATTCGAGCGTAAAACAATTTCTTTAAATTTCAATAAAACAAAAGCAAACCCAATACAAATAAGCATCCAAGTTATTGCGAAACTATACCCATTTCAAATGATGGAACCTCCTTACAGAAAATGAGATTAAAATTAAGAAAAATTCTAAAATGAAATTATCACAGATCCTTTCAAATTTAAATGTACTTCGCGCGCCTCAGGCAACAAGCGCACATTCGCCAATCAAGAGGTCCGAGCCAATCAACCAATAGCAAAGAACATACGACACAAAATTTAACCAATCGGGAAATTTAAGAAGGTTTGAGATGAACTTGATTGGTGAATGGGCGTAATTGTCGCAATGCGACAAAATTATTATGATAGTTGGTCGTTGTTTCGCGTGAGTATAAAAAGCCCATGGAAACTGGCCTCAGGAGCCAGTCTTGCCCTCATCACGCTTGACTCGCTTCCGCACGCCGATCTGAGACTGAGCAACTCAGATCCGCACACGCAATTACGCCGACTCTGGCCTGGAAAACCAGAGTCCGCATACGCAAAATATAAAGAAAACACTCAGGAAGCATTCTCATACCACCAACCCACGCTAACACGGCAGGCACCATTCGGGAACGTTTGGGATCAGGACTGTTAGTGTGAGTCTCCGATCTAGTCAGGAGGGCGGGTGTGGCGTGGATACGTGTCACAACCAGATTTCTGGCTAGATTACTCATCCTTGTCTATCAAGAGGGCTGCGATCGAGCGGGTACGTTCGATCAAAAGATTCTTGGTGGACTCCTTACCACTCATCCCAGGAGGGCCCGGGTAGTGCGGATGCGTACTACTCTATGAATCCTGGGTGGGTTCAAATCCATTCGTCAAAAATCTTGGCTTCCTGAGTTTAGAGTTTATCAATTACGAGACTTTATCAATTATGAATTAAAACTGCGAATATCAATTAAAATTGCGAAACCTTATAAATTAAAATTGCGAAACTATATCAATTCAAATTGCGAAACCTTATAAATTAAAATTGCCAATCTTTATCGATTATGAATTAAAATTGCGAATATCAATCAAAATTGCGAAACCTTATAAATTAAAATTGCGAAACTTTATCAATTATAAAATGTCATACAATTGCGAAACTCAATCAATTATGAATTTTCTTCAAAATTCCGAATCCTTATGAATTGTCATAAAAAGTGCGAAAGATTATCAATCCCGAATTCTCTCAATCTGGCGAAACTCTATCATATTTGCGAATCTTTATAATTTTGCGGAATTTTATTATATTTGTGAACTCTCTTATTTTGTTTTTTTTTTTGCGAAACCTATTATAGTTGCGAACTTTCATAATTTTACGAAACTTTATTCATTTGCGAGCGTTTGGGTCATTATAAACTTATCAATTATAGAATCTTTGCGAGCGTTTGAGTCATTATAAACTTATCATTTATAGAATCTTTGCGAGCGTTTGAGTCATCATAAACTTGTCATTTATAGAATCTATGCGAGCGTTTAAGTTATAATTCGAAAATTGCTGGGATTGAACGTGCGGAGTGTCAAATTTGTTTTTATACACCAACACAAAACAAACACGGACTCTGAATAAAAATTTCTTTTGTTATCCTTCAACATCTTCTCACATCACTCTTGTTCTGCTTTCATACCTGCTTCGTAATCTACACTAAGCTCGAATCTACGCGTAACGTGGTGTTCTGTCACCAAAAGGACCGTTACAATATATAATGTAAGAAACTCCAATCGAATAAATGTTTTCTAATTTATTTCTTGTGTCATCGGTATTTTTGAATATTCCCACATTTTGCTTCCTATTGAGTTTGGCTCTGCTCTTTCCGATCCTTGTTTTGACTCCATCGGTTTGCAGCGGATCGATACATAGTATTAAATGGTTGCCTAATATGTGTCCTATAATTTTCTACTATTTCTTCATGCTGATTGTGGTAACATGATTCAAGTGGTTTCCGACTATGATCATCAATCGCACATTTTATATATCAGATTCTTAAAACAGTTTCTGGTGTTGATATAAGTGTTGTTATACTTTTTCCACCTGGTCTGTCGAGTAATAAATTTTGAAACTTCTTCCAAAAAGTCTTTGGATGCTTATTTTGCTGATGATATGAAAAGTCGTATCTTGGGAATGCTGTATGCAAACACAAATTTTGATAACAAAACTTATGGAATGACATTTATGTTGAGTATTTCCACTTTGCAAACTACAAATATGGAATTATTATAAAAAAAATTCATTCGAATAAGTCTACTGTTGCTCAGTTTTGGATGCGATCAAATATAATGCCAACCAACATCCCCAGAAACTTACAGAATTGCTGAATGCAATGTGCGCTATGTCATTTTAATGTAACATCATGACTTTTGACAACTTTTCATTATAATGCTGTAAATTCGGATCATTGACATACTGCAAAAATCTGCAAACTATACAATTTAAATACTGTGCCATTCATTTTACATTTTGACTCTAACTGTAACATATATATGAAGTAAAAAATTGATTATAAAAGTCTTCAGTTGCTCATTTATGGATAGATTTGAAATTGCTGTCTCCGAAGCTCATCGCGCAGATACATTGACTCTGAAATTTCTGTGGATAAATATATATGCGACGGATCACCTCTTATCTTTGATTATGGTAATATGTCATGGAACTTGGTTCGGCAAGGTTTTAAGTGTTCCTTTTCAAATAGTATTGAAGTTTGTATGACTGATACACAGTGAATACTTCCAAACGTTGATATTTCTGTGTTGCAGCATGTGTGCCAATCATTCAAATCATTTACTCCAACCGTATCATGTAATCTAGAAAATTTATCACAAAAGTCTTCCGCTTTTCTAAATACTTCAATTTTCCTTTTTCTACTCCATTGTGAGTTTTCGAATTTCTAAATTCATTTCTGAATTGTCCTGAAATGGTTTTCCTCCAAAACCAATGCAGGTACCTTAAACGTCTTTGAATTCTGTTGCTCTGTTGAATTAAGTTCGCTTAGTTTTTTTTGCTGCTTTGAGTTCTGGCATAATAAATGTTAGAAGTTTTCAGGTACTTTTTTTCAGCAACTATCAAACTGTGGATAATTGGATCTCAGCGGCCACTTGCAAACTTTGGAAATATATTTCATTGGGGGCACGTTTTGGATGAAATGAAATCTCTAGATTCAGAATGCAAAAGCGACATTCAAAGTGGGCAAATCTGTTGGATTTTTCGTGTCTTGAATTTGATCTATCTTTCATTTGAATTTTGAAGAAAAGGGATAAATGAAATCTGTTCTATTAAGGAAATCTTTACGTCAGTTGTTTCTTGGTATGAAGACTTGGAAAAAATCGGCAAAGGCCAAGGACAGACCGGTGACGAAATATTTCCAGTACAATTTTGACGAAAAATAGATCTTATTTCGTGGAAACTAACGTTATAAGCCGAAAATCATATTACGGCCCACAACACGCATTTCTTCATGCTCTTGGGTTCCCAATAGACAAAACATATTAGAAGACAAGGAGAAAAATCACCAAAGTCCAAGACCAAACCAGTGCCGAAATATTTTCAGTACAATTTTGAAGAAAAATTGGTCTTTTACGTGGAAACCAACATTATGAACCGAAATTCATTTCTCGGGCCTATCATCCCGGATTCCTCCATGCTGTTGAGTTCCTAATAGGCATAACATATTAGAGTATAAGGAAAAAAATCGCCAAAGTTCAAGGGCAGTCTTGTGACGAAATATCTTCACTACAATTTTTACGAAAAATTGGTCTTTTATGGTGGAAACCAACTTTATAAGCCAAACATCATACCGAGGGAAAATAAGATTGGGAAAAGTACATTTATGGTCCCTTATTTGCTGATAATTTCATGAAAAAGATTATCCCATAAAAATTGTTCGTATGAGAATGGAATCTATAAAAATATACTAAGCAAATAATTCATAGAAATTTATACTAAAATCCTATAACCGTCATAACATAAATGAGGAACTTTTGAGAAAAAAGGCGTGATATCAAACCTTAAACTTCCCCTAGGGAAAAAAAGGTTGGGACAAGTACATTGATGGTCTCTTGTTTCTAGATGACATAGAAAAAAGACTCAGAACCAGGAAAAAAATTCTATAGAAATAATAAACGAAAAATTGAAAAGTTCAAAAAAATTCAACAAAAATAAAAAATAATCGAAAAAAATTCTGTAAAGAAAAATAAAAAATTTTCAAAAAATTCATAAATATTGGACAAATGGAAAAATGTACTATCCAAGTTACATGCAGTATAAAAATGTATGATATCAATTGGAGGCCAAGTTTTTATTGATAATTTGAAATATTTATCGAACAAATCGCAAACTTTAATTGAAATTCATGATAATTATTTTCAAGAAAAAAGTTAATGAAAAAAAGTCATAACGGAAGTTACGTGCAGTACTAAAATGTATTATATCAATTCGAGGTCAAGTATTTATCAGTTATTCGAAATATAATCTCCGGCGACAAATGAGCGTTGAGAATCCTTGTCGGGCTCACAACGTTTTATCAAAATTACTAAAAAATGAATGAAAATAAAATCATTAAAAATTCACATGAAAATCATTCGTTACTTCAATAAGGTACACACTTTAAAGAATCGATTCCCCTCCGGCTTTCACGATCTCCTGGTATTATTCACAACATTCAACTTCGATTGGATCGGTACAAATTATGTTCAAATACGTCTTAAACGTACTTGTCCGGCCCATCACTTTTTATTCAAATTAATCATTCGAAAACAAATCAAAAACGATGTTAATGCATGTGTTAATATCAAGGAACAGTAATTCCCGAGAAAATAATTTTCCTTCGAATCACTCTTGTCAAAATGAAACGGAAATGAAAGATGAAGTTGATTAATCTATTTATATTGTATGGAGTCATAATTCACAACAAAATCATTTTTCTCCAAATTCCAGGAATCCACGTGTCGTACTCGACTAGTGATATTTATCAAAATGTGTACGTGACTATAGAAAAAAAAACATTTCATGGCTGAGTAGGTTCGAAAATTTCTAGTAATGTGCCTGATTATTTCTCATTTTCATTGGTTCTTACCGAATGGTATGTGTTCACTGAAGAAAATGAGAAGTGGATATTGCTATACGAACTTGCGAACAATCAAGTTCAAATTACTTGGAGATATTATTTTTATTTCTATCGATTTTATTATATTTGTCATTATAGAACAGTCCTGATTTGTTTTCGACTGAGCAATTTGAATAAAAAGTGATGGGCCGGACAAGTACGTTTAAGACGTATTTGAACATAATTTGTACCGATCCAATCGAAGTTGAATGTTGTGAATAATACCAGGAGATCGTGAAAGCCGGAGGGGAATCGATTCTTTAAAGTGTGTACCTTATTGAAGTAACGAATGATTTTCATGTGAATTTTTAATGATTTTATTTTCATTCATTTTTTAGTAATTTTGATAAAACGTTGTGAGCCCGACAAGGATTCTCAACGCTCATTTGTCGCCGGAGATTATATTTCGAATAACTGATAAATACTTGACCTCGAATTGATATAATACATTTTAGTACTGCACGTAACTTCCGTTATGACTTTTTTTCATTAACTTTTTTCTTGAAAATAATTATCATGAATTTCAATTAAAGTTTGCGATTTGTTCGATAAATATTTCAAATTATCAATAAAAACTTGGCCTCCAATTGATATCATACATTTTTATACTGCATGTAACTTGGATAGTACATTTTTCCATTTGTCCAATATTTATGAATTTTTTGAAAATTTTTTATTTTTCTTTACAGAATTTTTTTCGATTATTTTTTATTTTTGTTGAATTTTTTTGAACTTTTCAATTTTTCGTTTATTATTTCTATAGAATTTTTTTCCTGGTTCTGAGTCTTTTTTCTATGTCATCTAGAAACAAGAGACCATCAATGTACTTGTCCCAACCTTTTTTTCCCTAGGGTAACATATCATATGTAATAATGTAGGTCATATATACGAGTTCCCTTTGTATTGATAGCTGTGTGGTAACGAACCGGCCGGGGTTTGACGTTACGAAGTGCGGGACAAATGTAACAAACGTTCGCATAGTTAGTGAATAATATAAATAAGGCAAATCAGTTTATCAAAAATAGGTCTGGAAGTTGTAAGAAAAAATGTTCGTCAACCTATAACGTCAAATTTTCTATTTGCGATCTGAAATATTATGGTTGATATTTAATAAAACAAGAACACACAGAACTGTTAGTATATATAATGTGAGAAACTCCAATCGAATAAATGTTTTCTAATTTATTTCTTGTGTCATCATTATTTTTGAATATTCCCATATTTTGCTTCCTATTGAGTTTGGCTCTGCTCTATCCGATCCTTGTTTTGACTCCATCGGTTTGCAGCGGATGGATACATATTATTAATTGGTTTCCTAATATGTGTGCTATGATTTTCTAATATTTCTTCATGCTGATTGTGGTAACGTAATTCAAGTGGTTTCCGACTATGATCATCAATCGCACATTTTGTATATCAGATTCTCAAAACAGTTTCTGGTCTTGATATAAGTGTAGTTATACTTTTTCCACCTGGTCTGTCGAGTAATAAATTTTGAAACTTGTTCCAAAAAGTCTTTGGATTTTTTTTTTACTGATAGTATGAAAAGTTGAATCTTCGGAATACGGTAGGCAAACACAAATTTTGACAACAATACTTATGAAATAACGTGTATGTTGAGTATTCCTATTCCGCAAACTGCAAATGTGGAATTATTGGTGAAAACATTCATTACGATATGTCTACAGTTGCTCAGTTTTGGATACGATTGAGTATAATACCTGCCAACATCATGGAAACCTACAGAATTTCTGAATGTTATGTGCGCTATGTCATTTTAATGTAACATCATGACTTTGAACAACTTTTCACTATAATACTATATAGATTTGGACCATTGAAATACAGCAAAAATCTGCAAACTATAAAATTTATATACTTTGCCATTCATTTTACTTTTTGACTCTCACTGCAACATAAATATGCAGTGAAAAATTCATTAGAAAAGTCTTCAGTTGCTCATTAATGCTTTAAAATTTGATTTGAAATTGAATGAAAATGATTTGAAATTGCTGTTTTCGAAACTCGTTGCGCAGATACATTGAATTGCAGCAGATAGCTGCGAACTTTAAAATTTCTGTGGATAAATATATGTGCTAATTATCACTTCCTATCTTTAATTATGGTAATATGTAATGGAACTTGATTCAGCAAGTTTTAAAGTGTTTCTTTTCAAATAGTATTGAAGTTTGTATTACTGCGGTATGGAGCGAATACCTTCAAATTTTGATATTTTTGTGTCGCAGCATGTGTGCCAATTATTTTAATTTTTTACTCCAACGTAACATGTAATTTCAAAAATTCATCACAAAAGTTTTCATCTTTATTATTTAACTTAATTTTCCTTTTTCTAAATTCCATGCTAAATTTCTGATTTTCTAAATTCATTTCTAAATTATCCTGAAATGAAATTGTTTTCCTCCACAACCAATGCAGGTACCTTAAACGTCTTTGATTTCCGTTGCTCTGTTGAATTAAGTACGCTCAGTTTTTTTTGCTTCTTTAAGTTCTGACATAATAAATGTTTCCGAGTGCCTTTTATCTGCAACTATCAAACTGTAGATAATTGGATCTCAGCGGCCACTTGCAAACTTTGGAAATATATTTCATCAGGGGCATGTTTTGGATGACACGAAAACGTCTAGATTCCGAATGCAAAAGCGACATTTAAAAATGGCCAATTCTGTTGGATTAGTTGTGTCTTGAATTTGATCTGTTTTCCTCTTTTCCTTTCTTTTTTCTAACGTTATAAGCCGGAAATCATATCTCAGCCCGCAACACGCATTGCTACATGCTCTTGAGTTCCCAATGGACAAAACATATTAGAAGACAAGGGGAAAAATCGCCAAAGTCCAAGAATAGATCTGTGACGAAATATTTCCAGTACAATTTCGACGAAATTTAGGTCTTTTTTCGTGGAAACCAACGTTATAAGCCGAAAATCATATCCCGGCCTCCAACCCGCTTTCGACCGTGCTCTTTGGTTCCTAATTGTCAAAACATATTAGAGTACGAAGAAAAAAATTGCCAAAGTCCAAGGACAGACCTGTGACGAAATATTTTCAGTACAATTTGGACGAAAATTAGGTCTTTTTTCGTAGAAACCAACGTTATAAGACGAAAATCATTAATAATTCATAGAAATTTAAACTATAATCCTATAGTCAACTGAACATAAATAAGGAACGTTTGAGAAAAAAGACGTGATATCAAACCATAAACTTCCCCTAGGAAAAAAAAGGTTGGGACAAGTACATTGATGGTCCCTCGTTTGCTGATAATTCCATCCATAAAAAAAACTTTAAAAATATTTTCTTTTTAAATTGTCTAAAAAATGATTTTATAAAAAAAAAACAGAACAATTCGAAAAAATTTGCACAAATCTTGAAAAAACATTATCTGTAAAAAAAACTAATCTGTATCTATTTTTTAAAGTGTCAAAAGAATCAAATAACAAGTAAAAAATAAAAAACCGAAAAATCGCGCTTGAAATCATTTTGGAAACCGATGCCTCATTCTTCTTATTTGATTCGAACAGCTAAATCAATTGAAAAAAATTCCATGTATTTTACGTGCAGCATTAAAATTTATTATATCAATTCGAGGCCAAGTATTTTCTAATGAATTGAAAAAAGTTACCACTTGAGTTACATGCAGCAGTAAAATTTATGATATCAATCGAAGGACAAGTAATTTATGAGTAACTCCAAATTTCAACATTATGGAATTGCTCTAAGAAGCTTTTAAATCCAAAAAAATCACATGCAAGCTAGTCATTTCTTACTGTATGGTGGCAAAGACTTATAAGAAAATCGATTCTTTTCAGACTTTCAGGAGCTTCTGATATTATTCACAATATTCGACGTCGATTGGATCGATACAAATTATGTTTAAATATGAGTTAAAAGTACTTGTCCGGCCCATCACTTTCCATTAAAATTGTTTATTCAAATAAAAATCAGGGCTTCTCTAGAACTGATCGAGCACAAATATTCATGCAGAGCAAATTTAGAGAGTTATCTTCAAGTAATATTCCCTTAATTGCACTAATTGAATAAGAGTGGAAACGAATTGTCCTGTACTATACAAGGGATGTTATTGTGCATCGATAAATAAAAAACATTTTGCACATTAAATATGTTCAAGCTTCCAAAAATAACTCCGCAGTTGGTATTGGAATGACGGCAATTTTTACTTCTCACTTTATCCAGCGAACGAATTTCATTCGGTATAACTAACCTATACTATTATTAAGAACATTAAACTAATAATAAATCGCATGTCAATAAATTTTTAACCGGATTCTCCCGTACAATTTCGTTTTTTTATGATTGATTTTTATTTGATTGAATAGTGATGGGCCGGACAAGTACTTTTAACTCATATTTAAACATAATTTGTATCGATCCAATCGACGTCGAATATTGTGAATAATATCAGAAGCTCCTGAAAGTCTGAAAAGAATCGATTTTCTTATAAGTCTTTGCCACCATACAGTAAGAAATGACTAGCTTGCATGTGATTTTTTTGGATTTAAAAGCTTCTTAGAGCAATTCCATAATGTTGAAATTTGGAGTTACTCATAAATTACTTGTCCTTCGATTGATATCATAAATTTTACTGCTGCATGTAACTCAAGTGGTAACTTTTTTCAATTCATTAGAAAATACTTGGCCTCGAATTGATATAATAAATTTTAATGCTGCACGTAAAATACATGGAATTTTTTTCAATTGATTTAGCTGTTCGAATCAAATAAGAAGAATGAGGCATCGGTTTCCAAAATGATTTCAAGCGCGATTTTTCGGTTTTTTATTTTTTACTTGTTATTTGATTCTTTTGACACTTTAAAAAATAGATACAGATTAGTTTTTTTTACAGATAATGTTTTTTCAAGATTTGTGCAAATTTTTTCGAATTGTTCTGTTTTTTTTTTTATAAAATCATTTTTTAGACAATTTAAAAAGAAAATATTTTTAAAGTTTTTTTTATGGATGGAATTATCAGCAAACGAGGGACCATCAATGTACTTGTCCCAACCTTTTTTTTCCTAGGTCGTTTTATTCAGAGAAAATATAGTCTCGGCGAGAGCCTCAGGCCAGCAGACGACAGGGCTGTCAATGTACTTGTCCCGAGACTCTACCGAGTCTCTTGATACGATTTTTCTGTCCGACGTAGGCGGAATGCGGCAACTTCGGCCCGGAGGGCAGAAAAATAAATATCCATGGTTTAAATTGTTGACTATAATTATTTGTCTCCATGCGGCTTCTCATTCAATATTTAATAAGAAATGAGAAAAACATTATTTACGAAAACTCCATTTATTCTAGCATGCATGACGGAGCATTCCTTGATAAATCAACCAAATTCTACATTCCACACTCTGTTGATCATGGTTATTGAGTTCATCAATAGCAAATTACACGCGATAAAAAAGACGTTTTTTACTATTACGACTTTATTGAAAATGTTGAAATTCTTTACTACTAATAGCTAATATTTTTCCTTAATGTTGCAGAAAAATAGGTAAGAAGGTTCAAGATTATATCGATGTGACGAGCACTTTTATCTCACGTAATCATTTTTTCAAAGATTGCTTCAATCGAATTTTCAATTTTCTGATTGCAGAGTATAGAGTTTTCATTTTTATTCTTTGAACTTAGCGTTTTATTATTTGATTGTAGTTAGCTCAGCTTAATTTAACCCGAAAAACCAGATTGCTGAACTTTTGAGAAAAAAATCGTGATATAAAATCCTAAAAGTTCCCCTAGGGAAAAAAGGTTGGGACAAGTACATTGATGGTTCCTTGTTTCCTGATCACATCACGAAAAGTGTAAAAAAAATTCCATAAAGAAATTATAAAATCAAGTGTAAATAATTTCAACAGAACAATTCGAAAAAAGTTCCACACCGATGCCCCATTCTTTTTACCTTGTTCTAAAAGCTGATTCAATTGACAAAAAATTCCATCCAAGTTATGTGCAGCATTAAAATGTATGATATCGATTCGAGGCCAAGTATTTAAGGGTAATTCGGAATATTCATTCTTATGGGGGAACCATCAGGAACTTGAGAGAGTTCTAATGAATCAAAAAAGTTACCATTTGAGTTACGTACAGCACTAAAATTTATGATATCAATCGAAGGACAAGCGTTTTATTAGTAATTCCGAGTTTTAATATTATGAAATTGTTCTATGGAGCGTTTGAATCCAAAAAAAAATCACATCACAGGTATTGTAATTTGTTACTCTATGGTGGCAGAGATTTAGAAGAAAATCGATTCCCCTCAGACTTTCAGGATCCCCTGGTATTATTGACAATATTCATCGTCAATTTTGGATCGGTAAAAATTATGTTTAAATATGTGTTAAAAGTACTTGTCCGGCCCATCACTTTTCATTTAAATTTTTCATTCAAATAAAAATCTATAATAAAATAACGAAATTGTACGGCAAAATCCGTTTGAAAATTTACTGAAATGCGATTTATCATTCGTTTAATTTTTCCAATAAAAGTATGTCGTCTGCTGGCCTGAGGCTCTCGGCGAGACTATACTTTCTCTGAATAAAACGATTCGCAGTGGTGGGAGTAAAATTGGCATGTGATTTTCTTTAATTGTGAAGCTCATGAGTTATGTACGGCTTTGAAAATTAAACTTTTAGCTAATTAAGAAGTTCTCTGTCGAATGAGCTCAAAATCAGCATTATCGATGTCGTAATTTCTGAGAAAATACTTTGCATGGGCTCAAGACTATGCAAAAGTTACTAACACATTCATGATTTGACGTATCGATATACGCGTTCTCTGACCGCTACAAACATAGGCCCCTTGGCCCCCATGATCACCAATCCCTGATGAGAGAAATTTTGTTGCAACCAATGAAGGGTGAGAGAATTTTTGGGCCAATGACATTCAATAAAAAGAGCAAGGAAGTTTGGCGGAAAGCTAAGGAGCTCGAGAGCTCGAAAGCACTCGAAAGTCACCAGCCGAAGTTTTATGTCATGTTGACGTTTGGGGATGTAATGTTATGAAGTGCGTGCGGGAAAATAAATAGTATATTACACACCTAGGGCAGGAAAATAAGGAAAGTCTCAGATCACATGTAAATGTCGGCCGAGGCAAAGCCGAGGCTGACAAACATGTGGTCTGATGGTTTACTTTTTCCTGCCCGAGGTGTGTATACGATTTTTCTGTCCGACGCAGGCGGAATGCGGCAACTTCGGCCCGGAGGACAGAAAAATAATTTTCGCGTAATCTAACGAAGTGCATATCAAGAGACTCGGTAGAGTCTCGGGACAAGTACATTGACAGCCCTGTCGTCTGCTGGCCTGAGGCTCTCGCCGAGACTATACTTTCTCTGAATAAAACGATTCGCGGTGGTGGGGGTAAAACTGGCATGTCATTTTCTGGCATTGCGGAGCTCAAGAGATGTTTTGTTAAGCGAAAATTAGTTTGGAGACTAAATTTCAAAATCTCTTTCGAATGAGCCCGAAACCAACACGATCAGTAGCGTAATTGCTGAGAAAAAACTTTGCACAGGCTCAAGATTATGCAAAAGTTACTAACACATTTAGAAATTTGACATGTCTGTATATAATACCATCAAAGGCCTCATGTCCCTCGGTCTAACTTCGCGGCGGTGTCGCGGACTGACGTCACATGCCGAGAGCTCGAAAGTCACCAGCCGAAGTTTCACGTCATGTTGACGTTTGGGGTTATGATGTTACGAAGTGCGTGCGGGATAACTAAAAATAATTTTCGTCATCTAACGAAGTGCATATTACTATTTATTTCGTTAAATTTTGTGATATACTAAACCAGTATCAAAGCGGCCGCGTAAATGTAGTCTGTGATATGTGTGCGAAAAAGGATATAAAAAATGCGCGATGCATATGTCAACGAAAACTTCAAGATTTCATGATTTTGTTCGACTGGAAATAAGCGTTAACTAAAATAATCTTTCAATTAAAACAGAGTGCGAGAAATATTGTCCAGTGTAAATATATCGTCAGTAGGCTAGGTTATATATATGAAGGCGTCAGATTATATATATGAATAAATACAACAAAAACACACAGAACTGTTAGAATGATGTTGTAAACTTTAATTGAATAAATGTTTTCTAATTTATTTCTCATGTTTCCCATATTTTGCTTCATATTCAGTTTGGCTCTGCCCTCTCCGATCCTTGTTTTCACTCCATCGGTTTGCAGCGGATCGATACATATCATTAATTAATTGCTTAATATGTGTCCTATGATTTTCTACTATTTCTTCATGCTGATTGTGGTAACGTGATTCAAGAGGTTTCCAGCTATGATCATCAATCTCACATTTTGTACATCAGATTCTCAAAACAGTTTCTGGTCTTGATATAAGTGTAGTCATTCTTTTTCCACCTGGTCTGTCGAGTAACAAATTTTGAAACTTATTCCAAAAAGTCTTTGGATGCTTTGTTTGCTAATCATATGAAAAGTCGAATCTTTGGAATGCAGTAGGCAAACACAAATTTTGACAACAATACTTATGAAATGACATGTATGTTGAGTATTCCCACTTTGCAAACTACAAATGTGGAATTATTAGTGAAAAGATTCATTACGCTAAGTCTACAGTTGCTCCGTATTGGATGCGATCAAATATAATGCCTGCTAACATCCATGGGAACATACAGAATTTCTGAATACAATGTTCGCTATGTCATTTCAACGTAACATCATGACTTTTGCCAACTTTTCTCTATAATACTATAGATTTGGATTATTGAAATACAGCAAAAATCTGCGAATTATAAAATTGATATACTGTGCCACTCATTTTACTTTTTAAAACTAACTGTAACATATATATGAAGTAAAAAACTCATCACAGAAGTCTTCAGTTGCTCATTTATGGATAGATTTTAAATTGCTGTCTTCAAAATTTATTGCGCAGATACATTGAATCGCAGCAGATACCTGCGAACTCTGAAATTTCTGTGCATAAATATGTGTGTTAAGTATCACCCCCTATCTTTGATTATGCGAATGAGTAATAGAACTTGGTTTAGCAAGTTTTAAAGTATTTTTTTTTAAATACTATTGAAGTTTGTATTACTGCGGTATGAAGCGAATACCTCCAAACTTTCATATTTTTGTGTCGCAGCATGTGTGCCAATCATTTAAATTTTTTACTCCAACCGTAACATGTAATCTCAAAAATTCATCACAAACGTCTTCAGCTTTTCTAAATTCCTAAATTTTCCGTTTTCTATTTTATTCTGAGTTTTTAAACTTTTAAATTCATTCCTGAATTCTCCTGAAATTGTTTTTCTCCAAAACCAATGCAGATACCTTAAACGTCTTTGAATTCCGTTGCTCCTGTTGAATTAAGTACGCTCAGTTTTTTTTGCTTCTTTGAGTTCTGACATAATAAATGTTTCCGGGTGCCTTTTTTCAGCAACTATCAAACTGTAGATAATTGGATCTCAGCGGTCACTTGCAAACTTTGGAAATATATTTCATCGGGGACACGTTTTGAATGACACGAAAATGTCTAGATTCAGAATGCAAAAGCAACATTTAAAAAGGGCCAATTCCGTTGGATTTGTTGTGTCTTGAATTTGATCTATCTTTCCTCTTTTCCTTTATTTTTCCTAACGTTATCAGCCGAAAATCATATCTCGGCCCGCAACACGCATTGCTCCATGCTCTTGAGTTCCCAATGGACGAAACATATTAGAAGACAAGGAGAAAAATCACCAAAGTCCAAGAATAAACCTCTATCGAAATATTTTCAGTATAATGTCGACGAAAAATAGGTCTTTTTTCGTGAAAACCAACGTTATACGCCGAAAATTGTAAACAATTCATAGATATTTAAACTAAAATCTTATAGTCATCTGAACATAAATAAGGATCTTTTGAGAAAAAAGACGTGATATCAAACCATAAACTTCCCCTAGGGAAAAAAAAGGTTGGGACAAGTACATTGATGGTCCCTCGTTTGCTGATAATTCCACCCATAAAAAAAACTTTAAACAAAATTTTTTTTTAATTGTAAAAAAAAATTATTTCATAAAAAAAAATACAGAACAATTCGAAAAAAATTTTACAAATCTTGAAAAAACGTTATGTTAAAAAAAAACTAATCTGCATCTATTTTTTAAAGTGTCAAAAGAATCAAATAACAAGTAAGAAATAATAAACCGAAAAATCGCGCTTGAAATCATTTTGGAAACCGATGCCTCGTTCTTCTTATGAGATTCGAACAGCTAAATCAACTGAAAAAAATTCCATCTAATTTACTTGCGGCATTAAAATTTATTATATTAATTCGAGGCCAAGTATTTTCTAATGAATTGAAAAAAGTTACCATTTGAATTACGTGCAGCACTAAAATTTGTGATATCAATCGGTGGACAAGTATTTTATTAGTAACTCCAAATTTTGACATTATTGAATTGTTCTAAGAAGCTTTCAAATCCAAAAGAATCACATGCAAGCTAGTCATTTCTTACTCTATGGTGGCAGAGACTTATAAGAAAATCGATTCTTCTCAGACTTTCAGGATCCTCTGGTATTATTCACAAAATTCGACGTCGATTGGATCGATACAAATTATGTTTAAATATGTGTTAAAAGTACTTGTCCGGCCCATCACTATTCATTCAATAAAGAATCAATCATAAAAAAACGAAATGGCACGGCAGAATCTCGTTAAAAGTTTGTTGAAATGCGATTCATTATTAATTTTATGTTTTTAATAATAGTATAGGTTAGTTCTTATTCCGAATGGAACTCGTTCGCTGGAAGAATAAGTGGGAAGTAAAAATTGCCCGTAAAAATCGAATGTAAACATATACATTATGTACAATTTTTTTCATTTATCGATGCACAATAATATCCCTTCTATATTGCGGAATAATTTGTTTCCGTTTTTTATTAAATTAGTGCAATTAAGTAAAAATTACTTGAAGATAATTCTCTCAATTCCCTCTGCATGAATGCTTGTGATCCATCAGTTCTAGACAAGCTCTGACTTTTATTTGGATAAACAATTTAAACGGAAAGTGATGGGCCGGACAAGTACTTTTAACACATATTTAAACATAATTTGTATCGATCCAATCGACGTCGAATTTTGTGAATAATACCAGAGGATCCTGAAAGTCTGAGAAGAATCGATTTTCTTATAAGTCTCTGCCACCATGGAGTAAGAAATGACTAGCTTGCATGTGATTCTTTTGGATTTGAAAGCTTCTTAGAACAATTCAATAATGTCAAAATTTGGAGTTACTAATAAAATACTTGTCCACCGATTGATATCACAAATTTTAGTGCTGCACGTAATTCAAATGGTAACTTTTTTCAATTCATTAGAAAATACTTGGCCTCGAATTAATATAATAAATTTTAATGCCGCACGTAAATTAGATGGAATTTTTTTCAGTTGATTTAGCTGTTCGAATCTCATAAGAAGAACGAGGCATCGGTTTCCAAAATGATTTCAAGCGCGATTTTTCGGTTTATTATTTTTTACTTGTTATTTGATTCTTTTGACACTTTAAAAAATAGATGCAGATTAGTTTTTTTTTAACATAACGTTTTTTCAAGATTTGTAAAATTTTTTTCGAATTGTTCTGTATTTTTTTTTATGAAATAATTTTTTTTTACAATTAAAAAAAAATTTTGTTTAAAGTTTTTTTTATGGGTGGAATTATCAGCAAACGAGGGACCATCAATGTACTTGTCCCAACCTTTTTTTTCCCTAGGGGAAGTTTATGGTTTTAACATTTATTTTGTTAAAACTTGTGGTATACTAAACCGGTATAAAAGCGGTCACGTAAATGTAGACTGTGATATGTGTGTGAAATTAAAAAGTATAAAAAAATGCGCGATGCATATATGTCAACGAAACTTTTCAAGATTTCATTATTTCGTTCGATTGGAAATAAGTGTCAACTGAGATAATCTTTCAATTAAACCAGAGTCCGCGGAATATTGTCCAGTGTAAATATATCGTTAGTTGCGTGATTATATATCATATGTAATAATGTAGGTTATATATAGGAGTTCCCTTTGATAGCTGTGTGGTAACGAACCGGCCGGGGTTTGACGTTACGAAGTGCTCGACAAATGTAACAAACGTTCGCATAGTTAGTGAATAATATAAATAAGGCAAATCAGTTTATCAAAAATAGGTCTGGAAGTTATAAGAAAAAATGTTCGTCAACCTATAACGTCAAATTTTCTTTTTGCGATCTGAAATATTATGGTTGATAATTAATAAAACAAGAACACACAGAACTGTTAGTGTATAATGTGAGAAACTCCAATCGAATAAATGTTATTTAATTTATTTCTTGTGTCATCATTATTTTAAAATATTCCCATATTTTTTATGGGAATATTATGGTTTTCGGGGCTGCTGAATTCAAATCTGGAATCGGTTTTTCAAATATCAATATTCCGGATTCAATATGGTGGACGCAATATGAAAAATGGATTGATTTCGATTTTCGGATATTTATGGTCGCGAATATCGAATTTGAATCCTGACTCCAAGTATGTAAAGCTCGGATACAATATAATGATAAAAATTTGGTAAACCATGTACGACAAACAAGTCATAATAACGAATGTAAAAGACCATTTTTTTTGCCTTATATCCCGCTCTCAGCCGAACCCAGAGTCACGAATCCTGGACGTGGCGGTTGTTGAGTCCATTTTGTTTTTTTTGTATTTTTTATTTATTTTTTGGCTTTTCCTTCGACGATGACCATGTGGGAGATGGTGAGTTGATTATTAGAGAACCACGATGGGATCATAGATCACCTTCGCGTCAAAAGAGAGCGATTCGAGTGTATAGTGGATGCCCCTAGCATGGTACTCTCGATCTGCGTGTCACAGGTATAGCGGGAATACTGTAGAAGCACTAAAGTGTAGACATAGGTCCAGAGGACTCACAATCAGATATGAGATGAAGAGTAGCGATAAAATTAATTTACAACAAAAAATCTCGATACATATTTACACTGTTTAGAATACGTTGATATTATGTTGGATTATTTTTCACATTTAGTTTCTCGAGTTTAAATCAACTCAATTAAATCAGAACTCAAAGCCTCTCTTGTTAGAGTGCATCTACTATCGGAAATTATTAGAATCGGATTTTTTCTTCCGATTCAGCGCTTCGGAATTGTACGATATTTGGTTTCGTCGGAAATAAACCATTTTTCGTATGTGCATCCACCATATTGAATCAGCCATATTGAATTTTGAAAAACCAATTCCAGATTCGGATTCAGCGGCCCCGAAAACTATAAGGTACTCACTTTGGTCGAAATCAATCCATTTATCGAATTTGCGTCCGCCATATTGGATCCGCCATTTTTAATTTGATGTTGAATTCGTAATCAGCGACCCCACAAACGTTTATACTGTGACTTTGAGACAAATCTAAGAAATTTTTTTCCAACACAAAAATGGCACGAAACTGTGATTTTCACCTCACTGCAAAGGGGTTAAAAAATTTTTTTTTTTAATTGTAAAAAAAATTATTTTATAAAAAAAAATACAGAACAATTCGAAAAAAATTTCACGAATCTTGAAAAAACATTATATTTAAAAAAAAAAACTAATCTGTATCTATTTTTTAAAGTGTCAAAAGAATCAAATAACAAGTAAAAAATAAAATACCGAACAATCGCGCATTAAACTAATAATAAATTGCATTTCAATAAATTTTTAACCGGATTCTGCCGTACAATTTCGTTTTTTTATCATTGATTTTTATTTAAATGAATAGTGATGGGCCGGACAAGTACTTTTAACTCATATTTAAACATAATTTGTATGGATTCAATTGACATCGAATATTGTGAATAATATCAGAAGCTCCTGAAAGTCTGAAAAGAATTGATTTTCTTATAAGTCTCTGCCACCATAGAGTAACAAATGACTAGCATTCGTGTGATTTTTTTTGGATTTAAAAGCTTCTTAGAACAATTTAATACTTTCAAAATTTGGAGTTACTAATTAAATACTTGTCCACCGATTGATATCATAGATTTTAGTGCTACACGTAATTCAAGTCGTTTCAATTCATTAGAATATACTTGGCCTTGAATCGATATAATAAATTTTAATGCTGCACGTAAATTAGATGGAATTTTTTTTGAATTGATTTAGCCCTTCGAATCAAATAAGAAGAATGAGGCATCGGTTTCCAAAATGATTTCAAGAGCGATTATTCGGTTTTTTATTTTTTACTTGTTATTTGATTCTTTTGACACTAAAATAGATACAGATTAGTTTTTTTTAAAGATAATGTTTTTTCAAGATGTGTGAAATTTTTTTCGAATTGTTCTGTATTTTTTTTATAAAATAATTTTTTTTAAAGTTTTTTTTATGGATGGCATTATCAGCAAACGAGGGACCTTCAATGTACTTGTCCCAACCCTTTTTTCCCTAGGGGAAGTTTATGGTTTTTTGTTTAGTCATCAGCAAATGAAACCTAATCTGATGAAACAATAAACATGTTCAAGCTTCTAAAATAACCTCCCAGTTTATATTGGAAGAACGGCAATTTTCACTTCTCATTTCTTCCAGTGAACAAATTCTATTCGATATAAGAACTAACTTATACTATTATTGACAACATTATACTGATAATCATTCACAATTCAATAAATTTTCAGGCGGATTCAGGCGTAGACAATTTCGTTTTCTTATGATCACGTACATAATTGTACCCGGTTAAAATCAATGTTAAAAGATGAGTACAATACGAGTATTTCCTAAAATTCGATGGAAAGTGATTCTGAGCATCCATCAAATTTTTAAACCTGCGAAAATAAGCTCTATAAGGTTTTTTTATTGATGTGTTTTGAATGTCTGCCAGACTCATTTCCCAAATCCATAGATCAGCCAGACTGCTTTTTTACTTATAAGTTGAATTAATAGGTGAATTAGTACAACGAGTTTTTTTTTATGCAAAAAAAATTCCGAACATACCAAAAAGTTAAATTTTTTTTATTCAGGAAAACCCTACTGGACTTAGTTTTCAACTGTAAAAATCAGCCAGACTTTTTCTTTTTTTAATGAGTTTTCGGATGTTTTTAATTCGTAGAATAAGTTTCATCCTTGAAAAAATAAGTGGCATAAGTTTTTAATTTATCCCCCGTCAGTTCCATCGAAATTTCACAACCAGACTGTCTATTTGTTGAAATACATCACTAATAGAACCAAATCTATGATAAGTAGGGCGTGCAAAATGAAGTTTCGAAATATGTTAACTAGCTCCCCGACTATTTGGTTGAAAACTGACATTATGGTGATTCGCGTTCACCCTTTTTTACAGTTCTTCCATAAACAATTTTTGACAAATGTAAACTTGAGAAGCCTATCGATAAATTTGAAGAGTTTATAATTTTTTTTTGGATTTTAGCGGAAGTATCTTAAATATGTCCTATTAGTTCCATCAAAATGAAAAATTCTTGACAAACACAACAATGGCCGGAGTCATAGATCAACCGCTTTGACATGGGATGTCCTGTACATGAATGCACATACAATCTTACACTCACTTTGCGCCCTTGTAGCTGAATACTAACCCAACTTCTATACTGTAATTCTCATTCACACCCTCTCTTCTTCACCCTGCCTGTTTCTTTCTCGGTCCCCTTACCGTACCTCACATTCCTCTGAAATCTTCAGAGTTGTAACAGGCGGACTCGTGATATTTCTAGCGGAGTAAGTGGCAAACTAGTAAGTGGCAACTTTGATGTTAGGAGTGCTAAGGCATTTATGGATATCATTAATAACTTTTTGTCTCGCAGCCATGCCACGTCGTGGATGAACCATTACTTTCTCTCTCTCTCTCTCTCTCTCTTTCCTCACTCTTCTTCGTTAGCTTTCTACATTCTGCTATAATATGGTATATCTTTTCCCGGATTGGCTAATGTATAAAAGACACAGGTATATATTCAATTTATTTTCTGATTGCGGAATGATACACACACACGCACGTACGTGCACACAAATCCAGTGTCACTTCACCAACTCCATTAATACTTCTAATGCTCGTACAGCTGGTTAATTACCGTTTGAGTAATAGTCTGTGAGTACCCACTAATGGCTTTCAAGACTGGTCCAGACTTGATGATCTCGGATCAAAATGATCCTGCAGCAACTTTCGTTCGAGATGGAGTGACCCTAGAGAGTAACTACCTCAAAAAAATAAAGTATGGGCTTCACATATGTACGTCAAATTCGTGATCTTACAAAATGATTTATCAGGTTTTAATAGCAAGCACTCTACATCATTGATATTACTTTCCAAAGATCATATTTCAATTAACAGCTTCTATCTCTTCTTTCGTCACATGCAAATACACTAAAATTTCGATTCATCGAGACTTGATACATAAAATCTGCGACTCGTATCGATCAGTTTGCGTTTGGGAGAGGGCGCTTGAGTCCAATCCAGTTATTCATTTTGTGCGCAGAAACAGGAAGACGATGTGTGCATAACTGTATACATGCAATGCAATTTTTTTTGTTTTCAATAGAAAGAACATAATCGTAATGATCCTATTGCATCCAAGAATTGTAAGAAATCATGAAATTTCCAAGAGAATGTTCATCGTATTACTCATGGTCCAGTCATTATATACATTTGGAAATGCATGTGAACGCAACGGGTTGGATTTTGGATATGTTGTGGAGGATGCTTAGAAAAGCTCAAGTTCAAATTATCGACCGAGATTTCCTATGTGCTTTCCTGCCATCTTCAAAACAATTCAGTTTTTTTACAATAACTCGATTCTCCGTTAAGACATACAAATTTTGACTGAATACTTTTTATTGCTTTTTTACGCATTCATTTTGTAAAATTACATCAAGATCTTCATTATTTTTACATTTTGATTTAAAAAGTCAATAATCTTTAACATTTTTTTCCCTTCAAATCAATTTTCATTATTGTTGCTGCACTTGAATAACCATATTATCAGCAGCAAAAGTTTCTGTCCTTACCAAAACACTTGTTATAAACTCTTTTTTCCCTCTCAATTTTTCTAAGATGGTGGTTTTTGCAAAATAGCATGATGTAAATTTTCATGAGTTTTGATTACCAAGTTCAGCTACAATAACGAAAATCGATTTGAAGGAAAAAAAATGTTAAAAATTCTTGACTTTTTCATTCAAAACGCAAAAATAATGAAGATCTCATAATTTAGCTTTACAAAATAAATAGTAAATTTTAAAAGAGCCCCCTCAGAAACCCACTTTTTTATAAAAGATTTTGAAAAATTTTTTTTTGTTCCTTAGCAGTTAAAACTGTGTACTTGAAATTGCATGTCCAAAATTGTTGTTTTGCGATGGGTTAATGCAGTGTCGAGCGACGCTGCGGTCAGCTTTGCAACGTGCTATAGATCGTACGATATCTCAATAACCATGAACGATAGGTGAAAAATGTATGAGATCTAAATTGTAAAGCGTAAAAAAAGTAATAAAAAAGTATTCAGTTTGAATTTAATCCTTTTTTCAAGATTGGCGGTACTCTTTTACACTATTCCATATTACTTTTTATTTGAAAAACACGCTCTTGAAAATACATTAATAGCACCGAAAACGTACGTTCTAAAACGAGGATTCACGTTCATATTTCTGTATATATTGGGATGAATGAATGGTGAAGGACTAGATTTATGATATCTAAGTTTGGATTAACTAACATGATCCGCGAGAGATGATGAATAATGTACCGTTTCAAACATACTTCGCCCCCATTATTTATTATCGATATTGTCACTTGTTGTTCCGTGTAATAAGTATTTACAATACATTTTTTTTTTGAGCAATTACATAAAATACACGTGCTTTATACACGGATATGATTTCAATTTGCGTACATATTGATTTATTCAATCCATACTTTTGCCATCTCTTTTTCTTTCTGTCTGTCTCTCTCCCTCTGTTTCTCTTTTCTTCCTTTTTCTTAAATTATTAAAACTATGCGTGTTAAAATTATGTCTCCGTATTTTTCTTCGTGGTTGGTGATCGATAGGTCCAACCAGCGGCTAGTAATGGCTCTCATTCGAAGTAGAGCCGCTTATACTTTGGACTATCATATTGAGGCAGTCAAGGCTACTTCCAGTATTTTGAGAACTCGTTGTTTCAGATTGTTCGAAACCTGCAAAATTAAGTAAAAAAACATCCATTAATTTTTCCATTAGATTAGATTTTTGCTATTTTATTATTATTATTTTATTTATGGTTATTATTATTTTATCTAGGTCATAATATATTCAAAGAATATATCGTTTTGCGCAGGCTCAACCTTAAAAAGTATAATTCCAGAGCACACAAAGTTCGGTGGCCTGATATCCCGACACGAAAATATGTGATACTAGATGGGATTAAAATTTTATGTAAAGTATAAAAAAAACCTATACTTCCAAAAGGTTGTGGCAATAGCTTCCCGATATTCATCTTATTCCGCCTTAGCGTGTTCGCAATATAAAATCTTAACTCTTCGTCGAGATGACGCCAGTTCATATCAAACCATCCAATAATATGGACGCTCGAGAAAGTTTTTAATTCGTTTGCAATGCTTCTACGAGATCATTTTAATTTCGTTAATTCACTTGCATAGTTTTTTAAAGAACTGCGGCGTCTCGCGTTGGTTCCTTGAAGGCTGTTGCAAATTGCAATATTGTCAGATTAAAATCCAAACGACTGGATAAACCCTTGTCACATGACGCTATACTACAGGTAAATTTGTTGGAGATGAACGTTATTCCGTGGTGAGAAAAGTGGAGAAGAAGAAAATGAAGACGAAAGAAAGACGATTGATAGAACAAAAATAGGCATATAAAGAGATCATATCTCAGGCTCGATTATTACAAGAAAGTTATGAAAAATCAAGTGACTTGTATTTGCCTGACACTAAAACAAGAAAAAGATACAAGTTTTATCTGATTGACAGATAGAAAGAGAAAGACAGGTATAGTTTGTTCTCTCTGACCGGCGATGTGGCAAAAGCGACGGAAGAACTTCACTGGAAATCTTCTGTGAGTGCGAGTCACGAAACGTCATGAGGCGTTGCTACTGACTTTTTTGACAAATTCTGTCAGTTAAAATCTCTCAATTTTCCCTCGCTCTGTGTCTCTTTCTCTTCCTCTCATGTCAGTTATTCTCCGCACTTCTCACAAAATATAGATAGAAGGTGAGTTTCTTGTCATCAACCATGATCATCCTCGTTCAATTATTGAGAGTCTGATGTGGTCGTAGTAAGGGTGGGTGAGATGAATTGAAACAAACTTGGGAGGAAAACAAAAAAGAGCCAATGCTTCATATACAGGGCGTTTGAAAAAGTGGTTGCATGATTTTTTCACCATCGAGATATGAAATCGCGGAGAAGCAAAGGAGCGTTTTTTGTCAGCTTTAACTTTGTTGGAGCGTTGGAACGAATAATCATCTCTTTATTTTTTAACATCAACACCAGGATTGAATATTTTCGTTTGAATTCTTGAGTAAATCTTTTTGTTCGTCTAAGAGTTGATAATTTTATAAAATAATTTTCTGTTCAATTACTATATTAATTTCAGTTTAATTATGATATATAATATTACAGTATTCGACAACAAGTTAATCAAGAGACAACTGTGTATTCCTAGAAATTCTCATAAGGTGATGAATCGCTTTGATAGCGTTTGAAAAAAAAAGAATCGAATTATCTTTATCAGATTAGCGCAATTGGATTATATTATCTACAGAATGAACACGATTTTTGGAAGATTCAATATATAAATGCATTTCTCGCTTGATATATAGTAGACCCAGATTCTTCAGCAAGATATCTCATCACCCTCCATTTTTCGCGCTGTCCAGGTCGATATGCTTTTCCTATGTCGCTGTGGACCGTCAACTTCACTATGCTGGGAACTTTTAACATCCTGATTTAGACGGCCAACGTCTTTCGCAGTGCTCACGCTTTCAAAAGCGGTAATACGAATATCTCGAAAGTTTGTTCGTATCCGTGAAGGTAACATACTCTATATGTATATGTCACGAGCACTTAAAACCACGGAACCCCTGCTGGAGCCAGGCTTGTACTAAGCCAGAGGAGTATAGAAGCACCATGGATTAGTCCCGCATTCACAAAAGCGTGTCAAATGAATAACTTCTACCCTGGAATCTCTGACCTTTTGACTTCAAAATAATCATGTTGATACAATACTTTAACTGCGGGGAATGTTATTCGCAGCGGAAATGGTAAAGAATTCATTGGTTTGGAACGCGTGAACTTGACTTTTGCGTTAGCATTTTATTTAGCATTCCTCCAAACTGAGTACTCTATATCGATATATACTTGCTGTCAAAGAAAATAAACCTCTAGAGGATCAGAAAACCGATATACATCGGCTCACCCTGTGATATAAACTTTGTATATAGTTGATACGTGATACCAGACACTACTTTGGGCACTTTTCGAGGACGATTTCAACTCTGAAATCCCAGGCATCTAAAGGTTAATATAGCTTCTTGGTCAGATTGTGAACATTACTTTTGGTAGTTACCGTTAGTTGCATTTTAATGTTCATAAGGGGCGTTTCACGTCGTATCCGATAGCTTGAAAAATGTTTATTTTTGAGTTCCGCAAAAAAAAAAAAGTTTCTGCAAAATTACTTTTTTTTATATTTTTTATTCATAAATTCCTCCATAATGATCGAAATTGAGACTTTTTTTTTCAAAATTGCGTTCTTAATGACCTTAACAGAAAAAAATTGTCGAAGTGTTTTTGATTAAGATTTTTAACTTTAAAATATTTAATACTGTTTTTCAGATGTGTATCTTTCCATCTGATTGAAAATGTTCCATTTCAAGCTACTATTCATTTAACAATCTTTAAGATCGGTCCGGTCATGGGTCCCCTGTAGTAATTTTTTATTTCGATTTTGCAAAGTCTAAAAAATTTTTTTTTTTTTAAATCGTTGCGAGTACCGATTTCTATCACCGTATACTCATTCTTCACTTATTTTCAGTGATTTTCAATACATTTGAATTGTTAATAGGTATTTAAAATCGTCAATAAGTAAATGTCAAGTCAGTTAGTTTTGTGAGTCCTCATTTGGAACTGAATATTCAATTCTTATAACGAAGTCTAATCCTCGGCTTAAAAAGTCTTCAATTTGGAAACGAAAGGATAATTATTTATAACTGGGGCTCCACTTTAAATTGCTCAAAATTTGTCATATTGCATCGTGATAATTAGTAATGATAAAACATGCAATATTGTGGCGGCGGAGAAGACCCAACACTAAATTTTTTTTAAAAATGTCATTGCATACTTTGTGGAATCTCCATCTTCGCGCGCGCATGTGTGTGTGTGTGTGTGTGTGTGTGTGTGTGTGTGTGTGTGTGTGTGTGTGTGTGTGTGTGTGTGTGTGTGTGTGTGTGTGTGTGTGTGTGTCCATTTCTACTCGGCCAATGATTCCGTAAACGCATCCAAAGATGTTCCAGGTCATTCTAACCACTCAGACGTGTCCAACGATTTCGCACACACATCCAAAGATGTTCTGGACCAAACCAACAATTTCTATGAGTCCGACAATTCCGTACACACATCCAAAAACGTTGTGAACCCACCCAACGATTCTGCACAGCCTCCAAAGATGTAGCGGACCCACCCAAACATCCCTACAATCCGAAGATTTCACCGGGTGTATATAAACCGTCAAAATTCCCTTAGGGAAAAAAAGGTTTGGACAAGTGCATTGATGTTTCTGTGTTTCCTGATCATATCACGAAAAATGTGATAAAAATTTCATAAAAAAAATTATGAAGCCAACTGCAAATAATTTCAACGGAATAATTGGAAAAAATTTCACAAATTTTGAAAAAAAAACATTACATTAAAAAAAATACAAATCTGTAATTATTTTTTCCAAGTGAAAAAGTAAAGTGAAAAAACTTCAAATAAAGCATGAGAAATTAAAATCGATATATCGCGCTTGAAAACATTTTGAAAAACGATGCTCCATTTTTCTTATTTTATTCTAACAACTAAATCAATTTAAAAAAATCCATCTAAGTTACTTACAGCAATAAAATTAATGATATCAATTTGAAGCCAAGTATTTCTAATAAATGGAAAAAATTTACCACTTGAGTTACGTGCAGCACTAAAATTTATGAATGACGCTGAAGTTTCCAACGTTGGAGTCCAACGAAATGATCGAAAAAAAACTCTTCAATAATTTCAGTAATTCTCCTATTTTGTTTCCTGCCAAATTTGCGATTCGTAGTTTTTCAAGCTGCACCAACGATTCGTGAAATAAAAAACTGGTGAATTAAAAACGTTTTTTTCGTTCATTTCGTTGGACTCCAACGTTGGAAACTTCAGCGTCGTAATTTATGATAGCAATCGGAGGACAAGTGATTTATGATTAACTCCAAATTTCAAGATTATGGAATTGTTCTAGGAAGCTTTTAAATCCAAAAAAAAATCACACGAATGCTAATCATTTGTTACTCTATGGTGGCAGAGATTTATAAGAAAATCGATTCTTTTCAGACTTTCAGGAGCTTCTGATATTATTCACAATATTCGACGTCGATTGGATCGATACAAATTATGTTTAAGTATGAGTTAGAAGTACTTGTCAGGCCCATCACTATTCATTCAAATAAAAATCATAAAAAGACGAAATTGTACGGCAGAACCTGGTTAAAAATGTATTGAAATGTGTTGCATTTTTAGTTCAATGTTCTTAATAATAGTATAGGTTAGTACTTACACCGAATGGAATTGATTCGCTGGAAGAAGTAAAAAGTAAAAATTGCCGTGATTGAATGCAAACTGGAGAGTTATTATTTTGAAAGCTTGAACATATTTATTGTGTCAAATTTTTTCCATTTATCGATGCACAATAATATCCCTTGTATATTACAGGACAACTCGTTTTCATTCTTATTAAATTAGGGCAATTAAGTGAAAATAAGAAAAATGGGGCATCGTTTTTCAAAATGTTTTCAAGCGCGATATTTCGATTTTAATTTCTCATGTTTTATTTAAGGTTTTTCACTTTACAAAATAATTACAGATTTGTATTTTTTTTAAGTAAGGTCTTCGGGTGCTATAGAAGAGTAATATATTTGATATTTTTTCAACGTTTTAAATAATTTTCATTGCGAAGTTTGAGAACTTTTTTTTTCATCGAGAAGGGATGATCAAACGTATAACAGACTATTCGAAAGTGCTTGATTACAAAATTTCTATTGGCAAATCGAAACTGAGGCAATCAGTATTTTTTTCAGTTTGCATTGGTGGAAATTTTTTCATCAAAAAGACTAAATTGATAATCACGGAGAGTTTTCACTTCAATTCCAACAAAGTAAAATTTAAGTTCGAAATAAAATATGTCCGCGTGTGTGTATATGTGTGTATTAGGGTAGTCGTTATTTGGGGTCTTTTAAAACAATGCTTAACCCTCGACCATGCGGGTTGAAGTTTTCCGTTTAAAATACATGGAATTTTTCTGCGTCTGTGGTCACGATTTTACTGTGGGCCTCAATACGTTTGGAAAATCTTGAAATTTTCAGAAATTATTTTACAAGCATGTTGCTACGCGGAAAAAATTTTCAAAGCTCCTATCCTTAAAATGTTCTATAGCATCATCATACTAACCCATTAATGCGCAAAACGATATTTTTGGACACACAATTTCAAGTACGCAGTTTTGACTGAAAAACAAAAGAAAAATTCTCCAAAATCTGATATAGGGGGTTTTTGAGGGTGCTCTTTCAGAACCTGGCGTTTATTTTTTTAAATTAAATCAAAATCTTCATTATTTTTGCGTTTTGAATTGGAAAGTCAAAAATTTTGAACGTTTTTTTCCCTCAAATCGATTTCCGTTACTGTTGCTGCACTCAAATAACCATATTAAGGCCAGCAAAAGTGTTTTCAATGTCTGACCTTTCCGGAACATTGGTTATAACCAGTATTTTTCTCGAAAGACTCAACAAAGAAATGTAACAGAACAAAAAGTGTTGAGAATCATCTAAAGAATACGCCTGATTTTTTTCAAAAATTTTCTAGCTAGTTTTGTATTTTTCAATTTCGACTAATTTTGTAAAATTTTTGAAGTTCTGAAAAGATTCACACGCATTCTTCGGATGATTCTAAACAATTTTTGTTATATAATTTTTTTGTAAAGTTGAAACTTTTTGAAAAAAAATTATTTTCCATCGAATAATAAATAGGTTCATAATTTTCTTCTTAAAAAGTTTCAACTTAAAAAAAAAAATTATATAACAAAAATTGTTTAGAATCATCCAAAGAATGTGAATCTTTTCAAAGATTTTAAAAATTTATCGAAATTGAAAAATACAAAAATAGCTAGAAAATTTTTGAAAAAAATCACACGTATTCTTTAGAAGATTCTCAATACTTTTTGTTCTGGAACATTTCTTCGTTATGTCAAGACTTTCGAGAAAAAAAATCATACAGATTTTCATCATGCTGTTTTGCAAAAGCCGCCATTATGCAAAAACTGAGTAAGAAAAAATGTTTATAACCAGTGTTCTGGACTCGTCAGACCTTAAGAACATCTTTGCTGGCGATAATATGGTTATTTGAGAGCAGCAACAGTAAGGGAAATCGCTTTGAAAAAAAAAAATGTTAGAAAATCTTGACTTTTCAATTAAAAACGAATAAATAATGAAGATTTTGATTTAATTTTACAAAATAAATGCAAGATTCTGAAAGAGCACTCTCAAAAACCCCCTATATCAGATTTTGTTCTTTAGTTAAAACTGCGTACTTGAAATTGTGTGTCCAAAATTGTCGTTTTGCGCATTAATGGGTTCTTATAGTGATGCTATACAACATTTTAAGGGTAGGAGTTTTGAAAATTTTTTTCGTGTAGCAACATGCTTGTAAAACAATTTATGGAAATTTCAAGATTTTCCAAATGTATTGAGGCCCACAGTATAATCGTGACCACAAACGCAGAAAAATTCCATGTATTATGAACAGAAAACTTCAACCCCCATGGTCGAGGGTTGAGCATTGTTCTACAAATCTGACAAAATTACAGCATTACTTTTTATGTATTTCGAACCAATTTAGGGGGTGAAAAGGGTAAAATAAATTTGATCCCAAATAACTACCACCCTAGTGGGTATTAAAATACCTAAAACAACTTGCATGCATAATACAACGATTTTTACTTTCAAAAAAACTGATTCGGCTTGAGGGGGTCACCCCCCATGGCAACCGCATTTTTTGGGGTTTCCTCAATTTTTTGCGACGAGAAAAAAACACAGACTTAAAATTTAAAGAGTTTATTCATTGGTATTTCAACTTTAGGATAGAATTTTTTAACTCTGATGTCTCGAGTTAATTCCGTGTAAAATTAATCCACAGGATCCCATATGCTTCTCCATGGTGTCCACGATTCCCGGGGGTCCCGTTTATCTGCGATCAAAAAACCGAGGAGCGTTTTGATTTGTAAAGCAGTGGGCTATTGCCTGAACTAAAATCATACAGAAATATCGAAATTGAAGGATTATTGAGCTATGCAACATTTTGAAAAATTGAAATAAGGTTTTTCTAAACGGAAAAATCCTTCAATGTTTAATATTTCTGTATAATTTTAATTCAGGTGATAACCACTGCTTTACTAATCCAAACGCTCCTTGGTTTTTTGATTTCAGATAAACCGATCCCCTGGAATCGTGGAGACTATGAAGAAACATATACGTTCCTGTGGAGTAGCTTTACACCGAATCTACCAGAGATATCGGAGTTAAAAAATTCTACCATCGAGTTGAAATACCATTGAATAAACCCTTTAAATTTCAAAAGTCTATGTTTTTTTTCTTTGCCGCAAGAAAATTGTGAAAAAACTATGTGAAATATATGTTGGATTTAATTTCTCCAATCGATCAATATCGCGTTATCTTGAAAAAAGATTCGAGTGCCTTAGTCATTGAAATCCTGTCGTTATTTAACGACATTGAAATTTATTATTCGTTTTAATTTATTGAGTTTTTAAATAAATTAGTCGTAATTTGATTAAAAAATTTTTGTTTCCTTTTTTTTGATATCTCTTTCAATGAGACAGGGAATAATTTTAATTAAAAAATTTTTCAATAAATGTCTTTTCGCAAGTACACTCTGATGGGTGATAATATGATCATTACATCTGAACGGTAGTCTCAGTGAATAAACCCTACATATATGTTACTCATACATGTAGTGTGCATTTCTTGGTACGAACAAAAAATGAAATAACAATAACAGAATGTCATCTATATTGTGCCCTAACATGAAGAATTTGATTTTCCAATATCCTGTAAAACTTTTTCAAGTTCACAGTGCACAAAAAGTAGTCAAATCAAACCTTAAGTAATGCTGTTAAAAAATTGGAGACAAGTACATTTATGTTTGATGTCACCTGGACAGTAGTCTCAGTGAAACCCTATGTGAAACTCATGTAGTTCAAAACACGAATGCACGATGATTTATAAGAAGTTGTTCGATCTGTTCTCTCGAAACTTGCTTCAAATGAGCAATTCATTACTAAAGGTTATAAAAAAAAACCATTTCAAACGCAATGAATAAAAAAATGAATCTGTTAAATCATGGTAATGCGTGAAAAACGTTTGGTTCAAAGGAACAAAACGTGGTCAAATAAATGCAAAAGTGACGAGTACATCGGATGACGAGTGAAAAAAATTCAAAACATAATGGTATGTAAAAAAAATTACGAAACCAACTGTAAATAATTTCAACAAAACAATTAAGAAAAGCTTTCACAAATCATGAAAAAATATTATATTAAATAAAATACAAATCTGTAATTATATTGTAAAGGAAAAAAAATTCAAATAGGACGTGAGAAATTCATTCTTACGGGAAGCACCCGGAACTTGAGAAAGTTCCAGTGAATCAAAAAAGTTACCATCTGAGTTATGTGCAGCACTACAATTTATGGCATCAATCGGAGGATAAGTATTTTATTAGTATATAATACATAATTTTTCACAATATGAAATTGTTCTGAGAAACGTTCAAATCCAAAAAAAAATAGCATCGAAGGTAAAAGTCATTTGTTACTCTATGGTGGCAGAGACTTACTTAGAAGAAAATCGATTCTTCTCAGACTTTCAGGATCCCCTGGTATTCACAATATTCGACGTCGATTTCGTATACGTATCGGTACAAATTATGTTTAAATATGTGCTAAAAGTACTTGTCCGGCCCATCACTTTTCATTCAAATTGCTCATTCAAATAAAAATCAGGGCTCTTCTAGATCTGATGGATCACATCTATGCGTACAGAGGGAAACAGAGGGAATTTAAAAAATTACCTCCAAGAGATTTTAACTTAATTGCATTCATTATAAAAAAATGCAAACAAATTTTTCTGTAATATCCAAGAGATATTATTGCGTATTTATGAAAAAGTATCCTTCGCACGATAAGCATTGTCCGGCTTCCAAATTAACTCCCCAGTTTATATTGAAATGACGGCAATTTTTACTACACGTTTTCTTCTTCAAACGAATTTTATTCGTTATAGTAACTAATCTATTCTATTACTGAAGATATTCAGCTGATAATAAATCGCAATTCAATAAATTTTCGAGCAGATTCGTCTGTACAATTTCGTTTTTTTATGGTCACGTACATAATTGCACTTTGTTGAAATCAAAATTAAAAAATGAGTGCGACACGGGCATTTCTTGAAATTCGATGAAAAGTGATTCCCTAGTGTATTACTATATACCCTTTCTTAAAAAAAAATTTTCGATATATCGGAATGTAAAGCCTCTATCCGTTGCAATGGTTTCGTTTACGCGATGCCATGAATTGTTGCGAAGAGATAGTTGCCGTCGAGCATATGTGGAATGATGTCCAAATTCAAGTGGGCGTGTAACGCCGGCGTTAATGCTAGTTCCATAAAAATAACGCAGAAATTAACGTCTAGTTTGATTTTTATTTGAATGAGCAATTTGAATGAAAAGTGATGGGCCGGACAAGTACTTTTAGCACATATTTAAACATAATTTGTACCGATACGTATACGAAATCGACGTCGAATATTGTGAATACCAGGGGATCCTGAAAGTCTGAGAAGAATCGATTTTCTTCTAAGTAAGTCTCTGCCACCATAGAGTAACAAATGACTTTTACCTTCGATGCGATTTTTTTTTGGATTTGAACGTTTCTCAGAACAATTTCATATTGTGAAAAATTATGTATTATATACTAATAAAATACTTATCCTCCGATTGATGCCATAAATTGTAGTGCTGCACATAACTCAGATGGTAACTTTTTTGATTCACTGGAACTTTCTCAAGTTCCGGGTGCTTCCCGTAAGAATGAATTTCTCACGTACTATTTGAATTTTTTTTTTCCTTTACAATATAATTACAGATTTGTATTTTTTTTAATATAATATTTTTTCATGATTTGTGAAAGCTTTTCTTAATTGTTTTGTTGAAATTATTTACAGTTGGTTTCGTAATTTTTTTTACATACCATTATGTTTTGAATTTTTTTCACTCGTCATCCGATGTACTCGTCACTTTTGCATTTATTTGACCACGTTTTGTTCCTTTGAACCAAACGTTTTTCACGCATTACCATGATTTAACAGATTCATTTTTTTATTCATTGCGTTTGAAATGGTTTTTTTTTATAACCTTTAGTAATGAATTGCTCATTTGAAGCAAGTTTCGAGAGAACAGATCGAACAACTTCTTATAAATCATCGTGCATTCGTGTTTTGAACTACATGAGTGTCACATAGGGTTTCACTGTTCATATTACCATACTCAGAGATGCAAAGTGGATGCACATATGTCGATGCACAACATTTTCAGTCTGCCTGTAGTCACCAAGGTTAAACCGGAGAAAGAAAAAGTATAAAACGTGTCAAGACCAACATAATTGCATATTTTTCAATATATGCATTGCATTCTGAAACCATAAATTCTTATACCATTCATAAATGAGCCATCGATGACTTTTTGTAGCATTTTGAATTATTTTTATTATTTATTTTAATAAATATCCATATTCCATGATCAGAAATAGGAAATAATGATTATACTTGACGCACATGTCAATACGCAGGATTTTCAAAGTTTGAAAGTATCCGCTGTGATTTATTCATCTTTATTTTTCTACCACAGAGTCATTAAATTAATTATGCCAAAACTACAAGTAAAAAAGACAGCGTACTTAAAAGCAAACAGAACTCGAAATTGTTTGATGTATAGGTGCATTGGCTTTAGAAGACAGCAATTTCAGACCTATCCAGGAGTAAGTAGTTGATGACTTTAGTAATGAATTTCTCTATACGCACTACAGTCGAAACCAAAAAATGAAATGATCGGCATTCCTGCCGCTTTAAAGAAATATCATAGTTCACAGGTGCTCTCTGCATACCAGAAATACAAACTTTGATTCTATAGAGAAAAACATTTCAGAATTTCTTGAATTACATTTTTGAAAGTTATTATGTCACTTTCAAGAAAAAAAAAGTAAAAGACATATGGTGCATGTTAAAGCAAGCAAAATGGATTAATTTTTTATATCTCCATGGTTATACGCAGATAAAATATTTGATCCCATCCAAAAATGATCAAGTGTAGACTTGCAAACATGTATTTTTCAACTCATAATGCAAATCACAAACATGGCGTGGATATACTCAATATACATATCGCTTCATCAAACTTTAGAGATGTCCATTGCATTTCAAAGATACAAATCCTTGCCTTCCAATCGCAACCCTTCCTGCCACAAATTGCTGTAATTCAACATTATAACTTTAAAATTTTTTTCATGGTGTTGGAGGTTAAAACAAAAAAATGGAGTCGTGTCAAAGTTGAGCCTCACTTGTAAATAATTACCATGAAAATTTTGTAATAACCGTCTGATTTAGTTTGGAACGCTGCCTCAACCCCTTCACTGTGAGTGACACACATAAGGGCAAAAAAAAGTCGTGCCATTTTTGTGTCATGACACATATAGGGGCATTTAAAAAAATATATATATTTCTACTGCACCGATTCTATTGAAATTTGGTACACCATGGTTTTTGGGGTCGCTGATTACGAATTCGGCATCAGATTTTCAAAATTCAAAAGGGCGGATCCAATATGGCGGACGCAAATGTGAAAAATGCTTTGATTTCGACAAAAGTGAGTACCTCATGGTTTTTGGGGTCACTGAATTTGAATTCGACATCAGATTTTTAAAATTTAAATTAGCGGATCCAATATGGCAGCTGCAAATTCGAAAAATGGATTGATTTAGACGAAAGTGGTTTTCGGGGCTGCTGAATTCGAATCTGGAATCGGTTTTTCAAAATTCAATAGGGCGGATTCAATATTCCATTAACGTCCAAGCGTCCCAATTTTTTACCAAACTTTCAACGTGATTATTTTTCATGTTATTGGCGTTGAAAAAAATTTATTTTCACATATATCGACGCAGAATTTTATGCTTTTTCAGAATATTGGTACAAAAATCCGATTAGACATAAAGGAAAAAAAATATGGCCGATTGAAACGTGAAAAACGTGAACATTTTTGAAAAAAAACTTTTTTTGAATTTTTTTTACAATGTTACCGCGAAGAATTCATACTGTAATCATGATCAGGGGTGTTCGCAATAGTTGATGTTCAACAGGGAATTTTTATGTAATTATTGAACCATTCCTTTTTACAATATGGCGGCGAAAATGTAAATATTCTACAAAAACATAAGCTAATTTTTTACTCGGAAACTATTGAGCTTAGCACAAATTATGTAAGTACAAAAATATCTTAGAATTGATCAAAGAATATCCTCAAATTTTTTAAAAATTTTTGAGATGATTTTTGGTTTTCCAAAATATCAAAAAAATTAAAATTGCCAATTTTTTTTTTCTTCAAAAATTTGAGGGTATTCTTTAACCAATTCTAAGATATTCTTGTTCCTAGATAGTTTGTGCTATACTCAATCGTTACCGAGAAAAAAATTAGCTTATTTTTGTAGCATATTTACGTTCTTGCCGTCATAATGTAAAAAGGAGTGATTCGATAATTACATAGGCATACTATTTATCGAAACAATACGAATCACTTTATGCGTCCAAGCACATTGCTATTGTTTAGAAATTTGTCTACTTTGGAGTGCTCTGTCTTTCAATTTCATCTTCTCGAAGGTAATATAGAGTTACAGCAGTCTAAGCTATCGAAGCTGGTTTTGAATTCTCTAAATGATGTTTGACTAATAATCAGTAATAAGTCGCCCAAGTAGTCTTCGTTTCTGGTAAACAGATTGATACTTATAGTCTTCATTTAGTGATACCCGGCTTCTGAAAATGAACCAATATAAAACAAGTTTTTTCAAATTCCAATTTATGCAGATATCCAGAGAGCATATCAAAAGATGCGGTAGCTGCTCGACGCCAAGTATTAAGGTAGCGCTGCACTTACACGTACGAACTTAAAGTTTGAGCCGCGGCGTACAATGAAGTCCAATGAACATACGGTGCTCTCGGCTACACGGTTTTGTCAAAGCTTGTACACTCTGCCTCTCGGAAGAAAAGTTAAAAAGGGTTCAAATGGCAATTTAATCGAGAAACGTGGTCGAACATTTGAGATAAAAGTTTTCATATTGTTTTGTATTGCGCCTATCAGTTCGCCCACCGTACACTATTGCCACGTTGTCGTGGCTGGTCATGCGCCCGTTACGCGTCACGTAAAATTAACACAGTTCATCAGTTGATGTCTTCGAAACTAGATGTAAATAAAGTGTTATCCAGTGACGTGTTAAGTATAGGTATCGCGTACAAAATGACTCATTTTTAATCTCTAATATCTCGAAAACTACATGGTAAATCGATTTGAAATTTTGACAGTCGGTCCGAGAAGACTATCTTTACAAAATTTTTTAATTTCAGTTGATTCTTCGAAACTAGATGTAAATAAAGTGTTATCCAGTGACGTGTTAAGTATAGGTATCGCGTACAAAATGACTCATTTTTAATCTCTAATATCTCGAAAACTACATGGTAAATCGATTTGAAATTTTGACAGTCGGTCCGAGAAGACTATCTTTACAAAATTTTTTAATTTCAGTTGATTCTTAAGATTTCAACAAAAGTACAGAACTATCTTAAAAGAAAAAACGATAGTGAAAAATAAAAGCCCGCGCAAGTCTTGCCGCACTCGTATATACGCGAATATGTCATAGTGTTTTTCAAATCGTTTCCACACATAAACTTTGCAGTTAAAAATCTGAAAATTCCTTAGCGGATTGTACGACCAGGATTTCGGTCGAAACGATTACAAAAACGACCAAAAACTACCGATTTCGGTCGTTTTGACCGAAAGGGTAGGGTTGGCGACGATTTTTTTTCGATTTTTCTCTTTCTATTAGTCTATGTTGTAAGTAAATCTATTTACTCAATCCCAAAATATGAGAATTTAGACGATTAAAATCGAGTGTTTCGGAATGCTTCAATCGCTTGGAGTTACAAAGACTTGAATAGGGTTTTCTTACATTTGGACATATGTCCTTTGCACGAAACGTGACTTTTGTCCCATTTCGTTCCACCCAGTTCACTAAATGCGACGACCCCCTCTATTCATGCCCGATCGAGCGGGAAAGCCAGCGCGCGAAGACTCGTTCCCTTTCTCTACCACTCGTAGTAGCGTGCCTGGCAAGATATTTATATATGGGTCATTTCACAAATTATGGAACTAATTTGTGCCGGAGTGTCTGAATTACGAGTAATGCTCATAGCTTTGCAAAAGTACGTGCTACCATGAGCTTTCATGATTTCGAAGTTATAGACGTTTCAGAATTTGAAAATTTGCAATTTTTGACTTTTTGTGTTGGAAATATCGAACCTCTGAATTATTTTTCGCAACATCAAACGTAGTGATTTTTATGTAAAAAAATCTTAGCTTTTCGATAAAAATATTTTCAATATTTTCTCCGGTATCAAGAAGATCCCGAATATCGATTATAACTTGAAAATTTTTTTCCCTCTAATATATAACTAAAAAAATTTTTTTAAATATTTTTTTTCGAAAAGTTGAGACATTTTTATAAAGTAACAGTGCAAATTTATTTTGGGATTCTTAAAAAATAAACCACGAAACCATTATGTTGAAAGTTTTGCCATGAATCCCTCAGAAGCCATCATTTATAGGTTGTAATTCAACGATCTCAATATACATTTAACATTGTATTCAGTGGCTACGTACTTGAATATGTATATAAAAAACATGACAGGTGCGAAAAAATATATAGATATTGTAGAAAAAGATGCATTATGTCTATATTACCTTTACTCATTTCGACACTATTTGACATAGAAACACTTTCAACAAGGGATTTCAACCTATAAATGACGCGATGTCCGTTGCGGCAGCACGGCACACACCGATAATGCATAACTTTCAACTTAATTGTTTTATGGTTGATTTTTGAAGAATCCCAAAATAAAATAGCATTATTCCTTTATAAAAAAAAAGTCTGAACTTTTAAAAAAAAATATTTGAAAATTTTTTAAAAATACATTAGTAGAGAAAGCGATTATAGAATCATAATCGCTTTTTTCGGAATTTTCCTGGTGCCGGAAAATATTGAAAATATTTTTATCGAAAAGCTGAGATTTTTTTACATAAAAATCACTACGTTTAATGTTATGTTTCAAAAAATAATTCAGAGATTCGATATTTCCAACACAAAAAGTCAACAATCGTAAATTTTCAAATTTTGAAACCTCTATAACTTCAAAACGACTCGACAGAAAAATTCGAAAAAAATCATGAAAGCTCACAATGGCCCGTACTTTTGAGAAGCAATGGACCATAACTCATAATTCAGAGCCTCCGGCACAAATTAATTCCATAATTAGTAGACCCATGTACTACCGGGGAAAAGTTTCCAAAAATGTTCCCACGCTCTTTTTTGAGCTACTGAGCCGCTGATTTAAATATTTGGATGCAACAAAGCACATTTTGAAGTGAAAATATTTAACTTTATTTTGGAGTTTCCGAAAATGTTCCCACGCTCTTTTTTGAGCTACTGAGCCGCTGATTTAGATATTTGGATGCAACAAAGCACATTTTGAAGTGAAAATATTTAACTTTATTTTGGTGCATTCAAAAAGTCTCTACTAATTTTTTTACGGGTAATGCGTCATTTAAAAATTTGATTTTTTTTTCAATTTGTCCTCAATTCGCGAGCGAATCCTCGAAGGTAGAAGGTAGTATATTCGATCAATCGTGTTTTCCCGAGCTTTCATTCGAAAACCATCCACGCCAAGTTTGTGTGTAATGTTGATAGTGAATTTGTCTATAAAATTAGAATAAAAATCTCTTAATCGTAAAATCATTCTGAGAATGCTTGAGGTGACAAAATTCTTTTGCTGATAGGGGGGTGTAACACGATTCTTTGCAAAAATCGAAATGCATTCACTATTGTTGGCTATGCTAGAATGATCTCATATTTTTTTCCTATCATGATCATTCTGTTATGTCATCGTAGCAAGAAATAATGGAGAAGGAAATTTTTAATTGACTGAAAATACAGTCAAGATCATTCGAAACTAATGTCACGGTCAGTGGCGTAACCTGCTTTTTCGGGTCGCAATGCAAAAAAAAATAGATCGGTCCCTCTTTATATAACTTGCAGTTGCGACTTCGTTCGCGTTTATGTTCTCAATTTCTGATCGTAGTGTCTTAACACATAGCAGAATCTGAAGGGGCAACGCTTCTGATATATCGGTTGGATATTGTGCTTGTACCTATTGAACATTTTTCGTCGTTTCTTGATCATCGCAGGACAAAATGACGGGAGTTATGCGTTTCACTGCGATCAGCTGATAGGGGAGATTTCTTTGAAGCAACTGTTCTCTGGAACGGTTACACGTATCTTGACCAATTTTTGCTCGTGTTTTCTACATGTGACGGACAGTATTCTTAGACATAGCTTGTTAAAATCTATGGCAAACTCACTTAGAAAACTAATATTTACGTTCAAACTTATTTACCCACGTCGAACAACCAAATTGCTCGATTATCGACAACTTCACACAATTGTACGTTGCTAGACTTTCATTTTGAGCTGTTTTTTTTTCAAGGTAAGGCCCCAACTCGACAGTGGCGGCCAAGTGGCCAAGTGAGTAAACTCTACATTGTATACAGATATATCATTCGCAATTGCACAACGGTGAAGAATATTTATATGTAATATAAAGTTTAAATACTTGGTCACTTGGCCGCTGTCGAGTTAAGACCTTACCGTTTTCAAATATAAAAAACGTCCAACAACTAACAATAAGAGAGGGTTTTTATGAAATAAAAAAAATGAAACTATTACGGAAATAAAAAAATGCTGGAAACAAAATAAATATATTTTTTAATTCATTTTTAATTTTATCATTTTTTATTAATAAAAAAAATGAATGTTAAAAAAAACAACATTGTAAAAGAGATGTGTGGTTTCAGCAAATGATTTATCTTTAAACTCTTTCTTGCTTAAGAAAATAGAAATAAACTTAAGAAAAAAAATGTTTCAAAAAAACATTAAAAAAAAATTCCGACTGAAAGATCACATAGCGAAAGATCCAACTTCATAAATTGTGACGATACAAATTTTTGAGAAAAGGCCATTTTTCAAGTTTTTTTCCAGTTTTCTTTGTTAATCATTGATCGATAAGATCGTTCCAGGGCTCATTCTCCTCGCATTTTTATTCTGTACATTTCTTTTCCAGTGGCTTTTCCATAGTAAAAGAGAAAATCGTAATCTTGTGTACAAAACTATTTAATTAACTTCAGGGGATGACGATTACCGGATAGTTCTTTATGTCAAAACTGATTAACCCTTCGTTTCCTAGCCTATTGTAGAGAACGATGAAAGTCACTGCGAAAGATTTTAAACAAACAAGAAGTACGTGGTACAAAGGGAGAACAAAATTAAATAATGGTAGCGACTATTACATCAACATGACAAAAACATCTCAGAATAAAAATCTTTCTTCCACTTGAATTTACAGACAGCCTCCGAAGTTACTTTTTCTTTTGAGGTTAAACCCTAGGTATCACACTTGAGTGTATTTAGTAAGAATTTATCGTCGATCTTCATTAAATTTACGTCTTTTCAAATCCCCCTTCGTGGTGAAGATTAAGCTACGTGACATCCTCAAATGCCGTTTTTTATTACAGCGAGAACCCATTGCTATCTATGAACGTTCGTGTAGCATGACGTTTAACTTTGGATATCTTGCTGTTTATTTTTGTCCGTCACAAGCGCATCATGATAAGTTTTTCGTTTAATGGTCCCATTTTCATTGCTGCATTTTATGATGGAAACTCTGCTAACCTTTTTTGAGATAATTTTTAATATTTCATTATGTATTGCTATTTTTCTGTTATTTTTATGAGGCAATCATTATTTCCCGAAATTTTCCATTGTATCAAGAGACTTGGTAGAGTCTCGGGACAAGTACATTGACCCGTCTGCTGGCCCGAGACTCTCGCTGAGTTATACTTTTTCTGAATAAAACGATTCGCCGTGGTGGGGGTAAAATTGACAAGTGATTTTTTTGACTTACGAAACTTCTGAGTCATCTGAGGCTTTGAAAATTGAACCGGAGATGAATTAATAAATTCTCTTTCGATTCCACCCAAAATCAGTATGATCGGTGGCGTAATTACTGAGAAAAAACTTTGCACGGACTCAGGATGATGCAAAAGTTACCAACACATTCAAGAATTTATGTGTCCGTATTTATAAACACCATCAAAGGCACTTTGATGCTCTCGAGTTTCTGATTCGTTGGATCTGACGACATCCATTTTTAGACGTTATGATTGGTTGTTGATGATTGGAAATCTGACGTCAAATTCAGAACGTAGCACACGGTAGCACAACAGATAATTAAAAAACGTAGCACGGTAACAGGAATCATAAATTCAATCGATATACACTACCGGTCAAAAGTTTCCGGCCAAAAGTCCGGAAAAGTTCTCGCACTCTTTTTTGTGCCACGACGCCGCTAGTCAATATATCGGAATGCAACATGACGCATTTTAAAGCAGAGATACTTGGCTTCAATTTGGGTTTTTTTGAAAAGTTTCTACGACTTTTTTTACGGGTGCTACATCGCATTGAAACGGTTCGTTTTTTGGCGTTATTTTTATCGTTTTCAACTGGACCACGTTTGGAGATAAAAATTTTTGTTCTTAGTTTTGCGAGCGCGTCTTCAAAGGCACAAGCCTCAGCGTCAATTTTGTTTTTTACGATTTGATACGATTTATGAGTTTGATATGATTTTTTTTTCGCAGCATTATCTTGTTTTTAGTAAAAAAAGACAAATTTTATAAATTGACGTGTACCGCGAGAACTATTAGATTTCGAGGGATGTTGCAAGAATACAAAAAGTTGCATCTGGGATTGTTTTAGTCGCTGGAATTTTTTTAGATTTTTTTTTCGAACATTTTTTTTTATCAATTTTTCAGTGGAACCTCAAGTGCATTGATTTTCATAAATCGAAAACAATGGGAGTTTTGATACAATATTAAGATAGAAAACAGTTCCACTTTTTAATTTCCAGTTCATTAAAATTTTTTCGAAATTTTTTGGAAATTTTTTTGTTCGAAAATTTTTTTTTGCACGTAAATTATTTGATCCGGGTTGTGAAATTGCAGATCGTCGTGTTATTATGAATCGAAATTTGATACTCGGCATTATTTCGTGTTTGATCAATGATATCACAATTGAATGGTAAATGTATGCAACTCCTTATTTCGTTAACATAATAAAAATGCTCGTCTTTTATCATGTTTAAAAATTAAAATTTCTGTTGCAACTAAAATGCTTTACTGCCCCCATTTAACTCCGGTAAGATACTTGCACTTCATAACAAGCGATTTGAGATGCTATGGAACGCTCTAGAGAAACGAACTGCAATAAAGACGAAAAACCTAAAAATTTTCAGACAAAAAAATTTCCCAAAAGATCCGAACACATTTTAGTGAACTAGAAATAAAAAAGTGAAACTGTTTTCTGTCTTAATGTTGTATCAAAACCCCCATTGTTTTCGATTTATGACAATCAATGCACTTGAGGTTCCACTGAAAAATTGATAAAAAAAAATGTTCGAAAAAAAATCTAAAAAAATTCGAGCGACTAAAACAATCCCAAACGCAACTTTTTGTATTCTTGCAACATCCCTCCAAATCTAATAGTTCTCGCGGTAGACGTCAATTTCTAAAATTAGTCTTTTTTTACTAAAAACGAGATAATGCTGCGAAAAAAAATCGTATCAAACTTTCTAAAAAATAAAATTGAAGCTGAGGCTTGTGCCTTTGAAGACGCGCTCGCAAAACTAAGGACAAAAATTTTTATCTCCAAACGCGGTCCAGTTGAAAACGATAAAAATAACGCCAAAAAACGAACCGTTTCAATGCGATGTAGCACACGTAAAAAAAGTCGTAGAAACTTTTCAAAAAAACCAAATTGAAGCCCAGTATCTCTGCTTTAAAATGCGTCTTGTTGCATTCCGATATATTGACTTGCAGCGTCGTGGCACAAAAAAGAGTGCAAGAACTTTTCCGGACTTTTGTCCGGAAACTTTTGACCGGTAGTGTATATATATATATGGGGCATTCCATGTCAAATCAGCCACTTCAAAACATTTGGATTTTTGATTTGATTCAAAAATTTTCACGTTGTTATAACCATTGAAAGGAGCTCTCTTGATGTTTTTTAGAATTTTTAGTCAATTGGATAATAAGTTATAATTTTTGGAAAAAAATAGAGATTTTTTTTTCTTTTCCTTATAACTTTCCGAAAAATGGGCCGAATTGAAGTTTTTTTTTTAACTTGAGTGTTTTTTTCTGTTCTTTTCGAAGATATTTTTAAAAAAATTATTGGTGTAGATTTTAATCAATTTTTCGCAGTTTTAAGCAAAAAACCATGAATTTCAGGCAATAAGACACTTTCAATTTTTTTCGAAAAAATTCTTAAAAAAACTTCACTAATCCAACGATTTTTAAGACCAGTTGCGTTATGGGATCTCGTTTGGTTATATTTTTTTCGTAATGTTGAAACAAAAATTCACCAATAAAATCTTAGTTTTAGGCCTGGACATTCAACCAAAAGTGATGTTTCATACGTGCAATACCATTTTGAATTATCGATCCTAACAAACGAAGTGTCGAATAGCAGTTCAAAAAGTTTAACCCCTAGGAAAAAAAAGGTACGGACAAGTACATTGATGGTCCCTCGTTCGCTGATAATTCAATCCATAAAACAAACTTTAAAAAAAATTTTTATAAAAAATTGCCAAAAAAATTATTTTATAAAAAAAAATAGAGAACAATTCGAAAAAAAATTCACAAATCTTGAAAAAACATTATCTTTAAAAACAAACTAACCTGTATCTATTTTTCAAAGTGTTAAAAGAATCAAATAACAAGTAAAAAATAAAAACCGAAAAATCGTGCTTGAAATCATTTTGGAAACCGATGCCTCATTCTTCTTATTTGATTCGAACAGCTAAATCAATTAAAAAAAAATCCATCTAATTTACGTGCAGCATTAAAATTTATTATATCAATTTGAGGCCAAGTATTTTCTAATAAAGTGAAAAAAGTTACCATTTGAGTTACGTGCAGCACTAAAATTTATGATATCAATCGAAGGACAAGTAATTTATGAGTAACTCCAAATTTCAACATTATGGAATTGTTCTAAGAAGCTTTTAAATCCAAAAAAATCACATGCAAGCTAGTTATTTCTTACTCTATGGTGGCAGAGACTTATAAGAAAATTGATCCTTTTCAGACTTTCTGGAGCTTCTGATATTATTCACAATATTCGACGTCGATTGGATCGATACAAATTATATTTAAATATGAGTTAAAAGTACTTGTCCGGCCCATCACTTTCCATTTATTCAGAGATAATATAGTCTCGGCGAGAGCCTCGGGCCAGCAGACGACAGGGCTGTCAATGCACTTGTCCCGAGCTTCTACCGAGTCTCTTGACAGCGAAGGTCGTCATAAGCCATTGATGAGATGGAAACTATCGGTGGGACAGTTTCGATCTGGCGAGATCGTTGTTGCAATCCTTTTGGGTTGAAGAGGCACTACAAAATAAACGATTTACGATCGGCATCCGAGGATGCTAAAAAAAATGTGTTCAAGTAAAGATTGCTTACCTAATGATATTTCAATCTTAGCGTTGTCACTATCATCATAGTATTAACCCGTTATCAATGATCATTAGAGATATTCTATGCCAAAAAATAGAGCACCGTTGATGCGTCTTACTTAAACCAAATTTTTTTTAAGTATCCTCGGATGCCGAATGTAAATCGTTTATTTTGTAGTGCCTCTGCAATCCAAAGGGATTGCAACAATAATCTCGCCAAATCGGAACTGTCCCACCGATAGTTCCCCTCTCATTAATGGCTTATGACTACCTTCTCTATTAAATTTTTCGAACTGCGAATATTTAAACATAATTTGTATCGATCCAATCGACGTCGAATATTGTGAATAATATCAGAAGCTCCTGAAAGTCTGAAAAGAATCGATTTTCTTATAAGTCTTTGCCACCATAGAGTAAGAAATGACTGGCTTGCATGTGATTTTTTTGGATTTAAAAGCTTTTCAGAACAATTCCATAATGTTGAAATTTGGAGTTACTCATAAATTACTTGTCCTTCGATTGATATCATAAATTTTAGTGCTGCACGTAACTCAAGTAGTAACTTTTTTCAATTCATTAGAAAATACTTGACCTCGAATTGATATAATAAATTTTAATACTGCACGTAAATTGGATGGAATTTTTTTCAATTGATTTAGCTGTTTGAATCAAATGAGAAGAATGAGGCATCGGTTTCCAAAATGATTTCAAGCGCGATTTTTCGGTTTTTTATTTTTCACTTGTTATTTGATTCTTTTGACACTTTAAAAAATAGATACAGATTAGTTTTTTTTACAGATAATGTTTATTCAAATTTTGTGACATTTTTTTCGAATTGTTTTATATTTTTTTTTATAAAATAATTTTTTTGACAATTAAAAAAAAAAATTTCAGATTTTTTTTATGGATGTAATTATCAGCAAACTAGGGATCATCAATGTACTTGTCCCAACCTTTTTTTTCCTAGGGGAAGTTTATGGTTTGATATCAAGTCTTTTTTCTTAAAAGTTCCTTATTTATATTCAGATGACTATATCATTTTAGTTTAAATTTCTATGAATTATTCATGATTTTCGGATTACAAGGTTGGTTTTCACGAAAAAAGACCTATTTTTCATCAAAATTCTTCTGGAAATATTTCGTCACACGTCCGTTCTTGGACTTTGGGGATTTTTTTCCTAGAACTCCAATATGTTATGCTTATTGGGAATGCAAGAGCACGGTGGAAAGCGGGTTGTAGGCCGTGATATGCTTTTCGGCTTATAATTTTGGTTTGCACGAAAAAAGACCTATTTTTTGTCAAAATTGTACCAAAAATATTTCGTCACAGGTCTGTTCTTGGACCGTGGTGATTTTTCCCCTTGTCTTCTAATATGTTTTGTCCATTGGGAACTCAAGACCATGGAGCAATGCGTGTTGCGGGCCGAGATATGATTTTCGGCTTATAACGTTAGAAAAAGAAAGGAAAAGAGGAAAGATAGATCAAATTAAAGACACAACAAATCCAACAGAATTGGCCATTTTTGAATGTCGTTTTTGCATTCTGAATCATTTTTGCATTCTGAATTGCATTTTTGTGTCATCCAAAACGTGCCCCAATGAAATATATTTCCAAAGTTTGCAAGTGGCCGCTGAGATTCAATTATATTCAGTTTGATAGTTGCAGAAAAAAGGCACCCGGAAACATTTATCATGTGAGAACTCAATGAAGCAAAAAAACTGAGCGTACTTAATTCAACAGACCAACAGAATTCAAAGATGTTTAAGGTACCTGCGCACTGGTTTTGGAAAAAAACAATTTCAGCAGAATTTAAAAATGAATTTAGAAATTTAAAAACTCAGAATAGAATAGAAAAAGGAAAATTTAGAAAAGCTGAAGACGTTTGTGATAAATTTTTGAGATTACATGTTACGGTTGGAGTAAAAAATTGAAATGATTGGCACATATGCTGCGACACAAAAATATGAAAGTTTGAAGGTATTCGCTCCATACCGCAGTAATACAAGCTTCAATACTATTAAAAAAAAACACTCAAAAGTTGCTGAATCAAGTTCCATTACATATTACCATAATCAAAGATAGGGGGTGATACTTAGCACATATACTTATCGACAGAAATTTTAAAGTTCACAGATATCTGCTGCGATTCAATGTATGTGCGCAATGAGCTTGGAGCACAGAGATTTCAAATCCATTCATAAATGAGCAACTGAAGATTTTTCTAATGAATTTTTCACTTTATATTTATGTTATAGTGAGAGTCAAAAAGTAAAATGAATGATACAATATATAAATTTTATAGTTTGCAGATTTTTGCTGTATTTCAATGATTCAAATCTGTAGTATTCAAGTGAAAAGTTGTTAGAATAAGTCATGATGCTACATTAAAATGACATAGTGCACATAACATTCAGAAATTCTGTAGGTTCCCATGATGTTGGCAGGTATTATACTTAATCGCATCCAAAACTTAGCACCTGTAGACTTATCGTAATGAATGTTTTCACCAATAATTCCACATTTGCAGTTTGCAGAATAGGAATACTCAACATACACGTCATTTCATAAGTATTGTTGTCTACATTTGTGTTTGTCTACCGCATTCCGAAGATTCAACTTTTCATATTATCAGCAAAAAAAGCATCCAAAGATTTTTTGGAACAAGTTTCAAAATTTATTACTCGACAGACCAGGTGGAAAAAGAATAACTACACTTATATCAAGACCAGAAATTGTATTTAGAATCTGATGTACAAAATGTGCGATTGATGATCATAGTTGGAAACCTCTTGAATCACGTTACCACAGTCAGCATGAAGAAGTAGTAGAAAATCAGAGGACACATCTCAGGCAACGAATTAATAATATGTATCGATGCGCTGCAAACCAATGGAGTCAAAACAAGGATCGGAAAGAGCAGAGCCAAACTCAATAGGAAGCATGATATGGGAATATTGAAAAATAATGATGACACAAGAAATCAATTAGAAAACATTTATTCGATTGGAGTTTCTCACATTATATACTAACAGTTCCGTGTGTTCTTGATTTATTAATTATCAACCATAATATTTCATATCGCAAAAAGAAAATTTGACGTTTTAGGTTGACGAACATTTTTCCTTACAACTTCCAGACCTATTTTTGATAAACTGATTTGCCTTATTTATATTATTCACTAACTATGCGAACGTTTGTTACATTTGTCCCGCACTTCGTAACGTCAAACCCCGACCGGTTCGTTACGACACAGCTATCAAAGGGAACTCGCATATATAACCTACATTACTACACATGATATATAATCACGCAACCGACGATATATGCACACTTGACAATATTCCGCGCACTCTGGTTTAATTGAAAGATTATCTCAGTTGACACTTATTTCCAATCGAACGAAATAATGAAATATTGAAAAGTTTCGTTGACATAGGCACCGCGCATTTTTTTATATTTTTCATTTTCACACACAGATCACAGTCTACATTTACGCTGCCGCTTTTATACCGGTTCAGTATACCACAAGTTTTAACAAAATAAATATTAGTATACACTTTGTTAGATGACGCGAAAATTATTTTTATTTTCCCGTACGCACTTCCTAACATCATAACCCCAAACGTCAACACGACGTGAAACTTCGGCTGGTGACTTTCGAGTGATTTCGAGTTCTCGAGCTCCTCAGCTTTCCGCCCAACTTCCTTGCTCTTTTTATTGAATTTCATTGGTCCAAAAGTTCTCTCACCTTTCATTGGTTGCAGCAAAATTTCTCTCACCAGGGATTGGTGATCATGGGGGCCAAGGGGCCTATGTTTGTAGCGGTTGGAGTACGCGTATACAGATGCGTCAAATCCTGAATGTGTTAGTAACTTTTGCATAATCTTAAGCCCGTGCAAAGTTTTTTCTCAGAAATTATGACACTGATCATGCTGATTTTGGGCTCATTCGACAGAGAACTCCTTAATTAGCTGAAAGTTCAATTTTCAAACCCGTACATAACTCATGAGTTTTGTAATTTAAGAAAATCACAAGCGAATTTTACCCCCACCACCGCGAATCGTTTTATTCAGAGAAAGTATAGTCTCGGCGAGAGCCTCAGGCCAGCAGACGACAGGGCTGTCAATGTACTTGTCCCGAGACTCTACCGAGTCTCTTGATTTATTAGTAGAAAATCAGCTACTATAAAAAATCTCAAAATCTTGCTTTCTAACAATAAGAACGATGCCAACCCAATTTTTTAAATAATAATCAGAAGATAGAAATTTGTATTTGGATGAGAGTTGAGAATACTCTTCCAATCCAAGCAACGGTGAAGTCAGGAGTTACTTTCCGATAGCATAAACTTATATGGAATCCGAAACCGTTCTCATTTCCTGTAATACACAAAGGAATTTATTGCTCATCAATAAAAAAATACACTTTGTACAATAAAAGTTTTCGAACATTTAAGATAATCCCCCAGTTCATATTGCAATAACAACAATTTTTACTTCTCATGTCTATTAGCGAAGGCATTCTATTCGGTATAAGAACTAACCTATACTATTGGTGTTTGAAACGTTTTCAAGCGAGATTTTTTTGTTTGTTACATTTACAATGTTTTTGAGTGGTGTCTTTGACTTTGGTAACGTTTCATTTGAAATTTTTTTGTATATAATGTTTTTTCCTTATTTAGATTTTTATTTTAATACAATGTTTTTTCCTAATTTTTTTTTTTTATCGAATTAGATTTTTCTTTCAATGTAATTTCCTGATTTGTAAATTTTTTTCTCAATTGTTATGTTGAAATAATTTTCAGGAGGGTTTATCATTTTTTTTATAATTAAAAAAAAAAATTTTTAATAGTTTTTTTTATGGAATTATTTTTTTTAATTTATGGTTTATAGTCATAGGGTACTCACTCAGTCAAATGGATTACCTTGGAGAAAAAATTGAAAGGAGCTATTATAAAAAATATATTCGTGCTGTTTACACAAAAAATCATACCTTCTTTCATTTTCAATTACATTTGAGTAAAGGAAAAAATTTACTTATGCTCTTTCTAACATCCGTTTCTTTCGTTTCGTTCTTTTTCGTTTCACTTCTTTCATGAAGTACGCATCCTTCAAATCTATAGAACCCATAAAATCATTTTTGGATAATAACCCCAGAACAGTTCTCATGTCTTCTAATTTATTTAAAGTATTGAGTTTGGATAAATTTATTCAATTTTGCTAAATTAAAAATAAATCGAAATGAGCCATCAGGTTTCGGAACAAAGAAATAAGATATAAATTCTCCATCACAGTGAGAACATTCCTCAATAGCACCTTTTCTTAATAATTCTTTAATTTCGTTATCGATTTTCCTCCCTTCGTTTTTTGAAAAATTTTTTTCTTTTGTAATACAATTCTGAACAGGTGTCTTAACAAGAGGGATTCTGTAATCCTGTTTGCACTTTTTTATAATGAATGCAATTAAATTAAAATCTTTAGGAGATAATTTTCTCAATTCCTTCTGTATGCATATATGTGATGCATCAGATCGAGAAGAGCCCTGATTTTTATTTCAATGAAAAGTGATGGGACGGACAAGTACTTTTAGCACATATTTGTGAGACTAACTTTTCGATTGGTACTTCGCACGAGTTACCGTCCATCGATCCAATGATCGAGACGCTTAGATGTTGGGAGCGCGTTTCTCCCTCCTCACGCATTTTCGGATTTTCGCGAGCTCGCTATTGCCAAAATTCTCGCTCTCTTGCTCCGGGACCGTCGAACGGGAAGCTTCGTGGCGAAGGAAAGATTGTTGGGTCAACTAATTACCTGGATCCGCTATCAATTGGGTGCGGCCGCCCCGATTTCAAGAAATATCATCCCGAAGGCATTTTCAATCGTTCTACGAGTGCCCGCCAGCATTTCCCCAGTTCCCGGAGTATAGAGCCAACGAGGGATCAAACGACTAACGAGATAAGTTCACGAATCCCATTTCTTTTTCTCCGAGTATCATCGTCGTCGCTCGTCGTGTCAACGGCGACCGTCTTCAGGCCTCTTGTATAAGTGAATGTGTGTGTGTGTGTCTGAGTGGGAGCGCGTAATGTGTGCGGGAGAAATTTTGTGCTAAAATAAAAATTTATCATTGTTTAACCATTTATATTTGTGACGAATCTCGGAGTTCGGCTCCACAATTTTTTCAATTTCTAATAAATTCGTTGTACTCTGGAAAATTCAAAATTAACCTTGTTTGAGTGTATCATTTTTTGAATTATTCATCTATATACCACAGAAAAAAAATTAAATGTTACAATTGGCGCCCAACAACGTGGCCGAAACCCACACAAAATAAAATAGATTTCTGTCTGTGTATGGCAGAGGAAAAACAGAACGTATACGTGACATTTTCAGGACGTTCCTCTAAACAAAAATTTAACAGTCTAAATTTCAAAAACAGAAATAGAATGCCAATCATCAGAGATGACGAGAGAGACAGCGGAGCGTCTCAACGAAGCGCGATCGATTTGGAGTGGGAGAAAATCAATCAAGAGAGAGCGAAATTAGAGCAATTGAAGGCTAATCTCGAGGCTCAAACTAAACGTCAACAAACAGCTCGGAACGGAGATGAGAACCAAGCTCGCGAAACAACACGAAATTTGACAGAGGATTTAACTACAATCGTGAGTAATGCCCATGGTATTCAGATTGATATCAAAGTCCCCACTTTTCGAAACGAAATAGAGAAAAACCCTGTAGAATTCTTGGATCAGTTGGAAAAATTTCTAAAATTAAAAAATGTCCGAGAAGAAAGAAAAATGGCGATTGTGGAGCATGCTCTTGAGGGGAAAGCGAGTTCTTGGTTTAATTTAAAAGAAAACATTGATAATTTTAATAGTTTCAAGGAACAATTTCTCCAGGAGTTCTATTCCATTCCCACTCAAGTGCGTTTTAAAAAACAGTGGATGGAAAAACGTTGTAATATTAATTCGGAAGCCTTGCAAAATTATTTCTATGATCAAGTAGCTCAAGCGCGATTTTTTATTCCCAAGCTGTCGGAGTTTGAGGTTAATTACAACATCGTACAACAATACCCTCCATGGATAAGAGAAACGTTATCGACTATAAACTTTGGGGACACGAATCTGATCGTTCAAGCATTAGGAAATTTAGACACAATTCGCGCTGAGAAACATAGAGACGACAGAAATAAAATGGGAAATAATTTTCAATCGCGAAATCAAAATATAAAAGTAAATGAAATGAGAGCGAATATAGGAGAAAATATTAAGGATGACAATACATATAATGCTAGAGGTTGGAACGCGGGTAGGTCGTATAAAAGAAATCGGAGCCGTCATAATCCGCCATACGCAAAAACAGACGGACAAAGTCAACAGAGCTATCAAAATCCCAATTTCGCTCTTCCCGATACTCGTTTTCCCCCGCCGTTACAATCAGGCGCGTATCAAAACAATGTAAATTATGATTATCGATCCAATAGTAGAAATGATTTAAACTGAGAGGTGGCGCGTTGTACTCCGTTCCGACATCGTGTCAGAGATATTTTGATTTTGCAGAAGAATTGAGTGCCAACTTAGAAAAAGGAACGGAATCCTTATCTGACGAAAAAATAAAAATTACAAAATGTTCGCATATTAAAGTAAAAATTGCTGGAATGGAAGTAATGGCTCTCCTGGATACGGGAAGTCAGGTGACGGCCATTTCGGAAAATCTGTATAAAGAAATAAAAATGCGTCAAAAACTTGAAACTTTGCCCGTATCAAACATAGTGGTGTCGACGGCAATACAGAAAAAGACTACGGCAATCAAGTGGCAAAGCTATTCTAACATATTCATTGAAAAATTATGTATCGGCACGGTATTTTTAGTGATTCCGTTTTTAACATCCGACATGATACTGGGAAACGATTGGATGTCAAAAAATGAAGTGGTTATGGATTATAAAAAAATGCGAATCGAAGTAAAGGAATATTGTTTATCGACTGGAACCGCATTATTCGAGCGGGGATCCGCGGAAGCGTTAGTGCCCGTGAAAAACGGCACCATTGGCCCAAGCTTGGTGCAGTACCGCGCCAACTATACGCGATGGTTGGACGACCGTTGGCAATATAACTCGGCCAACCGTAGCACCACGGTTGGAGTGATAGCTACGGTCCTACGGTAGGCTAGCGCTTGGGACCAGTATCGGCCCAGCGTTAGTTTGGACAACGGCCCAACGCTGGGCCGGTGTTTGCCCAATGCTAGCCCCACATTCACTCAGCGTCATTCCCCAGCGAATGCCTGTTATCGATTATTTAATTAAATAATATTTATTTTCAATCATGCTTATTTTATCACCCTATACAATTATCCGTCATTGTGGAAATTTTAATTAGTTAAAAAAAAAACAGTTCTTTATATTTTCTTTAGAGTTGAAATTTTTCAGAGGGGATTTGAACTGCCTACCTACAACTTTCCTACCTAATGCCTACCTAGTTTGTCCGAGACGCTAACCACTACACTATCGACTACTTCCTATTTTTGTATCAACATTCTCAAAATAAAATATTGGGCCCATTCTGGTATTGTATCATATGTGTACATATTGAAATCACTTTTTTAATTCTCAACCGATTTAGACCAAATTTGGTACACAACTGTAAAATACCCGGAAACAAATTTTCATGTAATTCGATAACTTATTAGCTCGTACGAGTTTTGATAAGAAAATTGAAAAAAGTTTATCCTTCAGCCGATTAATAATATTAATAATTAATATGACTATATTTATAATTATGACTATATATTAATATAGTCAATTATATTAATATATATAGTCAATATATATTAATATGACTATAAATTAATGACTATATTAATAATTAATAAAGTCGAAAAAATTAAATGACTAATCTGTATATTATTAAAAGATACACGGCCCGTCTTGAATCTTTCTGCCTACACTTTACCTCAATACTTAGCGTCAAGACGCTGCCGCGTCTCTAGATTATTATTGTTATTATTATTGATATTATTGTCGTTATTATTATTGTTATACAAGAAATCTTAATTCATTTGCAATATCAAAAAAATGAAGATAACACAACATGTATCCACTAAATATTATATATACTGAAAAAAAAAATTGCTTCAAAGAGTCGATTATTATTTGGTGAGTGCGAGCAACAAAATATTCTTGGATTAATAACAACAAATTGGTTGATGAACAACTAATGGATGACCAGAAGTTGATCATCAATTGCTGCCGTTGCAAGACAGTGCTGGCTGAGCCTAGGCTGATGAGCGGATACCGATTGTATATCTAGCAATATAGCAGGTACAGATTTTAAAAAATAAGGCGAGCAGTATTAACCCGAGGTATGGGACAATGATGGCCTCCAACGGTTGGCTGCCAGTCATGAACCGACACCGGCCCAAGCGTGGGCGATTGTCGGGTGCCAATGCTCAAATTCTTCATTGGCTATAAGCGTGGGCAAATATGCTGGCCCATGCTCGGGCCCAACGTCGAGTCCCAACGGTTGGCTGCCAGTTATAAACCGACACCGGCCGAGGGTTGGCTGGTTGTCGGGTCCCAATGCCCAAGTTTAGCATTGACTAAACGTGGGCAAACATGCTGGCCCGTACTCGGGCCCAACGCTGAGTCCCAACGGTCGTTTACCCAGTATCGAGCCAAGCATCGGCCATATGGTAAGCATCGGCAATTTTTTCACGGGTGTGTTCCCAGGATAAGGAAGGGATGAGAATTTATATAATTAATGTTGATGAGTTAAATAAAGAAATTTGTTCAGAACTTGAAATAGTGTCGGGTGATACACGGCGAGAGACGAACGTGGAGAGTGATCCGGAAAATGAAAACGCAAGTAATGATCGTGAAAATATGGCTCACTCCGTGAAAATAATCGCAAATGAAACTCGGAATACGAATGATAGAGCACGCATGTGTTCGGCAGCGGATATCGTACAAGAATCGCGGGGGAGTTCTGTCTCGCCGAGAGACGAAAACGAAAGAGAAATTGCTCTATTGTTAGATAAATATCAAATGCTTTTTTCGGACAAGCCGGGATGTGCGCGCGGTTATGAACACCAGATTCGCTTGAACACATCGAATCCGCGTATTCGATTCAACTACCCAGTTCCGCAGCATTTGAGAGATTCAGTTGCCAAAGAAATAGACGAGATGATGAAAAATCGAGTCATTGAAAGATCGATAAGTAAATTTTGTAATCCCCTGCGAATCGTAAAAAAGGAAAATGGAGCGGTGAGAATTTGTCTCGATGCGCGGCATTTAAATAAAGTCATTGATGATGATCAGGAATCTCCACCGCTCGTCTCGGAGTTACTACAAAAATATTATGGAGCTCGTTATTTCTCGAAAATAGATTTGACTCACGGCTATTGGCAGATTCCCCTTCACACAGATTCGCGCCCGTATACATCCTTTCTCTTCGAATCGAATTTGTATCAATTTTGTCGCATTCCTTTCGGCTTAAAGACTGCAGGAAGCGGATTCATTAGGTCGCTCAGTTTTGCGTTAGGAAAGGACCTGAATGATTATATCTCATGTTATATAGACGATATTGTTATTGGAACTCAAACAATTGATAAACACAGGGAGATTTTGAATGAAGTCTTCAAACGTTTGCTGGAATACAATTTCACCTTGAAACTGTCGAAATGTGCATTTTTTCGAAAATCAGTACCGTTTTTAGGGTTTATTTTATCTAGTGAAGGAGTAGTGCCCGAACCATCGAGATTAGCCGTTATTATGCAATTTTCCGAACCAAAGGATAAAAAACAGTTGCAACAGTTCTTAGGGGTGTGCAACTACTATCGACAATTCAATCCTCGACAAAGTGAATCGGTGGCACTAAAGAAGGAGACTTTGTGGCAGTAGAATTCAGTGCATTCTGTTGCCTTTCGAAATTTGAAAGAAGATTTCGCCCAATGCGTATGTTTAAAGCACATAATACCTGGTCGCTCATTCCGGTTGCAAACGGATGCCAGTGACCAAGGCGTTAGCGGGATTCTTTACCAAATAGACGATGAGAGTAATCACAATGTTGTTAGTATTGTTTCACGCTGTCTAACGAAATGCGAGGTAAATTATACTACGACAGAGAAGGAACTTCTCGCCATCGTTTATTCAGTGAATAAATTTCGCCCATATTTGATTGGGTCCTCTTTTGAAATTATTACTGACCATCAATGTTTAACTTTCTTGAATTCTACTACAGTGAGTAATTCTCGAATCGCGCGATGGTGTTTGTTGCTCCAAGAATTTTCTTTTCGTATTACGCATTGCCGAGGAGTTGACAATTCCGTTGCCGATTTCTTTAGTCGAAATCCTGATCGTCGATTTCACGAGGAAAATGAGAAAAGTCTCGTGATATCGACGCTTCATCAGTATTTTCTACCATCCGAAAGGACAGAGCCCTCGTCGCTAATCACAATTGCCATGTTGGATTACGACGCGACTCTGACTCGAAAACTGAAAAAGTTGAGTGAATGGCAACTCAAAGATAAGGTTGTGAAAGAACTGATGGAAAGCTGTCGCTCGGAGTTTCCGCCTAATAATTTCGTAATCCATAACGATATATTGTTTCACAGCGAGAATAATGATCGGGATTGGAAAATTGTCATTCCCCTGGAACTTCAGCAAGAATTGATTGGAGAAATTCATGCTAAATTGGGTCATCCGGGAGTTTTTAAAACAGTCACGTATCTGAAGAAATGTTATTACTGGCGAAAGATGCAAGCCCAAGTAAAGCGATTTATTTTAGAATGCGACTTGTGTCAGCGAGTAAAATACCTCAATATTTCCATGGAGGGGGAGCATAAATTTATCGCGTCAAAAGGTGTGTTGGATTTGATTAGTGTGGATCTTTATGGTCCTCTCCCCGTGGGAAGAGGAGGATGTCAATACATTTTTGTCCTGCTTGATGTTTTCTCCAAATACGTAGCACTTTATCCTTTGAAGAAAGCGACAACCCAGGCATGTTTGGGCAGAATTCTCCGAGATTTTGTTCCTAAGATTGGCCTGCCTCAGCGTATCCTGTCGGATCATGGTACGCAATTTACCTCGGGGGCTTGGGGGAGTGGGTTGGAAAAAATCGGGATTCGACCCCTATTTAGTTCCATCCGACACCCACAATCCAATCCCACCGAGCGCGTAATGAGAGAGTTGGGTCGATTATTTCGCACTTTATGTTCCGACAGGCATACCAAGTGGGTACAATATGTCTCAAAAATTGAAGAAATCCTCAATGTTACCGTGCATCAGAGCACAGGATTTTCTCCTTACGAAGTACATTTTGGTAAACCGGTACAAGACAAAATCAAGAAATTATTGAGCTTTCCAGACTCTCGGGAGCTGTCCCACGAATACGTTATTACACTGGCTAAAGAGAATATGTTGTATAGTTTTAATCGTCGAAAAAAGCAACAACGAACGATCTCAAAAGTTGAATTGAACGTTGGGGATCTCGTTCTATTGAGAGTTCGCCACTTGTCGAATGCTTTTGACAGGGTAACAAAGAAATTTTTCCATCTGTTTGAGGGTCCTTACAGGGTTCTGAAGCGAATAGGTGACAACGCGTTCGTATTGTGCGAAGCGAATAATGACTCGAGAGAAATTGGGACTTATAATAGATGGAATCTGAGAAAATATCATGTGCGTTCCTTATGATGTTCCTCTGTATATATATATTCATGCTGGTAAATAATTTCCTCTGCTTGGTTTCAGTCTCTCATGGTTGATTGGTCTCCGCAAGCTCTCGCAGAGCACAAACGAAAAGGACTAACTTCTTTACATAAGTTTGAGTGACGATAACCAGAAAGAAAAATTGTATTATTTTATTTTATTTTTTTTTTATTTTATTAGTGATATGTGTGAGTATGAGTGTTTCTGCGTTGAAGAATAGAAAACTGTTTTTATATCCAGTCTTGTCGCGTCTATTTGATGGAGTTCTGGGGGGCATGAGTTCCACGCGTTACCAACGATTTTCGGATGTCCTTCTAAAACTTGACATCGCTCATGGAACCTTCCGAGCTCTGATTTTCGGCAAGATTCTCACTCCAGTATGTCATCGTTACCCAAGAATCTACGGATATGGTAATTCAAGGGAATTTTGGAACCGAAGGTCACGGCTCTCGCTTTTTGGAGGGGACTATGAGTCGCCGCTTATCGTCATGCAACCGTTCTACCTGGAGCCAGGAACGCATCACTGGATTTTCGTCGATTTTATGTGCTTTCCTCGTCTATCAGAGGAATTCCATAAAAGGGGGAGTGTTGTGAGACCAACTTTTCGATTGGTACTTCGCACGAGTTACCGTCCATCGATCCAATGATCGAGACGCTTAGATGTTGGGAGCGCGTTTCTCCCTCCTCACGCATTTTCGGATTTTCGCGAGCTCGCTATTGCCAAAATTCTCGCTCTCTTGCTCCGGGACCGTCGAACGGGAAGCTTCGTGGCGAAGGAAAGATTGTTGGGTCAACTAATTACCTGGATCCGCTATCAATTGGGTGCGGCCGCCCCGATTTCAAGAAATATCATCCCGAAGGCATTTTCAATCGTTCTACGAGTGCCCGCCAACATTTCCCCAGTTCCCGGAGTATAGAGCCAACGAGGGATCAAACGACTAACGAGATAAGTTCACGAATCCCATTTCTTTTTCTCCGAGTATCATCATCGTCGCTCGTCGTGTCAACGGCGACCGTCTTCAGGTCTCTTGTATAAGTGAATGTGTGTGTGTGTGTGTCTGAGTGGGAGCGCGTAATGTGTGCGGGAGAAATTTTGTGCTAAAATAAAAATTTATCATTGTTTAACCATTTATATTTGTGACGAATCTCGGAGTTCGGCTCCACAATTTTTTCAATTTCTAATAAATTCGTTGTACTCTGGAAAATTCAAAATTAACCTTGTTTGAGTGTATCATTTTTTGAATTATTCATCTATATACCACAGAAAAAAAAATTAAATGTTACATATTTAAACATAATTTGCACCGATATGATATCGACGTCGAATATTGTGAATACCAGGGGATCCTGATTTTTTTTTGGATTTGAAAGCTTCTCAGAACAATTTCATATTGTGAAAAATTCTGTATTATAAACTAATAAAATACTCATTCGCCAATTGATGTTATAAATTTTAGTGCTACACATAACTCAGATGGTAACTTTTTTGATTCACTAGACTTTCTCAAGTTTCGGATGCTTCCGGTAGGAATGAATTTCTCACGTTCTATTTGAATTTTTTTTTCCTTTACAATATATTTGCGGATTTCAATTTTTTTCAATATAATGTTTTTTCATGATTTGTGAAAGCTTTTCTTAATTGTTTTGTTGAAATTATTTACAATTGATTTCGTAATTTTTTTTACATACCATTATGTTTTGAATTTTTTTCATTCGTCATCCGATGTACTCGTCACTTTGTATGAGCTGTTGAAAGACGATAAATGGCAAAAAAATTGAGATTTTTTGGCACATCCTAATATGACATAGATGGATCTATGGAGAGGGAGTGAGAAAGAGAAGAAGAAAACTCGAGTGGAGACTCTGGCAACTAAAATTCCAATTGTATTGCGAGAGTTATAAATAAAATTGTGCTGAGTTACACGAGGGTCGTCCGTCCCACGTAAATCGCGTGGTCGGTAGTTTCTAGCGCGAAAGACGAGCACCACTCCCAGACGTGTATCCCTATGAATATAGACACACTTATACCCGTACACCCAAGTACCCACGCACATATTTTCATCAGATATTGCGCAGAATACATAAACGAATATAGCTAGTACCTTCCATTTACGGGTTTGCATGACCTCATGCATGGACGTTTTGATTGTTAAAGTCGTTGAAAGCGTATGCAACAACCCTATGAATAAATAATAATCAGCGATGTGGTATACGCTCTCCGAATGTTCAATCAACGTTCGACTATGTACCAACACAGTATTTTTCCAGCTATATATGCAAAGATTTATGAAAAGTCGTTGTGACGTTATTAAAGCCGTAATGGCCAAAGGACATTGCGGTGGTATCAAGATTTTCATGGATGAGGCGTTCACAAGGAAATAAATAATTGCAGTGAAGCGAAAGATTTACGGGTTATTGTATTTTTATTTCAATAGACACAGTTCACTTTTTTTATTCACCGCTGAACAGTAAAAAGGCCTTCACCATGTATCCTTCATCCTTTGTGAATGAAGCAAAGAAAAAAATCGCCGAATACTTTCGCCTAAATTTTTATTTTTCCGCCCAAGTTTTTATGATGAAATTTTTTTATTTAAAAATTTCCTCTCTCATGCTAATTTTTCGTTCCTATTATGTAAATTTTTTAATTACATTGAGTTAAGTAGGTAATTTAAATCAATAGTACATAATGTTTTAAGATTTAATGTAAAAACCATAAAAATCCCGTCTCAGGGAAAAAGTTAGGGCAAGTACATTGATGATCCCCCGTTGTCACATTGTATTATAAGAAGCGTAACAAATAATTTCATAAAAAAAAAATATGAATCTTTTCTTTTATTAATAATTTCAATTATTAATTTTTTTTTAAATTTTTAGTGCTTAAATCAGCTCAAGTAGAAAATGATTTAAACATACCGATTGAAAAAAAATATGCAAATCGAAAAAGAACATTATATTTAAAAAAGATTATAAATGTGCAACTATTTTGTGTAGTGAAGAAAAATATAAATAAAACGTGAGAAACATTTGAATACACCACTCGAGAAAATCGCAAACGTAAAAAGTCGAAAAATCTTGCTCGAAAAGATTTTAAAAACCGATGCCCCATTCTTCTTATTTCATTCTAATAGTCCAGTCACCTTGGCATAAGTTCTATTCAAGAGACCTGAGAGGTTAGCCAATTTTTTATAGGTTGTTTGGACCTATAGGAATATAGCCCTGAGTTTTCCAACAAATCCGACTTGCACTTTTGCAATAAAAAATTATTGAAAAAAAAATCGATTTTTTTGAGTTGGTGCTCAGGGAACGCATCTGATCGAAAAACTTAACGTATGAAAGTTGTTCGGCATAACGTCCTCTATAAAAAAGGTCTTATACAAAAATGCGCTATCATTCTTAATTAAGCAGTTAATTGCAAATAAAGACAAAAAATCACAAGTTTGTTTTTACTGCTACAATCGTTTGTTTGTAGAGTTATCGGTTTGAAATTCATATCAAGGTAGAGTCTCGGGACAAGTACATTGACAGCCCTGTCGTCTGCTACTGGCCCGAGGCTCTCGCCGAGTATACTTTCTCTGAATAAAACGATTCACGGCGGTGGGGGTGAAATTGGTAAGTGATTTTTTTGAATTACGAAACTTCTGAATGATCTGAGACTTCGAAAATTGAACTGGGGACTAATTAATAAATTCTCTTTCAATTCCGCCCTAAATCAGCATGACCGATGGTGTAATTGCTGAGAAAAAACTTTGCACGGGCTCAAGATTATACAAAAGTTACCAATACATTCAAGAATTTGTGTGTCTGTATATTATAACACCATCAAAGGCACTTTGATGCTCTCGAGTTTCTGATTGGTTGGATCTGACGACATCCATTTCTAGATGTTATGATTGGTTATTGAAATTGGTTGTTGATGTTTGAAAATCTGACAACAACTTCAGAACGTAACACGGCAGCACAGCAGACATTTAAAAAAGACGTAGCAAGGTAACACTAGACATAATTTCGATCGAAAGACGAGTATCAGTGTATAACTATATAGTTGTGATTGTAAAAAAAGTACAGTTAATAACTGAGTGAATTAAAAAAAAAAAAACAGACGTTTCTCAGCAATTACAGTTGTTTTATGCAGTTATCGTAATATATTATACATAGATAGCAAATTTGCGAAATTTCGCGTCATGTTGACGTTTGAGGTTATGATCCCTAGAGTGCTGTTGCGTGCGGAGTGTAAAAAAATGAAAACAGTTATTAAAAAGTAGAAGGAATCGATAGTATTAATGACATGACTAATTAGTGTTGAGGAGTAATAACAATAATAATGAGAAAAAAAACGTTCGTTCATTATAACCCCTCAAATGTTCTTTCCAAACAGAAATTTAATGTTGTGTAATTACATATTAAAGAAAAAATATGCGTGGTTGTATGTCTAATGTATTGTTGTCATATTTTCTTTCATTTAGTTTGGCTGTGTCCACCGGGCCCTTTAATTTTCCCACCTAATGAAAAGTGATGGGCCGGACAAGTACTTTTAGCACATATTTAAACATCATTTGTACCGATACGAAATCGACGTCGAATATTATGAATACCAGGGGATCCTGATTTTTTTTTGGATTTGAACGCTTCTCAGAACATTTCATATTGTGAAAAATTGTGGATTATATACTAATAAAATACTCATTCTCCGATTGATGTTATAAATTTTAGTGCTGCACATAACTCAGATGGTAACTTTTTTGATTAACTAGAACTTTCTCAAGTTCCGGATGCTTCCCGTAAGAATGAATTTCTCACGTTCTATTTGAATTTTTTTTTCTTTACAATATATTTACGGATTTGTATTTTTTTAAATATAATGTTTTTTCATGATTTGTGAAAGCTTTTTCTAATTGTTTTATTGAAATTATTTACAGTTGTGTAGAATAATGTATTTTTATAACATTATTAAAGTGACACGAATGAATTGCGGTAAAAATCTTTATTGATCGTCTCCATTTCGGAACAAAACTGCTACCTCTTGTTTATCCCCGTTTCCATGACAACGCAAATTAAATTATCTAACCCTTACTTCATACTTGTATCTCATTTCACATACTACACTCGGCCGTCCTGATTGGACATTCGTCCCGAGTGTCCGCCAATACTACTTGTCTTTCATATGTTGATCTTCATTGTCGTTTAATAGTTGATCTTCGGCGTCATCACTCGTCCAAAGTTTCATAAATTCCACAGCAGTCGAAGTTTGTTTCGGCCCTTCGGTTTCTCCAATACGCCGTACAACGTAACGATCATTACGTAATTTTACATTTTGATGATCTCATAAGGCCCAAAAAACTTATGCATAAACTTCGAGCCAGAACTTTATTATGTTCGACGTATTGCGACGAGATCTCCTTCTCGATAACGATGAGGTTTCTTTCTAGATTCATCGAATTTTCGCTTATTCGCAATCTGAATGAGTTGTATATTTTCTTTCGCATGTTGCCGCATTTATTCTCGTCCTTCGTCAAATGAATTAACAAGCTCTTCTTCTAGTAGCTCCTTAATTTCGTCTGGTAGACGTGCATCAACACCAAACATTAGTCGAAAAGGTGTTGTTCCTGTACTTCGATGCGGTGTAACATTCAAACGTCTCTGTACGATTGTCAAATACTTGTACCATTCGCCTGGTTTTGGAGCGGATAGCTTTGTTAACAGTGGTATCAGTGTACGATTAATTCATTCTACCTGACCATTTGATCGTGGTGTTCCCGTCGTAATTAGCGTATGTTCAATATTTTCTTCTCGGCAATAATTTTCAAACTCCTTTGAAGTAAATGCAGTACCTCTATCCGAGATTAATCTTTTTGGATTAGCGAAAATGAACGATTGTTTTCGCAACCTGTCAATTACTTCTGCCGACGTTGTTGATTTCGTCGTATATAGCCATACAAATTTTGTGAATGCATCAACTACAACAAAAATATGTGCATAGGATTTCTTTGTTGACGGTAGAGGGCCTAAATGATCTACATGAAATGTATCAGAAGGATCACTTCCTTTTTCAATCGAGTTAAGGAATCCTTCTCGTTTCCCTCTCTGTCGTTCAGCCAAAATACATGAGATACAATTGCGGATGACTTTCTCTGTTTTAGCTCTCAAATCAGGTATCCAATATTCATTTTGCACGAGAGAGTTTTTGTCTTGTTTATTCCAAAATGTCCTCGTTCATATGCTCGTCGAATTATTTGTAGCTGCATTGCCTTTGGAATGATTAGCAATGACTCGTCACCGATATCTTTATAGAGCAAACCTCCGTGTATACTATAGCCAACAAGATCGCTCTTTTCTGCTCGTTTAATCTTCTCTGCAAGATCGACATCGTCTCGCTGAGCTTTTCGGAGCCGTGCTGTCAACTCTCATTGCTTTCATCAACAGTCAAACACGTCGGGAGTGGATTTTGACTTAGGGCATCAACATGTTTCATATTTTGTCCAGCTCGATGATCAATTGAATACTTGAATTCTTCTAAAAGTAAGACCCATCTTGCTACACGAACACAAAGGTATTTTTTGTTCATTGTCATTGTAAACGCTTTACAATCTGTGACGATTTTGAATGGGATACCCAACAGATACACACAGAATCTTCGGAGTGCTTTTATTATTGCAAGCACTTCTAGTTCATAGCTGAAATATTTTTCTTCCGCCGGTGTTGTCTTTCCGCTTGCGAAATATACCGGATGCATTTGTCCATCACCACCATTTCACTGCATCAAAATCGCTCCATATCCAAATTTTGAAGCATCTGTATGGAGTTCCGTCTCAGCTCCCGTTCGATACAGATTTAAAATCGGTTGTCGACTCAAACATCCTTTCAATGAATTAAAAGCTTCACGTTCATCCTTACCAAAATTGAACTTTACATCTGCTCTCAAAAGATTTGATAATGGCCGTGCAATCCTAGAATAATTAGCGATAAATTTTCTAAAGTAGCCAGTTAAACCTAAGAAAGCTTGTACTTGTCGAATATTCGTAGGCTCATTAAATCGTTGAACTGCTTCGGTCTTTCGTTCTGAAGGTTTAACAGTTCCATCTTCGATAACATGACCCAAAAATTCAACACGTCTTGTCAAAAAGCAAAATTTTTTCCAATTTAGATTTTTCCAGACCAGCTTTATTTGCGATCTCAAGCACATCTTTCAGTTTTTTCAGCCCATCTTTATAATTATCAGAAAAAACAATTAAATCGTCCATGTACGTCAGCACTTTACCGATTCTAATCGCTTCACGGAATATCGCGTTGATATAGCGTTGAAAAACCAACGGTGAATTGCACAGTCCAAATGGCACACGCAAGAATTCAAACTGTCCATCGGGGACGATGAATGCAGTGTACTTGATACTCGACGGATCCACCGGAACATGGAAAAATCCATTCTTCAGATCAAGAGTACTGTAAATCTTTGATCCTTGTAAACGATCTAATTGATCCTCTATTAGTGGTAACGGGTACCGATCTCGAACAATCTTCTTGTTGAGGAGGCGTTAGTCAACGCATAATCGATGCGAACCGTCCTTCTTGCCCACTAATACGATTGGACTTGCATAACCCGACGATGAAGGTCTGACAACACTCTGCTCTATCCACTGTTCAATCTGCATGTTAACTATTTTTCTTTCGTTTATTGCTAAACGTCGTGCCTTTTGATACACTGGTTCATTGTCTTTTAACACCAGTTTCATATTCACCGTTGTTTCTACTACTTTGTTTGGTTTATATTCGTCAACCCACGTGACAATCTGTTTTTTTATGTCAACATCATCGATATGAGAGAGATCACTTTTCGTCAAGGTGTCATCATGTAGATCAATCTGTAATACCTCCGGAAAATTTTCGTCATTTTCGTCTTTATCAATATATAACTGTCCTTTTCTTGAGGTGAAGATTCTTGATGTCAAAAAATCAGCTCCAATCAATAATTTCTGTTGAGAAAGGTGATCCGCCACAACACGCACGAGAATCGAAAATCCATGTCCGTCTATCGTGATTTCTGTCCGGGACTCTCCTTTCGTCCTGTGAGATGCGGAACCTACTCCCGAAAAACGAACCTCTGATGAATTGAGACGAGGTGAATCAATTTTTTCATATTTATCGTTACACATCAAAGTCAGATCACTTCCGGTGTCTAACAGAGCCTCAATTTCTCTTCCCATGATACTCACCGTGTTTGTGAATTTCTTGTGAGAATTACATACTACTGCTCTCACTTCATTCGTTACTTCGTCTTTTTTTTCTTGACACTTCGATGCGATGTGTCCATGTTTTCCACATTGAAAACACTTCGGACCCATCTCTTTCGCAGGACAAGAAGAACTCAAGTAATCTGATTGACCACAATTAAAACAGCTTTTTTTTATTACCTGTTTTTCGTTTTTCATCAAATGTCTTCCTCTTGGTATTATTGGCATTCCGTACCATCTTCACGGGTATGCCATTCTTTTTCTCCTGTTGGCTTAAACTTATTGATGATTGTTCTCGCAGCATAATTTTGTCAAACGCCTCAAGCAATGCCTCTTTCATCGTCAAACATTGCATACGAGCCTGATTACATAGTAATCTATCAGGAATCCCATCGATTAAATAATCTAACATATCATCGTCATCGATCGGTACACGATTACCAATGATGATCTTATCATGTGCATATTCTCGGAACGTTTCGCCTCGTTTCCATATGCGCGCTTCAAATTTCTTACGTAAATCAATTTTATTTTGTTTCGGACGATACATTCGTCCTATTTCATTCATTAATTCGTCAAACGTCATTGCAAGATGCTCGGCTTTCGAATGTAACCACTCGAATGCTTTTTTCCGTAACTTCATACCGATAAGTGTTTTCGCAGCGTCGTCCGCAAGTCGGTACGTCGTTTTCATAAATTTAACCTGTCTTTCCCATACACCAAAACTCTCGGGTGTACCGTCAAATTCACTCACTAGTTCAGCGATCGTTTTCAAATTCATATGCGAGGAACGATTCGACACTGTTTCAATAGTACTTTGTTCTCCGGTTCCTTGCATTCTTGGTACATCTTCTATCCCGTGTATGCTTTCGCGTCGTCGTAAAATTGCAATTTCCCGTTGCGCTATCTCGAGCTCACGTTGCATCAACTCTTTTTCACGCTGTACGAATTCGATCTCACGTTCTCGCCTCAAAAGCTCCAGATCTCGTTCGCGCTCAGCAAGTTCTCTCACATGTTGTGATTCGTCATTATTCTCTTGTTGTGTCACAATTTCGATACCATGTCCAACACTACCGACAGCACCTTCATCATTTTCACTGTTGGATTTTTCCATCCACAATTCTTCTGGGTCATATTCCATAAGTCGCGCGATAATCTCTGCTTTCGTACCGCCTATTGGTAATCCACGCACTCGCGCCTTTTCTCGCAGTTCAGCGACTGAAAAATCTCCTATCTGTGGCATGGCACTTATGTCGAACGTTCCGTCTGAATGTCGGTGGATCTTCGTCTTTGGTCGTAAATTTTGTCGAAGATGCCCCGTCTGAGCACCGTCGTCTATTCGACAAAACTTCGTCTTCTATGACACACACGAACGCGATATTTCGATCGATATCGTGACAATTTTTCTCGCACTTCACGAAACTTCAACTTTACCGCGATCTGTTTCTATCTATATGTTATATCCCGGCTGAGCCCCCAAATTGTAGAATAATGTATTTTTATAACATTATTAAAGTGAACAACTTCTTATAAATCATCGTGCATTTGTGTTTTGAACTACACGAGTGTCATAAGGGGTTTCACTGAGACTGTCCAGGTGGCATAAAACATAAATGTACTTGTCTCCAATACTTGATGATAACTCCGAGGGGCTATTCACTAGCAAAATTCGTGACACAGTGATTGCTGATTTCACATGATTTCAGGACGATTTTTAATAATTTCTTGAAATCGTTAATTTCAAATGATTTCATGAAAATTTTTTGATGAATTCGCCATTTCATTTAATTTAGTGATTTCAGGTTATTTCACTTATTCATGCAATAGGGTAGGGAAAAATTGAACTTAATTAAATCTTGATACCACTTAAGCAAGATGAGAACCGAAAATGATTATTACCCGAGTTACTACACTGTAAATCCCAGTGTGTTATTGCCAACACACGTAAAGTGTGTTCTGTACTTAATGCCGTAAGCAAATTGTAGATTTCTTGTGGTCACTTTTTACACGTTTTATGGTGTGTTAAAAATCTATAGTTTCCTTATGGCGCTAAGTACAGAACACACTTAATGTGTGTTAGCAATAACACACTTGGATTTAGAGTGTACCCGTGTTAAAACCTAAGTAGGGAATTTAATGAAATGTAGTGAGAATATTTTTTCGTACTGATTATGAAAATACACATTTTTTAGATTTTTCTTCTACACAGCTTTCAAGGAATTGAATAACGATATCACATATTTTTATGAATTTCTGTGCATTTTCATTTCGGTCACCACTCTCTTTAAAATGCCACAAAACAGATCATGTAATTTTTCACAAGTATTATCGGTCAAAATAATATATTTATTCAAAAAAGTACAAAACAGAGCGTATGTTGGACGTATACTTAAAAATTAGAAATACTTTTTGATTTGATCATATATTTTTTCGTCAACTTGCAAACCCTCTTGGGAAATGATTGGAGAGGAAACTGTTTGACGATATTGACCAATCGATATATAGCCATGAAAAGTCATCGGCTGCAACTCGAGAATCTTTGTTTTCTTGTTTAAAATGTACCAGGTACAAAGTACACCTATTTCTTTCAAATTGTTTTTCACACGAGCGTATTATCCCGAAAATTCTCGAGTTTTCAAGGTTTTTCCCTCCAAATAAACAAAACTCAATACTAACCCTAGCAAACAAGTTTTATAATTTTTCTCCTTAAATAGACACCAATCGCCTATATGTATTTCTTCACATACTTTAATAAAGGCACTTATTTCTTCCTTTGACTTTAAATCCTTTTTTTTCTCAATATACTTCATCAATTCTGCTTCTTCAACTTTTTCTAGCCTATCTGCGCTCAATCGAGAATGGCCTTTCTCAAAAAGCCAGCACAGGGAAGACTTATGTATCACAGACGTTGTGCCTGATTGATGTGTAACGACAATGAATGGGCTTTCAGGGGACAGACTAGTTTTGTCTTTATTTACACTTTTTAATTCTAGGGGTCCTTCAATACTGGAAAGAACAGTCAAATCTCGTATTAATTCTGTACACTCCTCCATTAAGTTAGAAGCATTTTCGGCATTTTGCATCTCTTAAACTATTTCAAAATCAACACACTCATTTTCATCCAAATCTTTAACAAATAATTCATCAGTTTTCAACGATTTTATATTAACATTTAAACAATCGGCAATCTCCAATTCCATGCCCATCTTCTTAACAGCATCGAAAGCATTTTTTTTAGCAATTTCGATCTTTTCTATCATTTCATGGATGTTTGGGAGTTCAAAGTCTTGCACTGCTCTCAATTTTGTTCCGGCTAATCGTGGATAATCAAACTTATTAGTTGTTCCATTCAAATTTCCGGATGAAATATCCTCTTGTAACTGAATTCTCTCCAACCGGTGGATCGCGTTGAGAAGTGAGCAGTTGACAATAGTGGAAAAAGTACTACTCATTGAACGTAATCTACGAAAAAAACTCTCGCATGCTTGACTCCCAAAAATCCAAGTCACAAGTTGATATGAAGAGCAAAGCCCCTTGTTGGAAAACATTTTCAGTTTCAAAATACAATTGATCAAATTACGAGCATTTATTTCCATGCAAACGTACGTGTTTAGAGACATAAAATTGTCTGTCATTGAATAATGAGGAGTTTTTTGCAGCCAACACCTCCAAAATCTTAAAATGAAAATGCAAAACCATACGTTATATATCCTCTCTAGAGGTCCTAGATCTTTTTTCAGCAATGCCTCAAGTACCATGAATAAATGACGAATAAGAAATAGTGAAGCTGCGACAAGCCTCTTCCACATTTATCAGCACTGGGGATCGAGGGACGCGGTAGCGGCTCGTATTGTTACAAGATTCTGCAATCGAAAACATGCAATTACTGTTTTACTTTGGAAAAACGTTATCAGAAAATCTTTTAATCATAAATGACATTTCAAATGATTTGATTCCATCAAATAGTCGTAAGACTTTTAAAAGTTTTCTTTAAATTCAAGTCAATAATGAACATTTTTCTGCTTACTTGACAACTATAAACTACATGGCAGAACACACAGCATTTTTTTTATAGAAGTATCTAAAAGTCTGAGAATTTCAAAACCATTGTCACCAGCCTGTACGTATGCAATTACAATTGCAAGATCTCTATCATGATTTTCTTTTCAGACCACCAGAAATTTTCTCAATGCGTCGAGCCCTTGACTAGAATTAAACTTTCTTCTTACTGTTTTTCCATACAATGGGTTTGCTTCTTCGGTAGATATTTTTGTAGTCCTCGATCTTATTCGTCACTCCTATCTTAGGTTATTTTATTTATATTTTTCAATGGAAACTATCCAATTTTTGATAAAATAGCATAATGACAATGATAATGATCATCTACAAGTCTGATAATATTCAATTTTGGAGAGCTGATGAAAATTGTAGCCATGACAAAGATGCAGAGGCATGGATTTATTTATTTAGAGAAATTGGTTTATAAATATCCTTTTAAATTTTAAAGGATATTTAAAAACCAATTTCTCGTGAATTTTTGAATAAAATGTTTTCCATATGATATAACAATTGAAACGAAAATGAAATGTGTCAGGAATTGAAATCTGAAAATATAATCAAACAAATATCGTAGACGAATATAAATTCTTCATTTGTTATTAAATAAAATGTTTTCCATGAGAATTGAATAAAGAATCAAAAATGTAATGTGTTAAATTGAATTACTGTAAAAATAGATATACTCAACAAATATACCCATCTACAATATTCAAATCAATTCTATACATTTCCGTTTCGATTCAATATTTATATCATACACAATACATTTTATTTGAAATTTTCTTCCGAACTAGGGTGTATTCCGTGCGATCAAGCGTGTGAACAGTTTTCTTGTAGCGCTGCAGCGCTACTTTTATTGCAACAGCGTCTTCAAGCCCACCAATCTTCAAGCAGTTCAATAAGAATAAACAGGAGTACAGGGGGATGGCTCCATAGTTTTCGATATCCAGGTATATTTCTCAAGAGTTTTTGATGTCTAGGTATATTTCTCTACGGCTTTCGATGTCGAGGTCAACGGCTCCATAGTTTTTGATATTTAGGTCGCCATAGTTTATGGGATCAATAACAATCTCTCAATGATTACCATGTTAACACTGTTATTGTCATTGTTTTTCGATGTTTGAGAGGACGTTTCCATGTTTCATTATCTTTGTCATCTCGTATCATGTTTTATTAGGTTCCAGTATCTAGATTGACAGTTTCATGGTTATCAGTGTCCGATGATATTTATTCACGATATTCTGGGTTCTTGAAATCTCCCCTGTTATTGAAGACCATGGAGTCTTTGATCAGGATATCGATAACTATGATGAAATATATCCAGACATCGAAAACCACTGAGTCATCGACCTCGACATCGAAAGCTATGGGGAAAATACCTAGACATCAAAAACTGTGGAGCCGTCGACCTGGACATCGAAAACTATAGAGCTATCGACCCAAACTTCGAAAACCATGGATCCGTCAACCTAGACATCGCAAACCGTGGAGAAACATAGCTAGATATGGAAAATTATGGAACCATCGACCGGGATAGCGAAAACTATGGCGAACTATACCTGGACATGAAAAACCATGGAGAAATATACCTAGACATCGAAAAACATGGAGAAGTATACCTAGACGTTAAAAACTATAGAGCCGTCGACCTGGATAACGGAAACAGTGGAAAAAAATATACCTAGTGTAACGGGTCAGCCTTACCCCCTGGCACGATTTCTGGTTTGACAGAAGTCTGTCAGAGAGCTACGGACGCAGCGCTCTCGCGTCAGCGGAGCACCGCCCGTACGACAATAAGGCTCCCAACCTTTCCTTCATCCTCCTCCTTATTCCTACCAAAATTGTATAAAAACAAAGCAATAACGGAGCCTATCATTCCTCGATAACGAGAAGATTGCTTCTCGCAGTACGCTTTAGCGAGGCTAAGCCCGATTGCGTAGCGAGGAAGCAATACAGAGCACTAGATGCTCCCATACCAGACAAAAGTATCCGTTCTTGAAGGTCGAGTTCGAGCCAAGCTCCTCGAATTGCAAGATGGGGAAATCGGAAGGCTTTACCCGCTCCTGGCAAAAATCCGCCGGTCAGTGCACGAACCTGCACAATGACACCTCTCCTACATGAGAGAAGATGATCTAAAAAATCCTAAGTTCCGATATTTGGGATTTGACAACCTCCCGAATATCGAAACGTTTCACTAGACATCGAAAACCATGAAGAAATATATCTGGACATCGAAAACCATGAAGAAATATATCTAGAAATCGAAAACTATGGAGAAATATACGTAGACATCGAAGACTATGGATAAATATACCTGGACATCGAAAACCATGAAGAAATATACCTAGACATTGGAAACTATGGACCCATCGACCTAGACATTGAGAATCGTGGTGAAATATACTTAGACATCGAAAATCTGGGAGAAATCTATCTAGACATCGAAAACCATGGAGCCATCGACCTGGACTTCAAAAACTTCGGAGCCGTCGACCTAGAAATCGAAAACTATAAAGCCACCGACGAGAGATGGATTTTGCTTGTGCCCTTGGTGAATAGGGGTCGAGATCGTTTCTCTACTATGTATGCACCGACACATCATTCTAACCTCGTACGATGACGCGCGTAATTATTTTTTTCCTGCAAGCTTTGCTCATACAAAAAATAAAGAATGTACGAATGTACATTTGGCGCATTCTTCACTTAAATTCACTCCAATACTTATCACCAACGATAAGCACGAGTAAAAAAAAGCCCGATCCAACGATTTACTCGATAGCATCATACCTACTAAAAGAACATTAAACGATAGCATCACACCTACTAAAAGAACATTAAAAAAAAGATTCGGCCACAATACGTGACACAGATTTCTTGGAAAAACGAAAATGTGGTATGTCACATATCCTTTAATCCCCGAATGATTCGATAACATTTTGTGAAATTGACAGCTTAAATTTTGAATACAACGGGGAACTGTCACTTTCCAAATTTTTGAAGCATGAACAGATTCATGGAAATATATAGATATACAATTTGTATTATGTATTATGGCACCAGAAAAAAATATATAGATATATAAAATGTATTATGGCACCAGATTTGTCACTAAAGAAAAAACAAATAAACATCAAAAATGTGTGTGAAAAAATGCAACATTTTTTGATGAAATTAAAAAATAAATAATTAATATCTTTTCAATGCGTTAAGCTACAGAGCTCGTAGAGGTCGCGATCGAAAGATAAAAATAAAGTAAAAAATGTCAACTTGCAGGATTCACTGAAACACTATAATTATTAAATCATTAAAGAAATAAATTTCGAAAGTTATCGAAAACAGCTGAAAAACATCCTCACTCCTGTAAAGACTCTCTGGAAGCGACTCGTCATTCATAAATGTACTTGTCTCAGAGTCGCTACCGTGACTCTGAGACAATAAAATTGAAACAAAAAAAATTTGGCCGTTGTACTTGGGGTTTTACTCGACTTTCGAATTTGTGAGTATAAGATACAGGTAAATTAGATAATATTAGCTAGAAAAAAAACGCCAAGTACAACGGCCACATTTTTTTTGTTTCAATTTTTTGGTATATAATTTTTTTTCGTGGGTAATTTTTTTTAAATTTTTATGATGTCAATTTTTTTTAGTCGCAATTTGTTTTAGTAATGTTTTGTCTTTGTATTTTTTGTGGTTGTAATTTTTTTTGTCCTATTTTCTTCTTTTGTAATTCTTTTGTTCGTAGTGCGATGTGCTCGGCAACTTCTGCATTTATTTGACAACGTTTTGTTTCTTGGATTTAAAGTCTTACGACCATTGATTTCCATGATTTTACAGATGACTTCCCAGAGGGCATAAATGTACTTGTCTCTAGTTTTTTTACAGCATTCGTGCTGTGTTTCAGGTTTACTTGTATTATAGCACCAGATTTGTCACTAAATAAAAAACAAATAAACATCAAATATGTGTGCGAAAATCTGACCCATTATTTGATGCTATTAAAAAATAAATAATTAATATCTCTTCAATGCCTTAAGCTACAGAGCTCGAAGAGGTCGCAAACGAAAGACAAATAAAATAAAAAATACGACAACTTATAGTATTCTCTGAAGTACTGTAATTATTTAATTATTAAAGAAACAAATTTTGAAAATTTTCGAAAACAATTGGAAACGCTATCGCTCCTGTAAAGACTCTCTGGCAGCGACCCGTCATAACATAAATGTACTTGTCTCAGAGTCGCTGCCGCGACTCTAGATGGCTCCATCCGCCTGCATCTAGAGCGAATTTTTTCAATGCCCACTAATTCATTTGTTTTTTATTTCGTTATCCTTCATCCAGCCACGTATGAATTTTTACTTGTCTACCTATCCATATACTGGTTCATCACAAGTATCCTATATCCCATTCGTTGATTCATGCACCAGATTGTCCATTTCTTTTATTTCTAAAACCATATTTTCTCCACATCCTATTCGTTTGTTGATTCAATAATTTAATGCATTTGCCTGGATATTTATTGTGTAATCATTCATTAAATCTTTGTGTAGTTTAGTGTGTTAATATATTTATTAAATATTTTAAGCGTAAGAAGAGTCGCGTCCGCGATTATTTATTATCTGAATTTTTTTTACATTTTCCTCCATGCAATTTCCAGTGGAACTTCAAGTACCTCGATTGTCGTAACTCTGAAACAATGAGGTTTTTTTATGAAATTTGAAGGAAGAAAAAAGTTACACCTTTCATTCAATTTCAGCTCATGAGAATGATATCAGATTTTTTTAATTTTTTACTTCAAATAGTTATGGATTGATCTAGGTTTTTCGATAATCATGAAGTCGTATTAGAATATTCAACGTAGAAAAAGTATCATTTTTTTTTGAATTTTTTATTGATCGATTTACATTATATGTACATTCAATATGTACATTATCGTACATATTGAAATCTCGTTTTTAATTTTCAACCGATTGGGACGAAAAATGGTTTACAAGGGTTTTTTGTGAAATACAATGAGAATTTGTGAATACAATGAGAAGTATTTATGCTATATTGCATAAAAAACGTTCATTTTTGAGGATACCAGATTTTTTTATGGAAATAAAATAAAACTCACCACCTGAGAAAGGATGAAAAAAAGAATTGGGGGTGAAATTTTTAGATTTTTCAATGTGAAAGTTTTTTATATTACATGAAAATTGCAAGTTTTTTAGGACACTAAACTCTTTTGTTGAAATGAAAAAAAAATCATTATTCCCTAAGGGGTGAAAAATAAGATTTGAGGGTGAAATTTCCAGATTTTTCAACGAGACATTTTATGCGTTTCCACATAAAAACTGTAGGGTGGGGATCAAATGTTGGAATGACTAAAATTTCGAACAGGTAAAATCTCGAGTTTATAAACTTCGAACGATAATATCGAGACAGATAGATTCGACTAGAGCTTTGAATGCCGAAAATAAATGAAGCAAAAAAACTGCAAGGTTCGAAGCCCGTTTACATCGAAAATAGAATGTAACAATCGCCCATAGGACGATGACTAAAATATCGATTTTTCCAAAAAGTCGACTATCATTCTTTGGATTCATAAATTACTATAGTCAGCGATACTGTGAAAATTCACAATTTTGAAAATATAATAACGGAATTCTAAGTATTACTGAGGTTGAAATACTGAAACACCAAAAAGTCGAGCAGTCAAAATAGCGAAACGTTAGAAAGTCGTTCGATCAAAATAAAGACAATATAGTGGAGCTCCAAATACACGCGTCTCACTCATTCACTTACTCAGACCGGTGATCTCCAATTTTAAACATCGCCATTTTGACTTTCGCCTTTTCGAGCTATCGCTATTCTGCATATCTAAGTTTTATAGGCTCGAAAAATTCACTTTCGATTTTTTGCTACTTTATATTCTGGTCTGTCTGCAAAACAATTACTCTCCATTTTGAATTCAAAAATATGAACTTTTGACATTCAGATGGTCTGTTATAATTGCATTTGAAATGAAAACTATTGAAATATATATTTTCGGGTAAATACGAATTCAAAGAAGGAATTTTTAATTAAACACGCAATCTGCTGAATAGTCGATCGGGAATAAGAATTTCGAATTACTTATTTTTCTTTAAACTGATATCACAACTTTAAAAATTTCGAAATATCGACCGTTCTACTTTTCAGTTATTCGACATATTAAACTCCACCCTTTCGATTACGCCCAAAATCAGCATGATCGGTGGCGTAATTACTGAGAAAAAACTTTGCACGGGCTCAAGATTATGCAAAAGTACCAATACATTTACGGAGTTGACGCATCTGTATATGGGTTTAGACCGATACATACAAGGGCCTCTTGATGCCCATTACAACAAATCACCGGTGATAATCTATCCGTCTTGACCAATCGCCGATAAAAGAATTTCTGATAGTCCTCAATATTTTCTTGTATACCGTCTGTTATCGTCTGTTAGGCCCGCTACACACGGTCAATAATATTGCACAGTAATATTGCACAATAAGTTTGTATGGTGTGTAGTGTGCCATAAATTTAAGATATAGCTCAAACTTAAATTCTGTTCAACGATTGCGCAATGTTTCAATACTACATCTACACGTTCAATAATATTGTGCAATCACCTATAAGTGCGGGACAAATGTAACAAACGTTCGCATAGTTAGTGAATAATATAAATAAGGCAAATCGGTTTATCAAAAATAGGTCTACGAAGTTGTAAGGAAAAATATTTGTCAACCTATAACGTCAAATTTTCTTTTTCCGATCTGAAATATTATGGTTGAAAATTAATAAAACAAGAATACACTCAACTGTTTGTGTATAATGTGAGAAAATCCAATCGAATAAATATTTTCTAATTTATTTCTTGTGTCATCATTATTTTTGAATATTCCCATATTTTACTTTCTATTAAGTTTGGCTCTGCTCTTTCCGATTCTTCTTTTGACTCCATCGGTTTGCAGCGGATTTTGACAACTATGATTGTAATCATAGTTGTCAAAATAGCGATTGATAATTATCAATCGCACATTTTGTACATCAGATTCTCAAAACAGTTTGTGGTCTTGATATAAGTTTTATATATGTGATATATGTGCTAGTATCACCCCCTATCTTTGATTATGATAATATGTAATGGAACTTTGTTCAGCAAGTTTTAAAGTGTTTCTTTTCAAATAGTATTGAAGTTTGTATTACTGCAGTATGGAGCGAATACCTTTAAACTTTCATATCTTTGTGTCGCAGCATGTGTGCCAATCATTTTAATTTTTTACTCCAACCGTAACATGTAATCTCAAAAATTCGTCACAAAAGTCTTCAGCTTTACAAATTAACTTAATTTTCCTTTTTCTAAATTCTATGCTGAATAGCTGAATTTATCAATTTATTTCTAAATTATCCTGAAATGAAATTGTTTTCCTCCACAACCAATGCAGGTACCTTAAATGTAAAGATGTTTGAATTGAATTCCGTTGCTCTGTTGAATTAAGTACGCTCAGTTTTTTTGCTTCGTTGAGTTCTGACATAATAAATGTTTCCGGGTGCCTTTTTTCGCCAACTACCAAACTGTAAATAATTAGATCTCAGCGGCCACTTGTAAACTTTGGAAATATATTTAATCGGGGGCACGTTTCAGATGACACGAAAATGTCTAGATTCAGAATGCAAAACGACATTTAAACATGCCCAATTCTGTTGGATTTGTTGTGACTTGAATTTGATCTATCTTTCCTCTTTTCCTTTCTTTTTTCTAACGTTATAAGCCGAAAATCATATCTCGGCCTCCAACCCGCTTTCCACCGTGCTCTTTGGTTCCTAATTGACAAAGCATATTAGAGTACAAGGAAAAAAATCGCCAAACTCCATGAACAGACCTATGACGAAATATTTCCAGTACAATTTTGACGGAAAATAGGTTTTTTTTTCGTGGAAACCAACGTTATAAGCCGAAAATCATTTCCCGGCCTCCAACCCGCTTCCGACCGTGCTCTTGAATTTCTAATTGATAAAACATATTAGAGTACGAAGAAAAAAATTGCCAAAGTGCAAGGACAGACCTGTGACAAAATATTTTCAATACTATTTTGACGAAAAATAGGTCTTTTTTCGTGAAAACCAACGTTATACGCCGAAAATTATAAACAATTCATAGAAATTTAAACTAAAATCCTATAGTCAATTGAACATAAATAAGGAAATTTTGAGAAAAAAGACGTGATATCAAACCATAAATTTCCCCTGGGGAAAACAAAGGTTGGGACAAGTACATTGATGGTCCCTCGTTTGCTGTTAATTCCATCCATAAAACAAACTTTAAAAAAAAATTTTATAAAAAATTGCCAAAAAAATTATTTTATAAAAAAAATACAGAACAATTCGAAAAAAATTTCACAAATCTTGAAAAAGCATTATCTTTAAAAAAAAACTAACCTGTATCTATTTTTTAAAGTGTCAAAAGAATCAAATAACAAGTAAAAAATAAAAACCGAAAAATCGCGCTTGAAATTATTTGGGAAACCGATGCCTCATTCTTCTTATTTAATTCGAAGGGCTAAATCAATTGAAAAAAATTCCATCTAATTTACGTGCAGCATTAAAATTTATTGTATCAATTCGAGGCCAAGTATTTTCTAATAAAATGAAAAAGTTACCATTCGAGTTACGTGCAGCACTAAAATTTATGATATCAATCGAAGGACAAGTAATTTATGAGTAACTCCAAATTTCAACATTATGGAATTGTTCTAAGAAGCTTTTAAATCCAAAAAAATCACATGCAAGCTAGTCATTTCTTCCTCTATGGTGGCAGAGACTTATAAGGAAATTGATTCTTTTCAGACTTTCAGGAGCTTCTGATATTATTCACAATATTCGACGTCGATTGGATCGATACAAATTATGTTTAAATATGAGTTAAAAGTACTTATCCGGCCCATCACTATTCATTCAAATAAAAATCAATCATAAAAAACGAAACTTTGGCAGAATCCGGTTAAAAATCTATTGAAATGTGTAAATGCGTAAAACAGCATACATACATAATACATATAGGCTTGATAACAACGACTTTGTACTTCTAATGTATATTAACACGCTGCTGAAAAGTTATTATTTTAGAATGCTTATGATTCGTGAAATTGAAATTCTACTAAAAATGCGAACGCAAGCATACGAGCAAATTGTTTAATCTTTTAGTGCAACCATAGCGATGTATTTATCAGCATCTCTTGAAAAGGATGTTCCGTAATCAAATTGAAAATTGTTAATCCCGTTTTCTACTGAAACAAGTAACATTTAAGGACAATGGCTAGCGATGATACAATGTTGCCATGCTAAACCATGTTAAATACATTAAAAATTTCAAAATGATAAGAATTTGATAAAATTTGGTGAATACCATATTTTTTAGTTCCAAATTTGACAATACAAATTTATAAAGATTTTTCTTCTATACAGTTATCGAGTAATTGATCACTAAAGTTCACGTGTATAAGAATAGCGTTTCCATATATATAGGTATACATTCTGCTGGGCATAAGAAATCTGTTTTTATGCGTAATTACTCGATAACTACGTAGAAGAGAATTTTGAAAAAAATTGTGTCTTCGCACTTGATGATGAAGAACATTATCACCAAATTTGATCAATTTCTTATCATTTTGACGAATGTAGCCACCCTCCTTAAAACGATCTCCTTAATATGTTTTCACTTTGATCCTCTTCAATTGTTCAAGAAATTTAAGAATCTTAGGAAAACTTAATAAGTTCTCTCATTCTATTACTTTCTGGTGGTTAGCTTAAGTTCGGTGGATAAGTTCCAGACAGCCTCTCCCATAACTTCGACTTTTCCTTTCTTTGCTTTATCTCTATGACTCGTAAAATGTCCATGAAAAAAATATGGGGAGCGAATGAGATATGGCTCGATTACTTGGAAGCTATAAGAAAAATGAAGAAAGTGGTTTGAGATAGGTAGAACGAAGGAGATAGAAAGTTTCAGAAATATATAACTAGTCAAGTTTTTGTTGTATGCATGAGATAGTAAAAACAGGAGGCTCTATTAATAATCGTATAATCGAGAGACTCGGTTATATATATATTGTAACGTAACGCTCTTGCCGACCTGGCCTGAACGCCGCCACGCGTCGGTTCGAGCTACCTTAATTTTAAAAGGAGCAGGTATGAAAGAAACGTGAGAACGCGGAATTTAGATTTTGACAATTTTAACAATTCGGATTTATTCAACTTTTATCGATTTTACAGGATCATTGATTTTTTTATTTATTATTTTGATTGCGTTCGACAATTGGGGAAATTTCGCTTGCGCTCGCCGTTTTCGAATTGATCAAATTTTTAATTTACACGTTTTTTCGCTCGCTTTTCAAAATAGTAGTTTCAATAATTCAAAAATGTTTCGATTTTATACATTAAAAGAAATTATTATAGGTTTGACGCGATATAACCTTAAATTCGTACCGCGGCCTTTTTAATTATTTGAAATTTACAAGATTTACAAACTTTACAGAAATCTTGGTTTTGTTTGACTCGGACTCGATTAGTTTCAATTTTGAATTTAAAAAGAGAATTTACAAATTTACAAATCAATTTACAAGAAAAATCATCCCTGATTCTAGCAAGCAAAAAGAAATAAAAATTGGTTAAGTTAAGGAACAAACCCCAGGCTCTGGGATTGAAACATCACCGAATCGCTCCGAGATCCTGAGCATCTGCAAGGTTAGGTTATTTACCGTCCACGGGCTCTGGGATTGAAACGTCACCGAATCGCTCCGAGATCCCGTGCAACGGAAATTTGGAAAGTTTAGAGGTTAGGTGCAGACCCTGGACTCTGGGATTGAAACGTCGCCGAATCGCTCCGAGATTCCAGACATCCAGGAAAAATTAGGATAATAGGTTAGGTTGCTTGCCAAAATCAAGAAGAATGTTTGAGGTCAGCCTTTTTGTTCCGAGTCAGAATTTTGAGGAAGGACTGCCTCCCGAATGAGTCGCGCAGCACTTCTTATACCCGTGTCCCCACCATAAAATTATCAAACGCCGAATTTTCGATTTTGGGATCGGTTCTGCGCATCTATTTCTAATGCCTTCTCTTATTGGCCCGTTGCCATGATTCACGCTCGCCCGTTGGTTGCGCGGGCTAACATACGATGCGCGGACTACCGCTTTTTATGTTTTTCTGCTTATTCCGATTTTCAATAACAAAAACTTCGATTTGATCCGTTATTATTTAATTTTCTTCATTTTTTAACATTGTTAGTTGTTTTAATATGATTCGAATAATTACAATTGCTAAAAGTCACGTACGCGTCCTATAGCCCATTAACGCTCTATCCGCGCATGCGTCATAAACACGCGTTTTGTTTTATTTGAATTTACACCAATTTTCTAAAAGAAATAATCTTTTCCTTATTTTTCTTCGATTCGTTATAATTTTCCGCTTCATTTGAGCCTAGTTACAATATTTTACGAAATTGCGTTGAATTTTAATTAACAAAACAAAAAAATATAATAGTTCGAATTTTTAATACGCGGCGCCGCTAGTGTCGCGCTCCGCCGCTTGTATCGGGCCTTTGTATTGCCCTCCAGTACGGCCGCCGCCGGCCAACAGTGACGCGTCTCACCAGTCGTTGTACGCGCTCGGTCAAAACATCGCGCCGCGTCGCGATGCCCCTTTTTGAGGTTATGTTCGGGTTCGAGTCGATTCGGTCGCTCAGGAGGAGGTTACGTTACAATATATATTAGGGTGGTTCAAAAAAACCGACTATTTTTATTTCTTCAAAGCCCGGGTTTCAATTATTGCAGTGAGGTGAAAAAAGATGCCTGACAAAATTTGAGCCCTTAAAAAAATTTTTTAGAGGTTTCTATTCATCGCGATTTTCTATTGTCCATTTAAATAACACGGGGAAGACGTTACTAGCTGCTTTTGAATTTTATTCCTCGGCAACGGATGAGGGTACGACAACGCCCAAGATGGTTTTTTGTAGGGATTTGAACGCTCTATAAAAAAAGTCTCTTGGGGTTTTACGCTAAACCTACTCCTACGAAAGTTATTCAACGTCAAAATTGGCTTTGAAGAAAATTTTGACATTTTTTCACTTTTCCGGCGAAACTATTGACCTTGTCACAAAACGCTGTGGAAACTTTTTCGGAAATCATGTGATTTAATATAATATCGTGTTCTTAGTTTATTAAAAAATTGAATAATTTATAATAATACTACATTACGAGGTTATTCTTAGAGGAAACTGCAATTTCCGTCCAGTGAATCGTTATATTAACAAAAAAAGTTCCAAGTTTCATTGTGTCATTAGATAATGCCTCAGAAAGAAATTGTTGGTGAAAATTCCAAAATGCATCGCATTTCTCCACCTTCCATTTATAATTTCTTTTGGGGCATTAATTTATTTTTTCCTGAGGAATGCAATATAAATTCAGATTTAATGTTATTTGAATTAAGTATAAATTGAAACGTCTAATATAATTGAGTGGAAATGATGTTTGGAATAATGGATAGCTCTACAGTAAGGGTAACATCCTATGATACCGGCAGAACAGAAAAGGAGGTTACCCTTACTGTAGGGCTATGATCCATTATTCCAAACATCATTTCCACTGAACTGTTGCAACTCAATTACATTAGACGTTTCAATTTATACTTAATTGGAATAACTTTGAATCTGTATTTATATTGCATTCCCAAAAAAAAAAAAATTAATGCCCCAAAAGAAATTATAAATGGAAGGTGGAAAAATCCGATGCATTTTAGAATTTTCATCAACAATAAGCATTACCTAATGAGTCAATGAAACTTGGAACTTTTGTAAGAATTTATACTGACTAAAGCATTCCTTGCCTGACTTAAAGCATCTCTCGCGTGTCGCCGGAGATTCAATCAAGTATACCGCGTTCGTTACACCGATTGGACAATACGAGAATCGTCGAATCCCATTTGGGCTCAAAGGTGTCCCAACCAAGTTTCCAAGATGGATCAACGACGTTTTGAAAGAGTTTATTGATCGAGGCGATGTCGTGGCATACCTCGATGGTTTTATGGTAGCTTCAGAAACCATCGAACAAAATTTACAAATCCTCGAGTTCGTCTTTGAAACATTGGTTGCGAATTAACTGGAATTACGTATCGACAAATGCAAATTTCTATTCACCTCGATTGATTATTTGGGATATCGCGTATCGAAGGAAGGGATCAGCCCAACAGATGACGGCGTTATAGCAATAAAGAGATATCCTCCCCCGCAAGATGTGCAAGGTGTCCGATGTTTCCTCGGGATGACCTCTTATTTCCGAAAATTCATTCAAGGTTTTTCTGTAATGGCCAAACTTTTGTATGATCTCTGTAAAAAGAACTCGCCTTTTCGGTTTGGTGAAGCTGAATTAGAAGCGTTTAATTCATTAAAAGAAAGGCTTGTCGAAGCTCCTATTTTGGCGATTTACGATCCGCGTGATGATACGGAATTGCACTGCAACGGTAGTTCGCGTGGATACGGCAGCGTTCTGCTCCAATGCAAATCTGATCAGAAGCTCCACCCTGTATTTTACTTCTCTAAATTGGCCAGTGAAGCTGAGAGTAAATATCATAGTTTTGAACTTGAGACGTTAGCTATTATATACTCTTTGCGGAGACTTCGTGTTTATTTGCACGGAATTAAGTTCAAAATTATAACGAACTGTAATTCCTTGAAAATGACACTAAATAAAAAGGAGATTAATCCACGAATCGCGAGATGGGCATTGGAGCTTGCGAATTTTGAGTATGAAGTCGACCATCGCTCCGGAAGCAGAATGCAGCACGTTGATGCGCTCAGCCGCGCGATGATCTTAATAATCGAGGATAACCTGTTTTAAGTTAACTTATCTGTAAGTCAAAGCCGCGATCCCGCGATTAGAGAGTTGAGAGACCACTTGGAAAAAGCGGAACACCGATTCTTTGAGATGCGGAACGATCTGGTATACAGAAAAGAAAATTCGGGACTATTGTTTTATGTACCGCGCAATATGATTATTCACGTAATAAAAAAATGTCACGATGAAATGGGGCATTTGTCAGTTGAAAAAGCTTGTGGGGCAATAAAGTCGTCATATTGGTTCCCGAAAATGAAAGAACTGGTCAAGTCTTATATACAAGACTGTTTGAAATGCATAGCCTTCAATCCACCAACGGGAAAAACTGAAGGATTGCTTCACAGCTTACCAAAAGGAATGCCCCCTTTGTAACTATACACATTGATCATTACGGTCCCATCGAAAAGGAGCGATTGATAAAGAAATACATTCTTGTGGTGATCGATTCATTTACAAAGTTCACTAAACTGTACGCGACGAAAACTACTTCGACGAAAGAAACGATAGAGTGCTTGACACGATACTTCAGAGACTATAGCCGCCCTAAATGCATTGTATCCGATCGGGGCACCAGCTTCACGTCACAAGAATTCGAGGATTTCCTCCAAAACAATAACGTGAAACATGTACAAATTGCGACAGGGTCTCCGAAATCCAACGGGCAGGTCGAGCGTGTGAATCGTGTGTTAGGGCCAATGCTAGGTAAATTGCATGATAACACATCTGGCGAATACTGCTACGAAGTCTTGAATGATGTCGAATACGCTTTGAATAATTCTGTTAGTAAATCCACGGGAGAGACGCCAGCGAGGCTCCTGTACGGTACGAATCAACGCAGAAAAATCGCGGACGAAATAAAAGATTATGTCGACGATGTAGTTAGGCCCGAAACTCGGAATCTTGAGGCATTACGCGCAAGCGCTGCGAAAAAAATCGAAAAATCTCAAACGTACAACGAACAATATTATAACAAGAAACACAAAGAAGCTCATAAATACAAAGTCGACGATTACGTCATGGTCAAGAATTTCGAGAGTACAGCGGGTGCACCACACAAAATAATCCGACGATTTAAGGGTCCTTACCGCGTAATTAAAGTACTTAGGAACGATCGATACGTAATCGCGGATGTGGAAAATCACCAGGTAACACAAAGACCTTATTGCGGAACTTGGGAAGCAATGAATATGAGACCCTGGGGTACTCTTGAAGTTCCTGACAAAATGAAAGAATAAAAAGAAAAAAATGACGGGCTTTCAAATGTTTAATTTTAAGACGACGCCTCGAATGACTTCAGATTTCTTTTGTAAACTCTATGTATATATATATATTTGACGCACGACTCGGATATTTATATATCCGTCCAGTCGAATAAAAAAAAAAAAAGTGAATTGTGTAATGCGAAGGCAAAAAGAAAAAAAATCCGTTGGTACGTTTCAATACTATTGATGAGACGAAATGGAAAGTAGGCCGTATCGATAAATGTATGCCTGAAGAGTGCGAATTAACGTGTAACTGATCCTTTGGGATGCTGGAAACCGAGAACGTCCGGGACGGACTATTGTCAGGAGCGGCCGAACTGTAAGAATTTATACTGACTAAAGCATTCCTTGAAATGTATTGACTTTACTCCCGTATTGTTGGGAGATCAAGACGCTCAAATCAAGAGCAGTTCGACGTGAGGCCTCGTTGTGACACGACATAAATAAATAGATTCTACACGGCTATCTCGTGTCCCTTCATTTGAAACCTTATATATATAGATATATTTAACATTACATTTTTTTGTTAATATAACGATTCACTTGACGGAAATTGCAGTTTTTCTCTAAGAATAACCTCGTAATGTAATATTATTATAAATTATTCAATTTTATAATAATCTAAGATCACGATATTATACTAAATCACATGATTTCCGAAAAAGTTTCCACAGCGTTTTGTAACAGTGTTATTTAAATGAATAATAGAAAATCGCGATGAGCGACCTCTAAAAAATTTTTTTAAGGGCTCAAATTTTGTCAGGCATCTTTTTTCACCTCACTGCAACAATAGAAACGCGGGCTTTGAGGAAATAAAAATAGTCGATTTTTTTGAACCACCCTAGTATTAACATGTGCACGAAGTATAATCACTTTCTATTTTTTGATTATGGAATATGGATATAAAAAATAAATAATAAAAATACTTTAAAATGCTAAAAAAAGTCATCGATGGTTCATTTATGAATGGCATAATAATTGAATGGTCAAACGAGCCCGCCGAGATTACGAAAATAATCGAGTATCAATAACCATGTAGTTGTTTAGATGTAACAATCACATTTTTTTTAAAATTCATTTATTTATCGGACATGACAAGAACTAATGCTAACTTTGTAATATAGCTCTCGCAAACACTTGATTATCTTTCACTAACGGTCTATAATATACTTTCGCAAACATCCGGGAATTAATAGACCATCCCGCAGTCTTTCTTATTACATTTAAATCAACTCCTTTTAAGAACGCTACTGACGTAGTAGCATGTCTCGTAGAATGAGCCGAAAAAATTTTGGTATCATATTCACTTTCTTGTAATACCGATTTTACCCATCTACCTATCGTTTGACTTCCCACTTCTTTATGAGGTTTCTTAATTGCTAAAAATAATTTTTTCTCATTATTTCTAATCTTCGTCGTAACCTTGAGATATTCTATTAGCGTTGTTACTACACATAACTCTGGTTTTTCTATAAACTTTGGTATAATAAGTAATGGTTGTTAACGTCCTGAACCCGATGTTTTAATTAAATCTATTATTCTTATTTCTATTCCATTGTGGCTTATTACAATAGACTCTGTTCGAATACTCGCCAGTGTTTGAGCTCTATGAGCTGTACATAAAGCCAATTACATTACAGTTTTCTTGGTTAAATCTGTTAACGAAAGCTTATCTAAAGGAAAATATTTTTCTAAATTCTTCAGTACAATTGCAACATCCCAAGTTTGTGAATATTTCGGCCTTGTCGGTCTCATCTTAAACACTCCTCTCATAAATCGACATATATCATCGGGCTTTCTCCAATTTTGTCATTTGAGATTAGAGATATTGTCGATTTGAATGTATTTAATGTCCCATAAGTCGCTCCTTCCTTAAACTTTTTTGTTAAGAATTGTAATAATTGATCTTGCTTAGACTCATATAAATCTGTGTTTACTTCATCGCAAAAACGCGCCCATTGTTTGAACGCTGTTTTATATTGTTTTGTAGTGGCATCTGACAGAGACGCCATTACAATTTCCGTCGCTTCTATTGGTACACCTTTCCTCAGATATGCTTCGCGGATACTCTGCCCGCCGTCAAAAACAAATGGTTTGCTCTGGGATGTTGTTTTCTCCTATATGAAGATAGCAATAAATTGGGATTTGGTTTAAATTTTATTTGTTCACTAACCAACAAAGCTTGAAACAGCGGATACCATGGTTGATTGGGCCAGTCTGGTACTACAATAACTCCAGATGCTCTGTCTGATTTAATTTTTGCCAATACTCTAAGGATGAGAGAGAAAGGCGGAAAAGCATAAAAATTGAAGCCAGACCAATTAATAGTGAATGCATCAATTTCTTCTGCTCCAACGCATGGAAGCCAAGAAATAAATAAATCTTTTACCTTTTGAATTTTGGCTGGAAGCAAACAAATCTATATCTACTTTTCCCAATTTGTTTGTAATTTCTGTAAATGCAAAATCCGCTAACTCCCACTCTCTGTCTTCATTTTTTATCCGAGACAACGTGTCAGCTTCTTTATTATCCTTTGAGGTTATATAAGAAGCAAACAGGAAAATTTTCCGTTCTTCCGCCCATTGCCAAATATCTCTCGCTAATAAATTATACTTCGGAAATCTCCTTCCACCCATGTTGTTGATATATGAAATTGCAGTAGTGTTGTCTACTCTCAATAAAATTTGAGTATCACTCAAATTATTTGCTAACGATTCCAATGCTAATTTTATTGCAAATACCCCTTTATAATTAATATGCCAATTTCTATGTATACTATTCCAAAAACCATGTGTATTATTGATCTTATTTGTTGCCTCCCAGCCTGAATTAGAAGTATCTATAAAAATAGTCATTTTAAAGTATCCCGTTTTGATTAAACTCACTCCTTTTTTCAAACTGTTGTTCCACCAACTCAAATCCTGCAAACTAGTTTTTGAAATTTTCATTATACTGTTATAATTTTGATTATTTCGTATCAAAGCCAATTGTTTCTCCCTTTCTAAAAGTTTAGTATACAACCAACTGTAATCTAAAGCCGGACAAGCAGCTACTAGTTTGCCAATTAACTGCGAATACTCCAAAATCGTACAATTTTCTTCATGACTAAACTCATCTATTAATTTTCCAAGCCTTTCTCTCTTTTCCTCTGTTAATTCAATCGTAAACCGTTGAGAATCAACCATAAATCCCAAGAACTTGCATCTATTACTCGGTGTGAGATTACATTTTTTCTTGTTAATGATAAAACCCAATGACTCTAATAAACTAATTGTTTCTAGAAAACTTGTTTGACATTTCATAAAGTTTTCTTCTATACACATAATATCGTCTAAGTATATTACTGATGAGAAACCTTTGGACCATAAAATTTTCATCACCGGTTTCAAAATTTTCGTAAACACATAAGGACTAGTGCATAAACCGAAAACAGGACAATTGAACTGATACAAGATTCCTTCAAAATAAAATCTTAAAAGTTTTCAACTCGCTTTATGAATCGGTACTAAGTAATAAGCATCTTCTAAAAGTCTAAACTGGCCATAAAAAAATTTGGGAATACCAATCTTGAAACTGTTCTTAGATCCTCCATTTTAAAATGGTCTGGATTCAGGGTTGCAAAATTTGTAATGAAAAAGTAATGCATCACTCATTACTTTTTGAATTTGTAATGGAAATGAAATCCATCACTCATTACTTTGAATTTTGTAATGGAAAAAAATTCCATCACTCATTACTTTAAATTTTATAATGGAAAAAAATTCCTTCACTCATTACTTTGAATTTTGTAATGGAAAAAAATTCCATCACTCATTACTTTGAATTTTGTAATGTTAAAAAATTCCATCACTCATTACTATAAATTTTGTAAAGTGAAAAATTTTTCTTACTCATCACATTGCATTTAGCAATGGTATCAAATTTGTTTCAGACATTGCAGAACATTTTTTAAGTAAGGGTTTTTACCGTGGATCAAACTGACCCAATGGTCGTAATGACGTGTTACTCGGCTACCAGTCGGTGTAACGCTGTTCGTACCAGGAAAAAATGACCCGATGGCAGTTGCAACGTGTTACTGAACTACCTGTGCGTGTAATGCATCCCTGGGTCAAAATGACCCAATGGTAGTAACGACGTGTAACTCGGCTATCAGTAGGTCTAACGCTATCTGCCAAGGGTCAAAATGACCCAATGGCAAGGTGTTCCTGGGCTACCTGTACGTGTAATGCAGTGACCCCTGGGTCAAAATGACCCAATGGTTATAACATGTTACTGGGCCACCAGTACGTTTTCGCACTGAGTCAAAATGATCCAACGGAAGTTAACGTGCTACTTGGCAACCAGAGCGTATAACGCTGTTCGCGTCAGGTTAAAATAAGCCATTGGCAGTATCTACATTTTACTCGGCTACCAGTCGGTCTAACACTATTTGTACCAAGTTAAAATGATCCAAAGGCTGTAACAACGTGTTACTGGGCTACCTGTACGTGTAACGCAGTGGCCCCTGAGTCAAAATGGCTCAAAGGTAGTAACGACGTGTTCTTCGGTACCAGTGGGTGTAACGCTATATAAACTGGATCGAAATGACCCAATGGCTGACTCGACGACGGTAGGTGTAACGCTATCCGCCCCACGCAAACTTGTGGCACTATATCAGTAATAATATAATATTCCATTATAGTCACAGGTACGTGCCCGTGAATATACCAGAGATGTTTTCAAATGAAATTACCTTGAAAATTTTTTCCAACTACATGCAATTTGGGACCATAAGGTAATGAACGCTCTTTTATAACTATTCTCAAACGAAATTCATAATTTAACGTGAATAATTATAGTCAAACATAGTGACGATCATATTGATTTTGAAAAATTTTTGAAAAAAAAGAAGTTGAAGTAGTTCTCAGTGACAGTATTAGTCAAAATTACGACTAGACAAAAATTTATGAAATATATTATAATTTTTATAAGAACCGTATCTAAATTACTGTTATGAATTTTAACTAGTTTATGGAAATATTTTATGCATAATTTTTTGTAAATAATAATTTATGAGAATACCACTTGATGCAAACATCGGCCAACACACGCAGCATGGTCAGTTGTCGACGCCGAGTCAGACCCCGGTCTCATGTTCGCTGGAGCAGACTACAGCCATGTTCTTTCCGTAACTTATATGCACTATCACCTTCTAATTATATTTATCCAAAAAAAACCCTGATCAAATCCAACTTTTCATATATCATTGGAAAGCTTAAGATTTTATCTTAAAGTAGTCTTATTTTCAACATTACCGATTTGAGCATTATCGATTTTTGTAACTAAAATTTATTAACATGCGTAGTTGATGAACTTGTGAAGAATATCAACTGTTCTCTATTCATTAATAAAACAACTTAGGAGTGACAAGTACGCGTCTTGAATGCGATTATTATTATTATTATTATTATTTTCAACTAGAATATGTAAAAATTCGTCGAAACGTATTCCACTCGTGATTTTTTGCCAACTTTATTTTTTCTTCTCTATTGTATAATAACGATAAACCTGACCAAGCTTCAACATTTTTCGGTAGATGTTTTGGCTTTTCGAAGAATTGTACGGCGCTGGAAAAAGACGATAATCCATTATCACTGACATTATCTGAAGCAAGAGAAAAATCTCTGTCGAATTGGTTCTGGTTCCTTATCCGCGAATCATAGCGTAGCAGCAAAGCAAACCTGTAGAATCTCAATGTTACGTCGATGAATTTTTTTTATATTTTCCGCCACTCTAAGCGTTTCAAATTAAAAATAAATAGCTCGTAATATTGACTATTTTCCGATTCATTACATAATGGAATCTCGAATGGGGCGAGCTTCGAGGAATTCATAAAGCAATTCAATTGTTCAAAATATATGATGTCGTGGCTATTGTAAGAAATTCATGAAATTGGCAGACTTTCGTATTCGATTCAATGAACATTTCTAAATAACGTTGAATTTTGATGGTTACCAATGATAACACCGGCACACAAAAAAAGTTGTCAGTACTTTTGACTAGACCCATGTAATTCTATGTATTTTGACGCGCTGAATCAGAATTTGGGGCCAGTTCAGCACCTACACCCACCAATTTGGAGTAAATTGTGAAAAACCGCTAAAATGGTAAAATAATCGCATTTTTGAGTCAAACAAATTTTTTTTGACCTATATCATGAATGATTTTTATGTAATTTGATGCGGTGAATTTAAATGCAGAGTTATTTTAGCATATACACCTTAACAATATTGAGTAAGTAAAAAAACGCATTTTTAACCACTAAAAATTTGTTTTTACCTTTATCATGTAATTTTTATGTAATTTGATGTGCTGAATTCGTATATATTTTCATTAATTTTTTTGATGTCGGAAAAGATGAACTACACGTACATGTACACCATTTTGATCCGGTGCGAACAGCGTTACACGTATTGATACAAGTTTTTACTAGCATTGGGTCGATTTGACCCGGCGTAAACAGCGCCATACGCACTGGTGGCCCGGAAACACGTCGTTTCTACCATTGGGTCATTTAAACCCAGGGACCACTGCATTACACGTGCAGGTAGTCCAGTAACACGTTGTAACTCCATCGGGTCATTTTGACCCGGTGCGAACAACGTTACACCGACTGGTAGCCTAGTAAAACGTGGATAGCGCCAATGGGTCATTCTGACCCTTGGCAGATAGCGTTAGACCTACTGATAACCGAGTTACACGTCGTTACTACCATTGGGTTATTTTGACCCAGGAGTCACTGCATTACACGTACAGGCAGTCCAGTAACACGTTGTAACTGCTATCGGGCCATTTTGACCCGGTGCAAACAGCTTTATACCGAATGGTAGCCGAGCAACACGTCATTACGACCATTGGGTCAGTTTGACCCACGGTAAAAATGATTATCCTTACTTAAAAAATGTAATGCAATGTGTGAAGCAAATTTGATACCATTTCAAAATGCAATGTGATGAGAAAGAAAAATTTTCTACATTACAAAATTCAATGTAATGAGTAATGGAATTTTTTTTCATAACAAAATTCAAAGTAATGAATGATAGATTTTTTTTCCATTACAAAATTCAAAGTAATGAGTGATGGATTTTTTTTCCATTACAAAATTCAAAGTAATGAGTGATGGAATTTTTTTCCATTACAAAATTCAATGTAATGAGTAATGAAAATGGTAATGCATTACTTACAACCCTGTCTGGATTTATAAAATTATTCAGGTTTTTAAAATTGAGAATAAACCGATATGATCTATCAGTTTTTGGTACTAAGAAAAAAGGTGAAATAAACTGATCTGGTTCTGGAAAACACTTTTCTATTGTACCTTTGTTCAGTAATTTTGCAATAGCCTCTTTGTACCTCATCATCTCGTTAACTGAAATGTTTGTTTTTGGTAATGTAAATTGTTTGATTTCCGTAAACAATTCTATTTTATAACCTTTAATGCAACTTAAAACAAATTTGATTTTGTAATTTTTTTCCAGTTAACTAGATAATTTTTCGATCTTCCTGCTTTGCGACTTACATTTTCGTTTATTTGCCCTTGCCCCTGAACTTGGTATTCTTCTGATTGTGAGTCTGAGCTCTGGGGTTGAAGTATTGTTGTTTGAACTTGAAAAATAACCGAGGTCTCCTTTGGTTCGATGGACCCGCAGAGCCTGCCTGGTTGTAAAAAATTTTTCTCCCCGGCAGGCCCTTCCCGTTTAAATGGTTCTTGTTGTACAAAGGCGTTTTGAATTGCTGTCTCACATTCTGACTTAATTTGTCCAAAGCTCGAGCATCTTTCAGTCTTTCTGCTAAATTTTTTCCAAACAAACATTCATCTGCCTTAGTGGCCACTAAAACATCTTTACTTTGTTTTGATAAGCCTGGTAGAATGAAAGCTTTTCTAGATTCTGACAATTTGAATTGTAAATCCGTCAGAATTTTTGCTGAATCGCTGAGCCTTTCAATAAAGCATAATTTATCAATACTTTCATCTTCTTCCAAAAGCATTGACAAAGCTGAACCACCGCAGTTAAAGCCGAACCAACCGACTTTTGATTTTCTGAAATAAAATTATCTCTTTTTATTGCAGATTCACCCAAATTGGATGAAATTTCCAAATTGAGTTTCGGTGTCCCGAGTCCATCTTGAATAGCATATTTGCCCAAAACTTCATCCATTTCTGCTTTCGCTACCCCGTTCATAGCCCAAAATTTCCATCTTGACAATAATGACAGATGTAATGAAATATCTATTGCTTTTGAGGCTAAAGGATCTTCACCCAATACTTTCAAAATATCCTCGCTCAACTCTTTACCAACACTAGCAATTGTTTCTGTCAATTCTTTTGTTTTATCATCCTCGGCTTGGTTCATATTTTATGTCTTTTCTTCGTCTACATCTGTATCTTCATCTATTCCGTCATTTTATGACAAGAGAATAAAAACGGAGCCAATTAATATCTATATATGTTTAATATGCTTTGCCTCTCGTGCAAATTCATTAGCATAAAACTCTGGGATGTCTTGTCTCTCGTACAAGCTCCTCAGGTCAATAGTCTAACATGTACTGCCTCTCGTGCAGGCTCGTTAGCCAATTCTCAAGAATCGTAGACAGAACCAATGAAACCGAATATTTCTATCTTAATCTCAACCTCAGCTTGATAAATCCTTACCTTGATTAAATCATAATAAATCTATTTCTGGACCACCGTCTCCTGAAATTTCCGATTCGGCTTCGGATTCCTTCTGATTTGATCGATCGTTTTCCGTTTGATACGTCTCAAGCTATTCCCGAATTTTCTTCAATTGCTTCTCTAAAGAGGAAACTATTGTTTCCTTACTTCTCCTTTTCGGAATCTTCTTCGAAATACAGCCGACTCTTAGGGCTATTTCAGACCTGACGGAGCGCAGCGGCGCGCATAGGAGCGCACTTGGTCGCGGGTATCCGCGCGCATTCCAGCGCATCCGCGCGTATTCCAGCGCACCCGCGAGCTTTGCTCGAACACTGAAGTCGAAGGACGCGTGCAAACACGCACGGACGTGTCCAGATACGTGCGAGCACGTGAAGGTTTGCGCGGATGTCCGCGCTGGAATACGCGCGGATGCTCGCGGGTGCGCTGGAATGCTCGCGGGTGCGCTAGAATGCGCGCGGATGCGCTGGAATACGTGCGGATGCTCGCAGGTGCGCTGGAATGAACGCGGATGCTCACGACCAAGTGCGCTCCTACGCGCGCCGCTGCGCTCCATCAGGTCTGAAATAGCCCTTATACGTCTTTATTCTAGCACACAACGAAAAGATATGAAGTATGCAAAAGATAGAGAGAGAGGGGAAATTGGAAGGTTTCTCCTTCATTTATTTTTTATAAACTCTAAACGTTGTGACATCTAGCGTACTACGAGGGTAACAACATGGTTATTGATACTCGATTACTTTCGTAATCTCGAGAACGAGGCTCGGAATATAATTCATGGTTTCAGAATACAATGCATATATTGAAAAATAAGCAATTATGTTGGTCTTGACACGTTTTATATTTTTTCTGTCCTCCGGGCCGAAAGGGCATTCCGCCTGCGTCGGACAGAAAAATCTCATACACACTTCGGGCAGGAAAAAGTAAAGCCTCAGACCACATGTTTGTCAGCCTCGGCTTCGCCTCGGCCGACAATTACATGTGATCTGAGACTTTCCTTATTTTCCTGCCCTAGGTATGTAATATACTATTTCTTGCTCCCCTAGCCGAAAGTACGCACTTTCCGGCCGCATTTCAGGCCGGAAAGAGCATTTTTCGTGGCCGGCTAACTCGGCTAACTTCAGTGCGCTCTGACGATATTTTTGGGGCCGGTGATCCTTTTCTTAGAAAAAGACATTTCGATATATGAATGGGAAGCCTGCATTCGTTTCCATGATTTTGTTTATTCGTTGCCAAACATCATTATTTGATTCAAGCGGGCGCCTATAGCGTAGCTTTCATCATTCATGTTATGCGCTATACTACCATGAACCCAGACGGATAACATACATTTGTTCGTCCAGATGCGAAAACATAAAATAATGTAACCGGACTAATAAAATAGAATAGAATAGAATATGGTCGTCCGGAATAATGTTGTATTTCCAGATTCCAGGTTCATAGGAAAGCACATATTTATATTTCTTTCTCCGGTTGAACCTTGGTGGCTACATGCAGACTTTGAAAATTTTATGCATCAACTTTCTATCTCTGGGTATGGTAATATGAATAGAAAAGAATGCTTCAAAAAGTCATTGAAAGCCCATTTTTTAATGAAATAAAAATTTCTAGCTTCGGAATGCAATACTTTTTTCTAAAAATGGCCAATTCTAGTGGACTTGGTAAACATTATATGTTTTTTTGTCTTTCCCTCTCTTTCTCTCAAATTTTGGGGAAAATCAACGAATATTTTTGTTACATTAAAAAATCCTTCACATTTTTTTTATTCACAATGATTTCATATAAAAAAATTCAAAGCAATATTTATAAATAAGACGAAAAATTTTCACGATGATGGAAAAAATTCGTAAACTTTACAAAAAATGATTTAAATTTCACAAAATGGTGGAAACATTCAAAATCATTGAAAAATTAAGGGGATAACTACAAACATTCGAATAATATCAAAAACTTTATGAAATGGACAGAACTTGACTAAAATCATTGGTGAACTTATTTTTAAACATCACAATAAAAACATTGAAAAACTTTAAAACATTATCAGAAAACTATTTATATCGTTTAGAACTTTGACAGAAACAAGATTTGACATCAAACCACGAAAATTCTCTTTCGGGTGAAAAAATTTGGACTAGTACATCGATGATCGCCCGTTTTCGCATTATACGACAAAAAATGTAAACAAAAATTCTCAAACCTCGGTTCAGGATTATGCGGTATTTTCAAGGTTAATGAGAGTTTAGAGTCGAATTTCAAACATTGGATACATAAAACAAACGTCCATGGTTTAAATTGTTGACTATAATTATTTGTCATTATGCGGCGTCCGGATTTATTGGTTTAAAAAAATGAGAAAAACATTATTTACGAAAATTTCATTTATTCTAGCATATATGGCAGAGTATTCCTCGATAGATCAACCAATGTTTCAATTTCACATTCCACACTCTATTGATTTTTGTTCTTGAGTTCATTAATTGCAAGTTGCATGCGATTTAAAAGAGAATTTTTTACTATTACGACATATTGGAAATATTGAAATTCTTGCCTATTAATAGCACCGGCACACAAAAAAAAAGTGGTAAGTACCTAGAACCGGACCCATCAATCTCTACGTATTTTGGCCCGCTGAATCCGAATCCGGGGTCAGATTGGGCAATATACCTCCAAAATTTTGAGTAAATTCCAAAAAACCGCAAAAATTGCGGAAAATCGCTGTTAAGAGCATAATAAAAGTTCTCTTCGCCTTACGCGGGGGTGTTTTTCAGGTAATTTGACGCGCTGAATCTGAATCGAGGGTTAGATTGAATGATGCATCACCAAAATTTTGAGGAAATTCCAAAAAACTGCTAAAATTGCGGAAAATTGCTGTTAAAAGCATGATAAAAGTTGTCTTCGACCTTACGCGGGGCTGTTTCTCATGTAATTTGATACGCTGAATATGAATCGAAGGTTAGATTGACTGATACATCTCCAAAATTTTTAGTAAATTTCAAAAAACCGCAAAAATGACGGAAAATTGCTGTTTAAAGCATGATAAAAGCTGTCTTCGACCTTAATCGGGGGTGTTTTTTTATTTAATTTGATGCGCTGAATCTGAATCTGGAGTCAGATCGGCTGATATACCCGAAAAATTTTGAGTAACTGCAAAAATCTCTAAAAATGGGTCAAAATCGCTAGCATGGGTAGAAGAAGAGTTTTATTGATCTAGATCGAGTACGCTCTTTTTGTATTTTGATGCGCTGAAATCGAAACGGGGCGTCAATTAAACTCGTACGTCTCCAAAATTTTGCTTCCATGGAAAAAACCGGCTAAAATTGTTCTTTATGAATTTCGAGCAGCTCAATCCGAATCCAGTAGCTAGTAGTCGCGATCATACATATTTCGGTCAAAGATCGTTAAAAATAACAAAAAATAGCTATAAAAACGTAAAAAAATAGTTTTTTGAATGTTTTACACATGCATGATTCATCTTAAACTGTACATAAAAAAAAAGATCTGTATATTCTGTATGCAATAAACTAGAAACTGGGGAAAATTGTATAAAAAACTTGAATATAAAACTATCGCAGTCATGATTGCTCTTTCAATTCTGCTTAATTGATTTTTTTTTTCACTTTCCACAATAATATGAGAAGAGAAAAATCTTCATCTATCTTAAACCGTCCTTCTCTTGTAACGGATTCTTTTCTCTTCGAACGACCTATGCAGTGGGTTTCTCTTCCTCTTTCTTTCTTTAGCGTCCAGCAAAAATCTGCCATCATATCGATATTCCACCTTCCCTGATATCGATTTTCCATTTCGCTGATGTCTTGATGAAATCTTTCTCCTTGTTCTTCACTTAGATCTCCAAGGTTTTCAGGAAAGTAGTCGAGGTGGGAGTGTAGAAAGTGCAGTTTGAGATTCATCAAGCAACCCAAGTTTCTAAAATTTTCCAACAACTCTTCAACTAAATTCTGGTAATTGTCAATTTTCTCATTTCCCAAAAAGTTCTGAGAAACGTTTTCGAAACTTTGCCATGCTGCCTTTTCAGTATCGTCCATTTTTTTAATGAAATTTTCGTCGCCAAATAAACTACGAATTTGTGGTCCATTAAATATACCCTCCTTTAATTTCGCATCACTCATCGCGGGAAGCTTTTCTCCCAGATACTGGAAACAATCGCCATCTTTGTCCAGAGCTTTGACATACTGCTTTATAAGACCAAGCTTACTGTGGAGTGGTGGTAGCAGATATTTCGAAGGATCGATCAATGATGCTCTTATGATGGTGTTACGGACTAGATCGAAGTTTGTTCTTGTTGACCACCCTTTCTGAACATAGTGTTTTTTTCTGTCTCTACTGGCCCATAAACATAAAAAGCAGGGATTTTTGTGAACCCCGATTGTCGACCTAAAAGCAGTGTTGCAATTTTGAGATCACCACAAATTTGCAATTGATGTTCCGAATACTTTATTTTCTCCAATACCAATTGTAAATTTTCGTAATTTTCTTTCAGCTTGGTCGAGTGAGCTATTGGAATAGGAGCATATGTGTTTCCATTGTGGAGCAGAGCGGCTTTGAGACTTCTTTTTGACGAATCAATGAAGAGTCTCCACTTGACGTTTTTGTACATGTCAGATTTGAATGTATCCATTAAGTCTTTCACATCTGAACAGAACACAGAACACCAATGAATCCTCTTCGTCGTTTGTGAAGAATTGCCGAAACTCTTTCTCCCTGTCACGATAAAAATAAGCCGATATTCCTTTCGATAGCAAGTTTTTCTTTTTCAATGCTGCCGCCAAGTATTCAGCTCCGTCCTTCGACAGTCCTAAATCTCGTATGAGATCATTCAATTTTTATTGGTTGAAGGTTTGGGGAGCTTTTCTTTCATCATCTGGGAGGTAATCGTCATCTTCGGAACTTTCTGCTTGATAGATCTCGGCAATATCCATGACTATCTCTTCATCAGAAAGCTCCACATCCATCGGTTCGGTAGTTCTGATTTCATCCATGCCCACTATTTTTGTTGGTTTCTGCAATGATGAAACATTGGCATACACAATTTTACTTCTGGAATTTTTCATGAAACCAGTGATGTCGGTCATACAAACATAGCAATTCCCTTGACCTATCAGTGCAGATAGTATCATAGGTTTTGTGAATTGCAAGGACTCTTGCTTTCTGGACTTATTCCATCGTATCAACATTATCTTACACCGACCACAAACTGTATGTGGTATTCAATTCGCACTCCAGTCTACTATTTTAATACCGAAGTAAACCTCATAAAAGAATTTTAATCATGCCTGCGATAGTACTATATTCAAGTTTTTTATACAATTTTCCCCAGTTTCTAGTTTATTTCATACAGAATATACAGATCTTTTTTTTATGTACAGTTTAAGATGAATCATCCATGTGTAAAACATTCAAAAAACTATTTTTTTTACGTTTTTATAGCTATTTTTTGTTATTTTTAACGATCTTCGACCGAAGTATGTATGATCGCGACTACTAGCTACTGGATTCGGATTGAGTTGCTCGAAATTCATAAAGAACAATTTTAGCCGGTTTTTTCCATGGAAGCAAAATATTGGAGACGTACGAGTTTAATAAACGCCCGGTTTCTATTTCAGCGCATCAAAATACAAAAAGAGCGTACTCGATCTAGATCAATAAAACTCTTCTTCTACCCATGCTAGCGATTTTGACCCATTTTTAGAGATTTTTGCAGTTACTCAAAATTTTTCGGGTATATCAGCCGATCTGACTCCAGATTCAGATTCAGCGCATCAAATTACATAAAAAAACACCCCCGATTAAGGTCGAAGACAACTTTTATCATGCTTTAAACAGCAATTTTCCGTCATTTTTGCGGTTTTTTGAAATTTACTAAAAATTTTGGAGATGTATCAGTCAATCTAACCTTCGATTCATATTCAGCGTATCAAATTACATGAGAAACAGCCCCGCGTAAGGTCGAAGACAACTTTTATCATGCTTTTAACAGCAATTTTCCGCTATTTTAGCAGTTTTTTGGAATTTACTCAAAATTTTGGAGGTATATTGGCCAATCTGACCCCGGATTTGGATTCAGCGGGCCAAAATACGTAGAGATTGATGGGTCCGGTTCTAGGTACTTACAACTTTTTTTTTGTGTGCCGGTGTAGTCAATTAAATCCAAGAAACAAAACGTTGTTAAATAAATGCAGAAGTTGCCGAGTACATCGCACTACGAACAAAAGAATTACAAAAGAAGAAAAATAGGACACAACAAATTACAACCACAAAGAATACAAAGACAAAACATTACAAAAACAAATTGCGACTAAAATAAATTAAGATCATAAAAATTTTAAATAAATTACCCACGGAAAAAAATTATATACCAAAAAATTGAAACAAAAAAAATTTGGCCGTTGTACTTGGCGTTTTTTTTCTAGCTAATATTATCTAATTTACCTGTATCTTATACTCACAAATTCGAAAGTCGAGTAAAACGCCAAGTACAACGGCCAAATTTTTTTTGTTTCAATTTTTTGGTATATAATTTTTTTCCGTGGGTAATTTATTTAAAATTTTTATGATCTTAATTTATTTTAGTCGCAATTTGTTTTTGTAATGTTTTGTCTTTGTATTCTTTGTGGTTGTAATTTGTTGTGTCCTATTTTTCTTCTTTTGTAATTCTTTTGTTCGTAGTGCGATGTACTCGGCAACTTCTGCATTTATTTAACAACGTTTTGTTTCTTGGATTTAAAGTCTTACGACCATTGATTTCCATGATTTTACAGATGACTTCCCAGAGGGCATAAATGTACTTGTCTCTAGTTTTTTTACAGCATTCGTGCTGTGTTGCAGGTTTATTTGACGACTTTTTGTGTACTCGAAATCTGAAATTTTATGGGATACATTGAAAAATTGAAATAATGATCATAAAATTGAAACATCTGATCACCCAATAAAGCAGTTTATATATTCACCTACACCCATCTCTCTCTATATATTTATTTTGACATGCTGAAGCCGAATTCCAAAATACCGTGAAAATAGGTGAAAATTGCGAAAAATGGTCGTTGAGCAAAATTTTGTTGACCTAAATCTAGAATGTTTCTCGTGTTTTTCGAAAGTTCTGATAAACAAGGTTTCAGACAATATTTCGGATTTTTCGATTCTCACAAGTGACCCATGAATCTCATTGTCAGTATCCACTTATATATTTGAAGCCCCTGGCTCAAGGAATGTCTTGGTATGAATCAGTTGAGATTTCACACAATCTGGACAAGCGATGAGAATTTTTATTATGAGGTCCAAAAGCTTGGAATATTTCCATGAGGCACCCGAGACTTTGTAAAACCATGTTGACCAATTGATTTTGTTCTTCCGAACAGATGTACCAATATTGCGATCGTAGAAAATCACTCCGTATCGGTTTGAAGTTAAAAGTATTATTAGGAAATTGTGCACCCTTTCCACTGCAAAATCTATCGACGTCAAAAAATCGAATTGAAACTTGAATATTACTTCAGAAATCAATTGACTGTAGAATTTTAATTAAAATTGAACATGACGCTAAACGAGTTTATCAGTTGTGCAGTTTATATTCTGTTTTAGGATGTTTTATCAAAAGGTAATGATTAAAAATGATGAATACAACGTTTTTATCACTCCTTCTTTCGGATTAACAAAATGTTTGCCGGTTCGTTTGCCTGTTTTGCTTTTGAACCAGGCAAATTTCCGGGTCCCTTCCTATTATTGTACCGCGAAACAAGACTCTGCAAGACCGGAAACGAAAAAAAAAACACGCATTAGTTTTGCTATGGCTGAATTTTCAAAAACCCAAGATTTCGCGGTGTCGAGGACGAAATGAACGGTGGTGTGAAAATAATATGTCAACTCGAGGAAAATACAAGAAATAATTCCCTGTCCGTCGAGTAAAGCTCGAATGACCGAGGAATGACCTTCCACAAGAAAAGCGAGTATAAAGTGTACGTAACAAGTTCTAATACTTTGGGAATCCATGAGCTTGGTTCGTTACGACAAAGTCTCCAAAACTTCTGTGTGAAATGAAAAATACCACCAAGCGGAACCATCTGCCATTGCTCTGACTCGATAGCATACCATGAATAAATGACGAATGAGAAATAGTGAAGCTGCGACAAGCCTCTTCCACCTTTATCAGCACTGGGGATCAAGGGACGCGGTAGCGGCTCGTATTGTTACAAGATTCTGCAATCGAAAACATGCAATCTAGAGTCGCGGTAGCGACTCTGAGACAAGTACATTTATGTATGACGAGTCGCTTCCAGAGAGTCTTTACCGGAGCGAGAGTGTTTTTCAGCTGTTTTCGATAACACTCAAAATTTATTTCTTTAATAACTGAATAATTACAGTATTCCAAAGAATCCTGCAAGATGACGTATTTTTTATTTTTTTTTATCTTTCGATCGCGACCTTTACGAACTCTGTAGCTTAACGCATTGAAAAGATATTAATTATTTATTTTTTAATTTCATCAAAAAATGTTGCATTTTTTCGCACACATTTTTGATGTTTATTTGTTTTTTCTTTAGTGACAAATCTGGTGCCATAATACATTTTATATATCTATATATTTTTTTCTGGTGTCATAATACAAATTGTATACCTATATATTTCCATGAATCTGTTCATGCTTCAAAAATTTGGAAAGTGACAGTTTCCCGTTGTATTCAAAATTTAAGCTGTCAATTTCACGAAATGTTATCGAATCATTCAGAGATTAAAGGATACCACATGTTCGTTTTACCAAGAAATCTGAGTCACGTATTGTGGCCGAATCTTTTTTTTAATGTTCTTTTAGTCGGTGTGATGCTATCGTTTAATGTTCTTTTAGTAGGTATGATGCTATCGAGTAAATCGTTGGATTGGGCTTTTTTTTACTCGTGTTTATCGTTGATGATAAGCATTGGAGTGAATTTAAGTGAAGAATGCGCCAAATGTACATTCGTACATTCTTTATTTTTTGTATGAGCAAAACTTGCAGGAAAAAAATAATTACGCGCGTCATCGTACGAGGTTAGAATGATGTGTCGGTGCATACGCAGTAGAGAAACGATCTCGACCCCTTTTCACCAAGGGCACAAGCAAAATCCATCTCTCGTAGGTGGCTTGATAGTTTTCGATTTCTAGGTCGACGGCTCCATGGTTTTCGATGTCTAGGTCGAAGGCTCCATGGTTTTTTATGTCTAGGTCGACGGTTCCATGGTTTTTGATGTCCAGATCGACGGCTCCATAGTTTTCGATATCTAGGTCGACGACTGCAAGGTTTTCGAGATTTAAGTCGGCGCCTCCATAGTTTTCGATGTCCAGATATATTTCTTCATGGTTTTCAATGTCTAGGTATATTTTTTTCCACTGTTTCCGTTATCCAGGTCGTCGGCGCTATAGTTTTTAATGTCTAGGTATACATCTCCATGTTTTTCGATGCCTAGGCATATTTCTCCATGGTTTTTCATGTCCAGGTATAGTTCTCCATAGTTTTCGCTATCCCGGTCGACAGTTCCATAATTTTCCATGTCTAGCTATGTTTCTCTACGGTTTGCGATGTCTAGGTTGATGGATCCATGGTTTTCAAAGTTTGGGTCGATAGCTCTATAGTTTTCGATGTCCAGGTCGACGGCTCCACAGTTTTTGATGTCTAGGTATTTTCCCCGTAGCTTTCGATGTCGAGGTCGATGACTCAATGGTTTGCGATGTCTGGATATATTTCATCATGGTTATCGATATCCTGATCGAAGACTCCATGGTCTTCAATAACAGGGGAGATTTCAAGAACCCAGAATATCGTGAATAAATATCACCGGACACTGATAAACATGAAACTGTCAATCTAGATACTGGAACCTAATGAAACATGATACGAGATGAAAAAGATAATGAAACATGGAAACGTCCTCTCAAACATCAAAAAACAATGACAATAACAGTGTTAACATGGTAATCATTGAGAGATTGTTCTCGACCCCATAAACTACAGCGACCTAAATATCGAAAACTATGGAGCCGTTGACCTCGCCATCGAAAGCCGTAGAGAAATATACCTAGACATCAAAAACTCTTGAGAAATATACCTGGACATCGAAAACTATGGAGCCATCCCCCTGTACTCCTGTTTATTCTTATTGAACTGCTTCAAGATTGGTGGGCTTGAAGACGCTGTTGCAATAAAAGTAGCGCTGCAGCGCTACAAGAAAACTATTCACACGCTTAATCGCACGGAATGCACCCTAGTTCGGAATAAATTTTCAAATAAAATGTATTGTGTATGATATAAATATTGAATCCAAACGGAAATGTGTAGAATTGAATTGAATATTATAGATGGGTATATTTGTTGAATATATCTATTTTTACAATAATTCAATTTAACACATTACATTTTTGATTCTTTATTCAATTCTCATGGAAAACATTTTATTTAATAACAAATGAAGAATTTATATTCGTCTACGATATTTGTTTGATTATATACTCAGATTTCAATTCCCTACACATTCCATTTTCGTTTCATTTGTTATATCATATGGAAAACATTTTATTCAATAATTCACGAGAAATTGGTTTTTAAATATCCTTTTACATTTTAAAGGAGATTTAAATAAATAAATAAATCCATGCCTCTGCATCTTTGTCATGGCGACAATTTTCATCAGCTCTCCAAAATTGAATATTATCAGATTTGTAGATGATCATTATCATTTTCATTATGCTATTTTATCAAAAATTGGATAGATTCCATTGAAAAATATAAATAAAATAACCCAAGATAGGAGTGACGAATAAGATCAAGGACTACAAAAATATCTACCGAAGAAGCAAACCCATTGTATGGAAAAACACTAAGAAAGTTTAATTCTAGTCAAGGGCTCGACGCATTGAGAAAATTTCTGGTGGTCTGAAAAGAAAATGATGATAGAGATCTTGCGATTGTAATTGCATACGTACAAGCTGGTGACATTGGTTTTGAAATTCTCAGACTTTTGGATACTTCTATAAAAAAATGTTAATAATGCCTGTGCTGTGTGTTCTGCCGTGTAGTTTATGGTTGTCAAGTAAGCAGAAAAATGTTCATTATTGACTTAAATTTAAAGAGAACTTTTAAAAGTCTTACGACTATTGGATGGAATCAAATCATTTGAAATGTCATTTATGATTAAAAGATTTTCTGATAAACGTTTTTCCAAAGTAAAACAGTAATTGCATGTTTTCGATTGCAGAATCTTGTAACAATACGAGCCGCTACCGCGTCCCTTGATCCCCAGTGCTGATAAAGGTGGAAGAGGCTTGTCGCAGCTTCACTATTTCTCATTCGTCATTTATTCATGGTATGCTATCGAGTCAGAGCAATGGCAGATGGTTCCGCTTGGTGGTATTTTTCATTTCACACAGAAGTTTTGGAGACTTTGTCGTAACGAACCAAGCTCATGGATTCCCAAAGTATTAGAACTTGTTACGTACACTTTATACTCGCTTTTCTTGTGGAAGGTCATTCCTCGGTCATTCGAGCTTTACTCGACGGACAGGGAATTATTTCTTGTATTTTCCTCGAGTTGACATATTATTTTCACACCACCGTTCATTTCGTCCTCGACACCGCGAAATCTTGGGTTTTTGAAAATTCAGCCATAGCAAAACTAATGCGTGTTTTTTTTTTCGTTTCCGGTCTTGCAGAGTCTTGTTTCGCGGTACAATAATAGGAAGGGACCCGGAAATTTGCCTGGTTCAAAAGCAAAACAGGCAAACGAACCGGCAAACATTTTGTTAATCCGAAAGAAGGAGTGATAAAAACGTTGTATTCATCATTTTTAATCATTACCTTTTGATAAAACATCCTAAAACAGAATATAAACTGCACAACTGATAAACTCGTTTAGCGTCATGTTCAATTTTAATTAAAATTCTACAGTCAATTGATTTCTGAAGTAATATTCAAGTTTCAATTCGATTTTTTGACGTCGATAGATTTTGCAGTGGAAAGGGTGTACAATTTCCTAATAATACTTTTAACTTCAAACCGATACGGAGTGATTTTCTACGATCGCAATATTGGTACATCTGTTCGGAAGAACAAAATCAATTGGTCAACATGGTTTTACAAAGTCTCGGGTGCCTCATGGAAATATTCCAAGCTTTTGGACCTCATAATAAAAATTCTCATCGCTTGTCCAGATTGTGTGAAATCTCAACTGATTCATACCAAGACATTCCTTGAGCCAGGGGCTTCAAATATATAAGTGGATACTGACAATGAGATTCATGGGTCACTTGTGAGAATCGAAAAATCCGAAATATTGTCTGAAACCTTGTTTATCAGAACTTTCGAAAAACACGAGAAACATTCTAGATTTAGGTCAACAAAATTTTGCTCAACGACCATTTTTCGCAATTTTCACCTATTTTCACGGTATTTTGGAATTCGGCTTCAGCATGTCAAAATAAATATATAGAGAGAGATGGGTGTAGGTGAATATATAAACTGCTTTATTGGGTGATCAGATGTTTCAATTTTATGATCATTATTTCAATTTTTCAATGTATCCCATAAAATTTCAGATTTCGAGTACACAAAAAGTCGTCAAATAAACCTGCAACACAGCACGAATGCTGTAAAAAAACTAGAGACAAGTACATTTATGCCCTCTGGGAAGTCATCTGTAAAATCATGGAAATCAATGGTCGTAAGACTTTAAATCCAAGAAACAAAACGTTGTTAAATAAATGCAGAAGTTGCCGAGTACATCGCACTACGAACAAAAGAATTACAAAAGAAGAAAAATAGGACACAACAAATTACAACCACAAAGAATACAAAGACAAAACATTACAAAAACAAATTGCGACTAAAATAAATTAAGATCATAAAAATTTTAAATAAATTACCCACGGAAAAAAATTATATACCAAAAAATTGAAACAAAAAAAATTTGGCCGTTGTACTTGGCGTTTTACTCGACTTTCGAATTTGTGAGTATAAGATACAGGTAAATTAGATAATATTAGCTAGAAAAAAAACGCCAAGTACAACGGCCAAATTTTTTTTGTTTCAATTTTTTGGTATATAATTTTTTTCCGTGGGTAATTTATTTAAAATTTTTATGATCTTAATTTATTTTAGTCGCAATTTGTTTTTGTAATGTTTTGTCTTTGTATTCTTTGTGGTTGTAATTTGTTGTGTCCTATTTTTCTTCTTTTGTAATTCTTTTGTTCGTAGTGCGATGTACTCGGCAACTTCTGCATTTATTTAACAACGTTTTGTTTCTTGGATTTAAAGTCTTACGACCATTGATTTCCATGATTTTACAGATGACTTCCCAGAGGGCATAAATGTACTTGTCTCTAGTTTTTTTACAGCATTCGTGCTGTGTTGCAGGTTTTACTGTTTTACTTTGGAAAAACGTTTATCAGAAAATCTTTTAATCATAAATGACATTTCAAATGATTTGATTCCATCCAATAGTCGTAAGACTTTTAAAAGTTCTCTTTAAATTCAAGTCAATAATGAACATTTTTCTGCTTACTTGACAACCATAAACTACACGGCAGAACACACAGCACAGGCATTATTAACATTTTTTTATAGAAGTATCCAAAAGTCTGAGAATTTCAAAACCAATGTCACCAGCTTGTACGTATGCAATTACAATCGCAAGATCTCTATCATCATTTTCTTTTCAGACCACCAGAAATTTTCTCAATGCGTCGAGCCCTTGACTAGAATTAAACTTTCTTAGTGTTTTTCCATACAATGGGTTTGCTTCTTCGGTAGATATTTTTGTAGTCCTTGATCTTATTCGTCACTCCTATCTTGGGTTATTTTATTTATATTTTTCAATGGAATCTATCCAATTTTTGATAAAATAGCATAATGAAAATGATAATGATCATCTACAAATCTGATAATATTCAATTTTGGAGAGCTGATGAAAATTGTCGCCATGACAAAGATGCAGAGGCATGGATTTATTTATTTATTTAAATCTCCTTTAAAATGTAAAAGGATATTTAAAAACCAATTTCTCGTGAATTATTGAATAAAATGTTTTCCATATGATATAACAAATGAAACGAAAATGGAATGTGTAGGGAATTGAAATCTGAGTATATAATCAAACAAATATCGTAGACGAATATAAATTCTTCATTTGTTATTAAATAAAATGTTTTCCATGAGAATTGAATAAAGAATCAAAAATGTAATGTGTTAAATTGAATTATTGTAAAAATAGATATATTCAACAAATATACCCATCTATAATATTCAATTCAATTCTACACATTTCCGTTTGGATTCAATATTTATATCATACACAATACATTTTATTTGAAAATTTATTCCGAACTAGGGTGCATTCCGTGCGATTAAGCGTGTGAATAGTTTTCTTGTAGCGCTGCAGCGCTACTTTTATTGCAACAGCGTCTTCAAGCCCACCAATCTTGAAGCAGTTCAATAAGAATAAACAGGAGTACAGGGGGATGGCTCCATAGTTTTCGATGTCCAGGTATATTTCTCAAGAGTTTTTGATGTCTAGGTATATTTCTCTACGGCTTTCGATGGCGAGGTCAACGGCTCCATAGTTTTCGATATTTAGGTCGCTGTAGTTTATGGGGTCGAGAACAATCTCTCAATGATTACCATGTTAACACTGTTATTGTCATTGTTTTTTGATGTTTGAGAGGACGTTTCCATGTTTCATTATCTTTTTCATCTCGTATCATGTTTCATTAGGTTCCAGTATCTAGATTGACAGTTTCATGTTTATCAGTGTCCGGTGATATTTATTCACGATATTCTGGGTTCTTGAAATCTCCCCTGTTATTGAAGACCATGGAGTCTTCGATCAGGATATCGATAACCATGATGAAATATATCCAGACATCGCAAACCATTGAGTCATCGACCTCGACATCGAAAGCTACGGGGAAAATACCTAGACATCAAAAACTGTGGAGCCGTCGACCTGGACATCGAAAACTATAGAGCTATCGACCCAAACTTTGAAAACCATGGATCCATCAACCTAGACATCGCAAACCGTAGAGAAACATAGCTAGACATGGAAAATTATGGAACTGTCGACCGGGATAGCGAAAACTATGGAGAACTATACCTGGACATGAAAAACCATGGAGAAATATGCCTAGGCATCGAAAAACATGGAGAAGTATACCTAGACATTAAAAACTATAGCGCCGACGACCTGGATAACGGAAACAGTGGAAAAAAATATACCTAGACATTGAAAACCATGAAGAAATATATCTGGACATCGAAAACTATGGAGGCGCCGACTTAAATCTCGAAAACCTTGCAGTCGTCGACCTAGATATCGAAAACTATGGAGCCGTCGATCTGGACATCAAAAACCATGGAACCGTCGACCTAGACATAAAAAACCATGGAGCCTTCGACCTAGACATCGAAAACCATGGAGCCGTCGACCTAGAAATCGAAAACTATCAAGCCACCTACGAGAGATGGATTTTGCTTGTGCCCTTGGTGAAAAGGGGTCGAGATCGTTTCTCTACTGCGTATGCACCGACACATCATTCTAACCTCGTACGATGACGCGCGTAATTATTTTTTTCCTGCAAGTTTTGCTCATACAAAAAATAAAGAATGTACGAATGTACATTTGGCGCATTCTTCACTTAAATTCACTCCAATGCTTATCATCAACGATAAACACGAGTAAAAAAAAGCCCAATCCAACGATTTACTCGATAGCATCATACCTACTAAAAGAACATTAAACGATAGCATCACACCGACTAAAAGAACATTAAAAAAAAGATTCGGCCACAATACGTGACTCAGATTTCTTGGTAAAACGAACATGTGGTATCCTTTAATCTCTGAATGATTCGATAACATTTCGTGAAATTGACAGCTTAAATTTTGAATACAACGGGAAACTGTCACTTTCCAAATTTTTGAAGCATGAACAGATTCATGGAAATATATAGGTATACAATTTGTATTATGACACCAGAAAAAAATATATAGATATATAAAATGTATTATGGCACCAGATTTGTCACTAAAGAAAAAACAAATAAACATCAAAAATGTGTGCGAAAAAATGCAACATTTTTTGATGAAATTAAAAAATAAATAATTAATATCTTTTCAATGCGTTAAGCTACAGAGTTCGTAAAGGTCGCGATCGAAAGATAAAAAAAAAATAAAAAATACGTCATCTTGCAGGATTCTTTGGAATACTGTAATTATTCAGTTATTAAAGAAATAAATTTTGAGTGTTATCGAAAACAGCTGAAAAACACTCTCGCTCCGGTAAAGACTCTCTGGAAGCGACTCGTCATACATAAATGTACTTGTCTCAGAGTCGCTACCGCGACTCTAGATTGATTTTCTTGATTTTGCAAAAGAATCAGGTAAGGAGGTACAAGAATATATCGATGTGACGAGCACTTTTGTCTCATATATGAACATTTTTTAAAATATTGCTTCAATCGAATTTTCAATTTTCTAATCGCAGAATATATAATTTTTTTTTTATGAACTTAGTATGATTGGGATTAGCTTAGCTTAATTTAACCTGAAAAACAAGACTGCAGAACTTTTGAAGAAAAGGGCGTGATATAAAACTTTCAATATTCCCTTAGGGGAAAAAAGTTGGGACAAGCTCATTGATGGTCCCTTGTTTCCTGACCATATCACGAAAAATGTAAAAAAAATTTCATAAAAAAATTATGAAACCAACTGTAAATAATTTCAACAGAACAATTCGAAAAAAATTCACAAATCCTGAAAAAAACATCATATAAAAAATAAAAATCTGTAATTTTTTTGTAAAGCGAAAAAAATTCAAAGAAAACAAACAACCGAAGTATTGAGCTTGAAAATATTTTGAAAAACACGTTCTTTTTATCTTATTCTGACAATTAAATGAATTTAACAAAAAATTCCATCTAAGTTACTTACAGCATGAAAATTTATGATATCAATCGGAGGACAATTAATTTATGAGTAACTTCAAATTTTAGGATTATGAAATTGTTCTAAGAAGCTTTTAAATCCAAAAAAAATCACATGAAAGCTAAAGTAATTTGTTACTCTATGGTGGCAGAGACTTATAAGAAAATCGATTCTTCTCAGACTTTCAAGATCTTCTGATTTTTAAAGTTCTGATTTGAAATTGAAATGATTTTTTTATGATTTGTGAAAGTTTTTCTTAATTGTTTTGTTGAAATTATTTACAGTTAGTTTCGTAATTTTTTTTTCATACCATTATGTTTCGAATTTTTTTCATTTGTCATCCGATGTACTCGTCACTTTTGCATTTATTTGACAACGTTTTGTTCCTTTGAACCGAACGTCTTTCATATATCACCATGATTTAGCAGATTATTTTATTTTATTCATTACGTTTGAAATGGTTTTTTTTTATAACCTTAGGTAATGAATTGCTCATTTGAAGCAAGTTTCGAAAAAATAGATCGAACAACTTCTTATAAATCATCGTGCATTTGTTTTTTGGACTACATGAGTATCACATAGGGTTTCACTGAGACTTCTGTCCAGGTAACATAAAACATAAATGTATTTGTCTCCAATTTTTCAATATCATTTGTGCTGTTTTTTATGATTTACTAAATAACTCTATACTAGACTCATTTTTAACGACTCGCTACCGGAATAAATTAGAGAAAGAAATTGACAAATTGAATTCTTCTCATTAATTGATGGTATTTTACTAGTTAATCGATGTGTCATGTTATAATTTGATAAATTAATTTTGAAGATTGAGTTCAGATCTCACAACCCATTACAAGTCCCTCAGTAGAATTCATATCGTAGTAGCTGGAAATTCGATAATGTACTCATTGTAAATGAAAAACTATCAATTAAGCAATAAATTATTGAGCTTATTGATCTATTTGATCAAATTACTATATACCGAATTTTGCTGTAACCCCGAGAAACACGTGGAGTACCCTGCATCCTCCGGGTACGTCCACACACGTGTACATTAATGAGATGTATGTACAGTCACGAAGCCATTATAAATCGTACACAAATGACAAATCTTTTACTCCTTTCGCTTTGGTGTATAAAAGTAAATGTACTAGAGTCTTGAATAACGCATTAAAGCCCACTCTCGGCGTACACTGGTTGTCCACATGATATTTTAACGTTATTTTAACGCCCACAACGAGTGTATTACATTTAATGAATATACCACCAAGATAAACCAACGAAACTTATGCACCATTGCATCTTTCTGGGGACGTATCAATTAGAAGTCTCACTTAAGAAGATACGAATAAAAGGAAAGCCAGCAAATCAGAATAGAGATTTCGCTTGCTCCCTCTTCTCCCCTTAATTCTCTTTCTGTCTGTTTGTCTCTTTCTATCCCTCTTCTTCTGGGCGACTGGCTGAGATTAAATTTTCGTATATGCACACGTGTGCATTTTGACGAATGTGCAACAATAAAGTGCATTCACTACTGAGTGAAGGCTAGACTATGATCTACTTAAAGACTGCTCAAACGGAAGAGTTCTCATCTCCGTCGACATCCTCCTCTCTCTCTTTCTCTATTAGACATACGTGTGTATGAATTAGAACGAGTTAATTGCATTTACATCTTCAAAGAGAAAAGGAGGAAGAGAGAAAGAGAGGGAGAGTTTCCTCCGCTAATTTGTGAGTGCAGTGTGCGCGTGGTGTCCGAAAAGAGGACAAGTATTCCACACACTGTGCGGTTTAAAAGCTAGCCCAAAGTGAATTTGAACGTTGGGCTGGTATGGCTATAGAAATACGCGAAGCAAATATTCAGCACTACAAGAATATATAATACAACGAAAGCGCTGATTCCACCTCATTAGCAAGAGAAACCCATTGGTACTTCGGGCCAACAAACTTTAATATACATTGGCAACTTTACTGAGGCACCTTTCTCCCTTTCTCGATTCCCCTTCCCTTCTCTTTTTTTTCGACGATTTGCATATGAAATACTCAATCCCATATCTCCTCATCATTTCTTGTTTTTAGTTCTCTTTCGTCAATTATCGACATTATTCGATCGTAGGATTTTCCGTTGTACGTGTTAGGTTTTTTATATTTTTTATATGTCAGAATCCAAAGTCAGCGCTCTCAGAAAATGCATACTTGCGTTTTCATCATGGATTGCTCAAAACTTTAAGTCAGGCAGATCAACTTTCATGTCTTTTTACCGATTAAAACTTATCGTCAATTTTTGCTGAAGTTAGAAAATATTTTGGTAATTATACAGTTTGGTTACTTTTCGGAAAATCGATGGAAGAATTTTTTTTCTCTTCGGAGTTGTTGATCGGATTAAAATAAGTGATATTACGTCGGAGGTGTACTTCCGAAAGCTGATAACCAAATAACCTAATGTCAACTGAACATACATCGAAAGTATTCTAAGATCACCCGACGATTTCGCACACACATCGCGATTGTGTGTCAGGAACATCTTTCGATGTATGTGCGGGATCGTTGGGTGGGTTTAGAATACTTTCGGTTATGTGTGCGAAATCGTCGGATGGGTCTTGAACATCTTTTGATATGTGCGCGGAATCGTTGGGTGGGTTCAGAGTACTTTCGATGTGTGTGCGGAATCGTCGGGTGGGTGCAGAACACTTTTGATATATGTGTGGAATCGTTAAGAGGGTTTAGAGCATTTTCGATGTGTGTGCGAACCAGATATGTGTGCACGCGCGTGTAAAAATATTTGTAGCGTCGATTTTCGGAAAAGTAATCAAACTGCATAATTACCAAAATTTTTACTACATCAAAATATTAGATAAATTAGTTAATGTCATAAAAAAATTATCTAAAAAAAAAATTTTTTTAATTTCGTAACTCTAAAAAATTCATGAATTAGTCTCGTTTAAGGATCATGTATATGGAAAATAAAAAATTTCTCGGAGAAAATGAAAAACATTTAAAAACTTCCGACGGTGAAATATGGAAAAAGCATGTTAAAAAAGGATCATATAATTCAATTGATCCGAGCGACTCCCTCAAAAAAATATCTGGAAAATTGACTTGAAGAAAAAAAAATCTGCTCTTTTTCTTTTCTTTTTTTGTCTTCTTTTCTTATTCTGACACCTTCATGTGTATTCATTTTGTTCCTCATGTCTCCAATTTTCCAAAATTTATTAATTCAGGCTAATTTTGAGCAAAAAAGTAGTTTGTGCTCGAAAAAAAAAATTGATGAATTTTGGAATATTTCAAACTTGGAAAAGTCCGTTTTACCTCGGATTTCAACTTTATTGTAGAAAACGGATACATAGTCCGTTTTGCCCCATATTCCCCTAACATTTGAAATATTATAAATTTAATATTATATCGATATTTTAATGAGTCAAAACGCGACACACAATATCGATCAAAATGTTCTTATTGTTATTCAATGTGATATTTTATATCGGACTCAATTTTTCCGATCTATGGTGCATAAAATATATCGAATTAGCTAAATTAATTTATTCATCCATTATCATTTTGCTACATCGTATTTTCGGTGCTAAATCGATTTTATATCGGACTCAATTTTGCCGATCTATAATGCACAAAATATATCGAATTAGCTAAAGTAATTTATTCATCCATGATCATCTTGCTAAATCGCATTTTCGACTCCAAACACACAACTTTGACGTATTGGTAATTTGGAAGCTTTACCGTTGTGAATTGCTCAATTTTTCGTGAAATACGTATAACTATAGGGAAGACATGTACCAAATTTCAAATTATTCGACGTATTATTTTGGCGAAAAAAAACAGCCAAGTAGGTCTGAATTCCCGTTGAAATTGGATGGGAAAATTCATTGTCCTGGCGGGAGTACTTCTCATTAACCTACAGGCTACGTTGAAATTTCGAAAACACCCCAAATAAAGACCATCCTAGTGGTACGAGAATCAAATAAGCTTCATGACTGTTTATGGTATCGTCTAATTAGACGATAGAAAGCGAGGTACTGAACACAAAGGAACCACATTGGCTAGATTAGAGTGGCTAAATAGTGGGCCTTCTCGATGTTGAATTAATAAAAAATAATTGAATTTACGAATTAACTTCAATATGTGTTGACATCTAGCCGAATTTATTTCATTGCTAAAAAAAAACTTTAGTCGCTGTGTTATAAGTCTCATTGTTGCAAATTGTAACCCAGTCACCCTAAATGCTGGCGTGGCTTAATACAGCCTGTGTCTTGGAAGGAAAATGTTCACAGCCTTCGGTAATTATCAAGTACATTCCTCTGTCCAAATTAACTGTGTAGTGATATTGTCGGTTTTGTTATGAGAAATAAGTCTAATAATTCTTCATTTACATGAAGAAAAAAACAACATAACCTGTAACGAAAAGAGTCCAATAAAATTCTTCATTTATACGAATAAAAAACAACACAACATGTAATTAAATAAAATTTTAAAATATATATATATATAATCTCCAATAGAAAAAATATATTTGGAGTTAAAAGTAAATAGCAACCGCATGAAGTGTGTTACTAAACATAAAATGGTGGCATCGCCTCTTGTTCTATTCGTTGAATCAATGCCATTCAACAGTTTTTGATTATTATGCTAATTATTTTATGAACTTAGATACGATCGTATCAAAACATTGCTAAGAACTATACCGATCGGTAATATCATATATGGGTCATTCCGTGTCAATTCAACGACGTTGTGACGGTGACCCTCTTTGATTTAAAAAATTTTTTAATATGTTTTTATACATGTTAAACGAAGTCTTCAGCTAAATTTTTAGCTCGTTATCTCCACCCATTCCGCAGTCATCGATTTTTGCTTAAAAAATATATATCTCGCACTATATCATTATGTCACTAAAAACGGGTCATTTTTTTTATTTTCAACCTTGTTTGAAATAAAAATTGAAAAACGGAAAAATAATTTTTTTTTTAATGCTTTTTCGGCTATTTTTAGCTATTTTTAGTCAAAAAATCGGTTTTTCGTTCAATGCGACACTTTCGATTTTTATCAAAAAGTTCCCAAAATTCTGTGTTAAAAAACAAAATTTGTGAGCCTTATTACAAGATAGGCTTCAAAAAATTTCTAGTAAAAAAAATTGAAAAACTTATTTTTTTCTGTCATTTGGATTTATTTCTCTTCGAAGATCACTTAATTCCTTTCATATTTTGAAACTGATTGAAGAAATAACGTGTTCTTGGAAGAAAAATAAATCGAAATGACAGAAAAAAATGAGTTTTTAAATTTTTTTTACTAAAAATTATTTGAAGCCCATTTTGTAAAAAGGCTCAAAAATTTTGTTTTTTAACACAGAGTTCTGTGAATTTTTTTGAAAAAAATCGCAAGTGTCGCATTGAACGAAAAACCGATTTTTTGACTAAAAATAGCCGAAAAACCATTAAAAAATAAAATTATTTTTCCGTTTTCCAATTTTTATTTCAAAGAGAGTTGAAAAAAAAATGACCTGTTTTAAATGACATAATGATATTATGGTGTGAGATATAAATTTTTTAAACAAAAATCGATGACTCCGGAATAGGTGGAGATAACGAGCTAAAAATTTAGCTGAAGACTTCATTTAACATATATAAAAACATATAAAAAAATAAAAAAAAAAATCAAAGAGGGTCACCGTCACAACGTCGTTGAATTAACATGGAATGACCCATATATTTCAAAAACCTCAAAAATTCCCCCAGAGAAAAAAGGTTGGGACAAGTATGTTGGTGGTCCCTTGTTCCCTGATCATATCACACAAAAATTGGAAGAAAAATTCCGTAGAAAAAAAATTATGAAACCAACTACAATACAAATACAATTTCAACACAACAATTCAGAAAAAATTTCACAAGTCATGAAAAAATATTATATTTGAAAAAATACAAATCTGTAATTATTTTGTAAACTAAAAAAAAAAATCGAATAAAACGTGAGAAATAAAAAACCGAAAAATTAAACTTGAAAACATTTTGGAAACCGATACCTCATTCTTCTCATCTTATTCTAACAATTAAATCAATTGAAAAAAAAAAATTCATCTAAGTCACGTGCACCATTAAATGTTGTTAATTCGAGACCAAGTATTCAATGGTAATTCGAAATATTTATTCCTACGGGAACCATTAGGAACTTGAGAAAGTTCTAATGAATAAAAAAAAGTTACCATTTGAGTTATGTGCAGTACTACAATTTATGATATCAATTGGAGAACAAGTTTTTTGATAGTAAGTTGCAAGTTCAATGCGGTAAAATTATGTTCTAATAAACGTTGAGAATAAATTTTAATTGAAAATGGTGGTTCAGAAATGAAAAAAGCTCGAAACACACTATCGTACAAATACGATAACTATGCAGATAAATATAGCCTCACTCCGTTCTTGCCATTTCTTTAATGTGTTATTCTGGACGTTCTCCAGATCAATTGAATCTATAATTCGAGTCCACCAGTAATGGTATATAAAAAATGGGTACACGAAAAATTTGTCGGGGAAATTTGTCTATGAAAAATTTGCTTTTGCTGATTTTATGATTCGCAGCCAATGGCAGCCTTTATATTCAACACAAAACAAAAATTTTCACAAAAGTGGTAAAAATAAAAATAACATCTTCAACAATTCGTATTAGACAAAGGTTTTACAGCATGTGTAAGACAATTTTTTAATAAAATTTGCTTCAAATGTAATACCCTTTCATTCTAATACAAATGATTGAACATTTACATCACCAAGTTGCAATGTCAAATCTTCGAATAGACTGAGAAAAAATGTTAAATTTAATGGTTCATCCGTTGCGATTGTCAAGACTTTTCCTCTTACAGTACTAGTTAAACGATAATTACTCAAAAATTCCACGAAATGATATAAAGAAATGTTGAAAAAAATATGTGAGAAAATTTTAGTGAACCAACAATAAAAAAAATGGAACTTTTCATCCCTTCTCAAAATATTACAAATTCCAGACTTTCCGAGGTACGTCACATTTTCTGCAATTCGTTTTTTTTTGTTAATAAATTAATTTAAAATTGTAAAAAAAATTATTTCATAAAAAAAAATACAGAACAATTCGAAAAAAATAATACAAATCTTGAAAAAACGTTATATTAAAAAAAACTAATTTGCATTTTTTTTAAAGTGTCAAAAGAATCAAATAACAAGTAAAAAATAATAAACCGAAAAATCGCCCTTGAAATCATTTTGGAAACCGATGCCTCATTCTTCTTATTTGATTCGAACAGCTAAATCAATTGAAAAAAATTCCATCTAATTTACGTGCAACATTAAAATTTATTATATCAATTCGAGGCCAAGTATTTTCTAATGAATTGAAAAAAGTTACCATTTGAATTACGTGCAGCACTAAAATTTATGATATCAATCGGTGGACAAGTATTTTATTAGTAACTCCAAATTTTGACATTATTGAATTGTTCTAAGAAGCTTTCAAATCCAAAAGAATCACATGCAAGCTAGTCATTTCGTACTCTATGGTGGCAGAAACTTATAAGAAAATCGATTCTTCTCAGACTTTCAGGATCCTCTGGTATTATTCACAAAATTCGACGTCGATTGGATCGATACAAATTATTTTTAAATATGTGTTAAAAGTACTTGTCCAGCCCATCACTTTCCGTTTAAATTGTTTATCCAAATAAAAGTCAGGGCTTGTCTAGGACTGATGGATCACAAGTATTCATGCAGAGGGAATTGAGAGAATTATCTTCAAGTAATTTTTACTTAATTGCACTAATTTAATAAAAAACGGAAACAAATTATTGCGCAATATAGAAGGGATATTATTGTGCATCGATAAATGAAAAAAATTGTACATAATGTATATGTTCAAGTTTCCAAAATAACTCTGCAGTTTACATTCGATGACGGCAATTTTTACTTCCCACTAATTCTTCCAGCGAACGAGTTCCATTCGGAATAAGAACTAACCTATACTATTATTAAGAACATTAAATTAATAATGAATCGCATTTCAACAAATTTTTAACGAGATTATGTCGTGCCATTTCGTTTTTTTATGATTGATTCTTTATTGAATGAATAGTGATGGGCCGGACAAGTACTTTTAACACATATTTAAACATAATTTGTATCGATCCAATCGACGTCGAATTTTGTGAATAATACCAGAGGATCCTGAAAGTCTGAGAAGAATCTATTTTCTTATAAGTCTCTGCCACCATAGAGTAAGGAATGACTAGCTTGCATGTGATTCTTTTGGATTTGAAAGCTTCTTAGAACAATTCAATAATGTCAAAATTTGGAGTTACTAATAAAATACTTGTCCACCGATTGATATCATAAATTTTAGTGCTGCACGTAATTCAAATGGTAACTTTTTTCAATTCATTAGAAAATACTTGGCCTCGAATTGATATAATGAATTTTAATGTTGCACGTAAATTAGATGGAATTTTTTTCAATTGATTTAGCTGTTCGAATCAAATAAGAAGAATGAGGCATCGGTTTCCAAAATGATTTCAAGGGTGATTTTTCGGTTTATTATTTTTTACTTGTTATTTGATTCTTTTGACACTTTAAAAAATAAATGCAGATTAGTTTTTTTTAATATAACGTTTTTTCAAGATTTGTAAATTTTTTTTCGAATTGTTCTGTATTTTTTTTTATGAAATATTTTTTTTTACAATTAAAAAAAAATTTTATTTAAAGTTTTTTTTATGGGTGGAATTATCAGCAAACGAGGGACCATCAATGTACTTGTCCCAACCTTTTTTTTCACTAGGGGAAGTTTATGGTTTGATATCACGTCTTTTTTCTCAAAAGATCCTTATTTATGTTCAGATGACTATAAGATTTTAGTTTAAATTTCTATGAATTGTTTATAATTTTCGGCGTATAACGTTGGTTTTCACGAAAAAAGACCTATTTTTCGTCGAAATTGTACTGAAAATATTTCGATAGAGGTTTATTCTTGGACTTTGGTGATTTTTCTCCTTGTCTTCTAATATGTTTCGTCCATTGGGAACTCAAGAGCATGGAGCAATGCGTGTTGCGGGCCGAGATATGATTTTCGGCTGATAACGTTAGGAAAAAGAAAGGAAAAGAGGAAAGATAGATCAAATTCAAGACACAACAAATCCAACAGAATTGGCCCTTTTTAAATGTTGCTTTTGCATTTTGAATCTAGACATTTTCGTGTCATTCAAAACGTGTCCCCGATGAAATATATTTCCAAAGTTTGCAAGTGGCCGCTGAGATCCAATTATCTACAGTTTGATAGTTGCTGAAAAAAGGCACCCGGAAACATTTATTATGTCAGAACTCAAAGAAGCAAAAAAAACTGAGCGTACTTAATTCAACAGAGCAATGGAATTCAAAGACGATTAAGTTATCTGCATTGGTTTTGGAGAAAAACAATTTCAGGAGAATTCAGGAATGAATTTAAAAGTTTAAAAACTCAGAATAAAATAGAAAACGGAAAATTTAGGAATTTAGAAAAGCTGAAGACGTTTGTGATGAATTTTTGAGATTACATGTTACGGTTGGAGTAAAAAATTCAAATGATTGGCACACATGCTGCGACACAAAAATATGAAAGTTTGGAGGTATTCGCTTCATACCGCACTAATACAAACTTCAATAGTATTTAAAAAGAAATACTTTAAAACTTACTAAACCAAGTTCTATTACTCATTCTCATAATCAAAGATAGGGGGTGATACTTAACACACATATTTATGCACAGAAATTTCAGAGTTCGCAGGTATCTGCTGCGATTCAATGTATCTGCGCAATAAATTTTGAAGACAGCAATTTAAAATCTATCCATAAATGAGCAACTGAAGACTTCTGTGATGAGTGTTTACTTCATATATATATTACAGTTAGTTTTAAAAAGTAAAATGAGTGGCACAGTATATCAATTTTATAATTCGCAGATTTTTGCTGTATTTCAATAATCCAAATCTATAGTATTATAGAGAAAAGTTGGCAAAAGTCATGATGTTACGTTGAAATTACATAGCGAACATTGTATTCAGAAATTCTGTATGTTCCCATGGATGTTAGCAGGCATTATATTTGATCGCATCCAAAACTGAGCAACTGTAGACTTAGCGTAATGAATCTTTTCACTAATAATTCCACATTTGTAGTTTGCAAAGTGGGAATACTCAACATACATGTCATTTCATAAGTATTGTTGTCAAAATTTGTGTTTGCCTACTGCATTCCAAAGATTCGACTTTTCATATGATCAGCAAACAAAGCATCCAATGACTTTTTGAAATAAGTTTCAAAATTTGTTACTCGACAGACCAAATGGAAAAAGAATAACTACACTTATATCAAGACCAGAAAATGTTTTGAGAATCTGATGTACAAAATGTGAGATTGATGATCATAGCTGGAAACCTCTTGAATCACGTTACCACAATCAGCATGAAGAAATAGTAGAAAATCATAGGACACATATTAGGCAATTAATTAAAGATATGTATCGATCTGCTGCAAACCGATGGAGGGCACGATTACGATATCTTTGGCGCCATAATTTAACAGTGGATTATTAATATTTGGTCCAAAATAAGACTATTTTGAAGAATGACAAAAATCGAAATTCGGTGTTTAAGGGGGTGAAACAGGGGGTTGAAAGTTAACGAATCATGTTTGTGGCCCCTAATCCTGACCATGCAGCATCGATATTTGATTGAAAATGAAACTTCATTGAAGTGTGATGGAAATCAAAAATGCTGCTTCAAGTGGCAAAAGGGGGGGGGGCGTTTAAATTTGGCAAAAATATATTTGATCATGATTATTTGATTGTTGTATTTTTTATATTCTTTATGGAAAAAATTACTTTAAAAATTCATAAGGATGTGCTCTGGGGGGGCTCCGCCCCCCAACCCCCCGGGGGAGCTCCGCCCCTCCACCCCACCGGGGGCTACGCCCCCTGGACCCCGGTTGCAGTTTTGCTGACCCGGGACACGTATGTAGCACAGAAACAGATTTGGGGGCCACAGGAATTGCGTACCGTTAACGTTGAACGTGCAAATTAACCCTTTTCGGACCAAAACGCCACTTTCCATACACCGTTGTTTAGCGGCCTATAACTCATACTATTCGCATCTGAAAAAAATCGGGAAGTACATATTTTTGTAGTTTGAAATGTGCCCTTTCGAATGGTATATATTAAATTTTTCCAAAAAAAATTTTATTATGAAAAAAAGCCGTTTAACGCTAAAAAAACACCAATTTTTCGCACCTTTTTTTTTAAATCGAATTTTGAGCAGGTTCCTGGTCTGCAATGGTCCTGGAACCTCTCTAACCGATGGAATAAATGTCTGAACTAAAATGAATGGGGGTTTTAAAGTCGATTTGAACCCTTATTGGGTTCAAAATGGCGCCTAGACCGTAAAATGTTCATGAACACGTTCATGAATTTTTTATGGAAAAATAATGCACTTTTTCGAAAAGTTGTCGAGAACAAAAAGTTTTTCAAATCACTCAAAAAATGCACCCGATTTTTTTCAAAATATTTTGAGCATTTTTTTCATTTTGAGAATGGTCAATTTTGCCAAAATTTAAAAAAATGTTCAAAAAATTCTGAAAAAATTAGAGTACATTTTTTAAGCGATTTCAAAAACTTTCTATTCCTGACAATTTTCTAAAAAAGTGCATTATTTTCAAGAAAAAAAATTCCAAAGCTCAAAGTGCTATCGTATTGATATCGGTCGAATATATTCACATGTTTATATTTATAAAAATGAAAAAGACAAATGTAAAAAAAAAAAATTAAAAAAAAAGACTATTAACATTCGTCGACCTCCACGTTGGTGATAGTTGGGCAACGTAAACTTTTTTTGCGGCGAACAGACGATAAACGTGTGAATATATTCGACCGATATCAATACGATAGCACTTTGAGCTTTGGAATTTTTTTTCTTGAAAATAATGCACTTTTTTGGAAAATTGTCAGGAATAGAAAGTTTTTGAAATCGCTTAAAAAATGTACTCTAATTTTTTCAGAATTTTTTGAGCATTTTTTTAAATTTTGTTAAAATTGACCATTCTCAAAATGAAAAACATGCTCAAAATATTTTGAAAAAAATCGGGTGCATTTTTTGAGAGATTTTAAAAACTTTTTGTTCTCGACAACTTTTCGAAAAAGTGCATTATTTTTCCATAAACAATTCATGAACGTGTTCGTGAACATTTTACGGTCTAGGCGCCATTTTGAACCCAATAAGGGTTCAAATCGACTTTAAAACCTCCATTTATTTTAGTTCAGACATTTATTCCATCGGTTAGAGAGGTTCCAGGACCATTGCAGACCAGGAACCTGCTCAAAATTCGATTTAAAAAAAAAAGGTGCGACAAATTGGTGTTTTTTTAGCGTTAGACGGCTTTTTTTCATAATAAAAATTTTTTTGGAAAAATTTAATATACACCATTCGAAAGGGCATATTACAAACTACAAAAATATGTACTTCCCGATTTTTTTCAGACGCGAATAGTATGAGTTATAGGCCGCTAAACAACGGTGTATGGAAAGTGGCGTTTTGGTCCGAAAAGGGTTAATAGAGGGGAATAGTGGCACTTGCGAATATCAGCATGAAATCATTGAATTTGTAGGAGTAAAGAGATGGGTTAAGATATGAATTAACAAGTTCAGTTATTATTAATTATTGATTAAAAATTATTGATTTCGTAATTCAGAAGTCAATTTGTGACTGTGTATACAAAAAATTGATAGCTCGAAGTATCGTAACATACATTCATTCAAATCTGTTACCATTCATACATGCTTCATATAGTTTTGTTGAAATTATTAAACACACGCCACAAACACGCATATGAGGATCTGATCGTCGGTCAGTCACGCATCCGGTCATACGGATATATTCCTATTAGCGCTATACTTAAAATACTGACTACCAAAATGTCAGCGGAGCATCCGAACATTCATGCGAAACTGAAATTTTTCTCGATTTTTCATTCCTTTGAGCCTCTTATTAAAAGCCCCGATGCAGCACAATGTTTTTTAGAAGAGGGGCATTGCATTCCATCGAGGACTAGCCAACCTCCGAAATGCTGCGATCGGCCAATACGAGTAGAAGAAATGAAAAGTGCAAAGCTTGGCTGGATATGGAGATGCGCTTCTTACAGCTCAAAAAAGAAATTAAAGAAGAATCAAACAGCCTGTCGTAAATCGATCAATCCGAGCATGAATACTTTTTTCGAGAGGACGGCATGTCGGGTCGCTCTCAATGATATTCTGGCCATAATTCTTTGCTTTGTAATGCAAATGAAGGTGACTGACGTTATTAAGCATCTAACGAATTGGCGTCAGAGCAAGGATGATGAGAAAGTGAGCAATACTACGGTATCTGATTACTACTCATATTGTCGTGAGATTGCTGAAGTCATCAGCAGCAATTGCGAAATACGGCTAGGTGGTGCTGAGAAGACCGTTCAAATAGACGAAACTTTCCTAACTAAAAGGAAGTATCATCGTGGTCGTATTACAGAGCAGATGACGATCGTGGTTCTGGGCATTTATTGTAAGGAGGACAAAACGGGGCTGTTCTTCAAGGTCGACGGTAAAAGTAAGGCTGATCTGTGGCCTCTAATTAAGAAGCACGTAGATCCCGCGACCACAACCGTTTGCACTGATTCGGCAAAACAATACCACGGTATTGAAAAATTGTTCGCTGCTGGGTGTGTGCATTTCAGTACAAATCACAGCAAGGGTGAGTACGTTGAGAAGGCAAACCCGAAAAATACGATCAACAACCTCGAGAATCAGAATAAATTGCTGAAAAGAAATATTGTCTGCCGACGATCGCAAAAGCTCCTTCATCAATATATGGCTCTGTTTTTTTACAGGAAAAATATCCTCGAAAAGAAATACCCCGATGATCTTGGGTCTCAGATAATGACCTTCCTCGAAGATATCACGAAAGTGTATCCTGGATACGTTGATGGGGAATTGAAAGAAGGAATATTTTTGAAAGATATCGAAGTACCCACAACAGAATCTGAGGAGATTGAACATCTGATCCCAGAAAAAAGATCACGTACAGCGACGATTGAGGAGCTGATCGACAACGCAACCGACGACGAAATGGATACAGATGGAGACAGCACATAAACACACACACACGCACACACACGCACGCACGCACGCACGCACGCACGCACGCACGCACACACGCACACACACACACACACACACACACACACAAAACGGCCCTCATTAGGGCCAGGAATTTTTGCAGGCAACCTCCACGCGGTGAATTCTGGGTAACGCAAATAGTCTGTGAACTACCGTTTTTGCGTTAAAAGAACCGAATTCCAGAAGAGTGAACAAAAAATCACCACAAAACAATGTGAAACGCAGGGCAAATTTGATGTACGTCAAAAATCGAAAAAGTACATTTTTTTATTCTTCGAAGCGCTCTAAATCCGAAATTAAGGCTCAAAATGAAAAAAGTTATTCTTCTTTTTCGTATTTTTTTGGCCCATTTTTTATAACCCAATCATTAAATGCAGGCGCCAAAGATACCGTAATCTCCCCGAAAACATTTATTCAATTAAAGTTTACAACATCATTCTAACAGTTCTGTGTGTTTTTGTTGTATTTATTCATATATATAATCTGACGCCTTCATATATATAACCTAGCCTACTGACGATATATTTACACTGGACAATATTTCTCGAACTCTGATTTAATTGAAAGATTATTTTAGTTAACGCTTATTTCCAGTCGAACAAAATAATGAAATCTTGAAAAGTTTTCGTTGACATATGCATCGCGCATTTTTTATATCCTTTTTCGCACACATATCACAGGCTACATTTACGCGGTCGCTTTGATACTGGTTTAGTATATCACAAAATTTAACGAAATAAATAGTAATATGCACTTCGCTAGATGACGAAAATTATATTTTTAGTTATCCCGCACGCACTTCATAACATCATAACCCCAAACGTCAACATGACGTGAAACTTCGGCTGGTGACTTTCGAGCTCTCGGCATGTGACGTCAGTCCGCGACACCGCCGCGAAATTAGACCGAGGGACATGAGGCCTTTAATGGGATTATATACAGACATGTCAAATTTCTAAATGTGTTAGTAACTTTTGCATAATCTTGAGCCTGTGCAAAGTTTTTTCTCAGCAATTACGCTACTGATCGTGTTGGTTTCGGGCTCATTCGAAAGAGATTTTGAAATTTAGTCTCCAAACTAATTTTCGCTTAACAAAATAACTCTTGAGCTCCGCAATTCTAGAAAATGACATGCCAGTTTTACCCCCACCACCGCGAATCGTTTTATTCAGAGAAAAGATAGTCTCGGCGAGAGCCTCAGACCAGCAGACGACAGGGCTGTCAATGTACTTGTCCCGAGACTCTACCGAGTCTCTTGAAAAATAATGGTATGGAGGAAAACTGATTTTATATTGCCAAAAATTAAATTGCAGCAATAAGACTTTTTTAATCTTTATATTGATACTAAAACTAAGTCCACTTACTTTCATATAGTAGTTTATAGTACGTTTTAGAAACCTTAAAAAGTTACGGAGAATATTCTCATTTAAAGAGACGTTCTTGGTCTGTAAAATATCGCAAAATAAATTCTTCCAAAAATCGTAAGAAAATCTTGATCAGCCCGCTGCAAAACTACGTCCCTTCATTTTGATCAATGACTTTTTTCTTCATAGAGATCTTAAATTTTTACCACAGACGAAACAGCCGCAGGGCATCCGATACTTTGTCACAAAACTATTGGTTATGAATGAGTCCGAATCCGCAAAAACTCATAATATTTAAATTATTCTAAGCAAACAAATATATAAATACAATCTAAGTTTTGCAATACAGAAAAGTATATTTTGTATTTGTTTCTGTATACCAGCAACTCCGATAATATAATAACTTTCCTGAAGTTGAGCCAAAATCAACACACTTGCACACACCATTCCACATATACATGATGCTATAGTCTTTTATGCATATCTCTCTTCTATGCTTGTCTTTCTTAAGTAAAAAAGTTCATCGACAATGTTTACAGAACCTTTACAAATTTTCGATTTCGTCTCTTGCTAATGGCTGCGGAGTCAGAAGATAAACGTTTCAATCAATTTTTCATCCGTGGGCGATCACAATGACTTCTAAAATAAAAAATTCTTCTCTGATTTACAACTCAAAAGTAGGCGTAAGTCTCGCTTACATGAACTTATCTTTAAGCGTAAGCTTCGCTTGCGTGTACTTATCTTTAAGCGTAAGCCTCGCTTACGATTAAAGGGAAGTTCACTTTGTAAGAGATTAAAGAAAACATCATTCGTAGTACTGACGTAGTCTGACTTTGCGTAGTTCTCTTACTTTAGAGTTTTAAATCAGAGAAGAATTTTTTATTTTAGAAGTCATTGTGATCGCCCACGGATGAAAAATTGATTGAAACGTTTATCTTCTGACTCCGCAGCCATTAGCAAGAGACGAAATCGAAAATTTGTAAAGGTTCTGAAATCAGAAAAAAATTCTTGATTCTCGAAATTTTTAAAAGTTCTCAAATTAGAGGAAAATTCTGAAAATTAGCAACAATGGCTGATTTCAGTCCCAACGAAATCGTTGATATGCTCCTTACACGCAAACGCACTTGCATTTGGTACGTTAAAGATCTCTTCGCGGTACATCCTGGATACCTCTAAAATAGTTGAAAATGATGTTCTTACTTGAAAAATATGAACTTAATCAAAAAAATTTTTCAACAAAAGTTTTTGGTTTTGCGATGAAAAATTTTTTGGTGATGAAAAAAAGTTATGTTTCCATTCGAAAAAAACATGTCGGCCATTCTAACGCCGCCATTTTGAATTTTTGATCCACAAACCAATTTTTATCATACGTCCCCCTTCAACCCCTAAAAGTTTTGTTCGACACAATATTTGATCCGAGCAATATTTTCCGAGAAAAGTCAGGTGTAAGATTAAAATGGGACACCCTGTATTTAAAAAAAATTAAGACTGAATCAGTTCGGCATTACGCCAACGTGTGCGCTTACAGCGCTCAAACGGTTCGATTATACGCCAACATGTAATTATAATAAGTTAATCAATTCAATTGTAAGCACGGGAAATAAATTGAACTGTTTTCTCTCTCTCTCTCTCTCTTTTCCTATTTATATTTGTATCTGTGCATTTGGTTTGGTTAGTTAATTGAATATCATAATTTATTCAAACAAATAGTGGAAAGACAAAAAATTTATGTCGTTCGTTCAAACAAATGAGAACAGTATGTACCCGATATTTTTGCCTAGATAACGATCCTAGAAGCTATTTTTGAAAAATTATACTTAAAAATAGTTTTCAGTCCAATTTACACAGTACCATTAAAAGAAGCGACCTCGAAAATAGGGAATGATACATGCGAAATCTGGCTAAGTGACGTTAGAAACTTCAAACTGCTGTAATCGTTGAACGATTGGTTCTAGGCCAATGACTCTAAGGACTTTTTTTGTAGGGAATTCAATTTTCTACAAAAATACATCAGTAGAATATATGTGCAATTTTTTATACAGATGATATGGAACAATGTTCACCGAAGTTTTTTTTTCACGTGTTATTCTTATGGAAAATTGAAGTATGCGGTGGGCCGGCCGAAATAATTTTATTTTGAGATGTCCTTTTGGCTAGCTTCATCGTTTGGCATAACAAGAAGAAAAATGCTGGTGGAGCCCGAAAAAAAAAATATTGATTTTTTTCGACACACCCTAGTGTGCATGTACCGTGGGCTATATTGCTTCATGCATATATTTTGGTATCAAGTTTTAAGAGGATGGATCAGTTGGTATATCGCAACGGTGAGTGCGAGAGAGATAGTTGCAAATTTCGAAATCGAAATTCTTTGACACAGTTCGACTGAAAAAAGGCTCTGTCAGTCGATTTTTGCCATCGTCCTGCGTAGGTTGACAAAGCCTTTTTTCAATCGGTCAAATTGTGTCAAAGAATTTCGATTTCGAAAATTTCAAGTGAGGTTAGTCAACTGATCCATACTCTTAACCGACTGACAAACTTCGTATGCACGACCGTCTAATATACTGTTTCAACTGCTTTATGTACTGAGTTTCCTATACCAATGTAAATTTATAAATGTTTACAATATTACCGTAAAAAAGTTTGGCAACTAGGAACATCAAAATATGGGTCAAATAATGTTTACTAGATTTACCTAGGTTTACCTAACAGTATTATCAAAACCGTTATTTTTAGTAAAAAAAAACCATCATTACGACGAAATCTCAATCATAAGTACAAATATTAATAAATTTTAATTCTAATTAGTATTTGAAATTAATTAAAGAATTCTTTAAAAATCCATACTTTACGAAGTACAGGAACGTTCTGACGCCCAAATCTCGGAAACGAATTAACAGATCGAAAAATATTGATTCCTGTTTATATTTCCAGAGAAACAAAGAACAAAAAAATGTGATGAACCGGCGTTTTCAATGTTCCGAATACATTGAAACTCAATGTTTCATTAAAAAATGATTACTATTTTATTTTTTTTTCCATAAACTTTTCTAACATGGTATGACCAATTTCAGAACTTGACTTTTTACCTTGAGAGACTTTTTATCCTATTCTTTCTGGATAAAAAAATGAAAATTTTCAGTATGAATCATATTTCAATCACATGAAATGATGCCAATTCCACGATTCATGAAACATGTTTTTTTCTTATTGGTTTTTTGAAACAGAATAAAACAGAAAAAAATAAAATCAAAACTTCGTTAAAAATCTAGTTTTCCAATCAATCGAACAAATCTTTATTTGCAAGAAATAATTGACCTATAAAGAATATTTTCTGCAAAGAAAAATATAAAATTAGTGATTACTAATCGGGTAGTGAAAGTATTTTTTATTTTGCTTTACTTTTACTATTGCTACGTGACTGTGGCCGACAATATTAATATCTCAACTTTTTAATGGATATACAATAATATACATGAGTAAATAAACCTGTATAGATGAGATTGGAGACGTGTGATAATATTCTATATACAATGTATACGACTCATACGATGCACTGGGTCTAATCATGAAGATGTATCTCTCATCGAAATCAAGGCAATAGAAAATGAACGAGTTGTAACGGTTGAGCGCTTTGCCGGACACAAAAGTCATTGGGAGCTAGTCGTACAAGAAGAAAGAGTAATAGTTAAAGGTTAGTACTCGAGTGGGCTGAAGTAGCACAGCATAGCAGTAGCTTCGATGTCTTTCTGACACCACACCATCGATAAACTGCCATAGGATCGAGCTCTGTTTTTCTCGAGGGGTTTTCAGACACATTCCGTATACGTTTATCTATTTATACTCCATAGGATTAATTAGCGTTAATGAATACCTGGCTATTGCCAAGCGTGAAACATACTTCAAGAGTCGCGAGGGGTTGCTGCATAGAACGTCAGGAAAAAGAGATAGAAATAATATCAAGTGGAAAGCGAGAAAGACAAGCTTCACTTTGTGCTACTCTGCTGTGTCCAATTTGCCCCGAACATGCATCCACGCAAATGGTGATATACCCGTGAAAGTTCATTAAGTACTCTTTTTCTCTTTCTTCATTTTTTAGTATCATTATTTTATAGCTATTGGGATTGATATTTTTGAATAAGCATTTTCGTTACGTAGATTTTGCAAATAGTTCGGTAGTTATCCTTTACGTTTATTTGGCTTATTATTATTATATTATTATATTAAAGATAGTGAAGTATAATAATATTCACTGAACGCGTCAATTATTTATCCACATTAAAACAAAAGCAAACTGAATGAACAAAAGCAAACAGTGTGAGGCAAACTGCTTTAGAGATCATTTAAGTGAGTCAAAATTTGGTTGTCAACCGAATACTTCCTATTCAACGTAAAAAATAAATCAACAATATCCGAAGAGATAAGATAAAGTTCATTCGTCCAAATGTATCCGTTGATTGGTCACTGCAATTGATAGGCGTTGCTCTTAAAATTGCGTTCCTCCAGGCAGTAAATTGTAAAGTCGCGAAAGGAAACAGTGACTTGACGCTGAAATATCGATCCTTCCGACGAAGTGAAAAATAAGTTCCTTATATATAAATCAAGCAACTCATTCGACGGACCTCTCATGACGAGTGATTAATAAAAAGGTGCTATTAATCAAGTAATGTCCGTGTTCTTTTTGTATCTCTATTTCAAAATACAGATTGTCTAAGTGCATCAATAATACATATGAGAACGGATTGAAGGCGGTTCGAGGCGAAAAATATGGGGACACACAGAGCCAAGTAAGAGGAGCACAGAATAGTGGTTATATATATATGTAAAAGGTATTCTAGTACCGGAGTAGTTGAATCGCCGGCGCATATACGACGAGTGTTGGTTGGTGGTGCCAAGCAATTTACCGAAGCGTGGAACACCGGTGTGGATCCTGATTATTTTAATTAATGCCCGCCCGTTACACCTCGGCTCATCTAAGTTATTCGCGAATGGCCGAAATTCATGCTGTAAAATCTCTTATGGACCAGCCCCTAATGTATTCATATTTTCTTATGTATAAACCTATATGCGTGTGTGTAGGTGAGCACATGTCTCCAACTTTGCTGCATCCAAGTATCTATACGCGCTACGCCACAAATATATATAACGAGAGGATTTGCTCTCACTTTCTGGAGTACATCCAAAATAAACGACCAAGACAGGAATAAATAAGTCTCCTTGCATCTTGTGAATGCATCTTAAAATAAAAGTTACCGTAGTAAACTCTTGAAATTTTGCCTCACTCTCATAAGTTGTATATACGATGAGAATTTCAAGAGAAGAAGTCTCTGACTGTTTCATCCTCCTATGCATCGTACAATTTACATAAATATAGTGTAACGACATCGCCTAATAACGCGTTTCGAAATCGCTGCTGCGCGTCAGTTGCCATACAGCGAAAAAACGTCCAGCAAACAAAACTGACACTAGCGTTTCGAGCAAGTTTTCGCACTGATGAAAAAAATGAAGGACTAATTAGCGCATGTGATATGACTGTCACGTCAAATTTTCTGGGAACTAAACAAGAACGACGAAATAACGTCGGGTAAACATAAGTGGAAGTACTACTTCCTGAATGTGGTCTTTCTTCTCCGTCGCCTAAATGTAAAGTGGAAAAAAAGTCAAAATCTTCTTAGGTCCAGATTCATACAGGGCTTAAATTTTACACACTATTGAACTCGCTCTGTGTACTTTGTACGAGGACAAACTTGTTGAAAAAAATGCTCCTTACTTCGTTAAAAATAGCTTCCTCGTTCTTGATATTAGCTGAAATACCACTGTACTGTTTGTTTTTTTGTTTCTTTTTCAATCGTTCTGTTACTCTCTTTATTATATGAGATTCATAACTAAAGAACGTATAGAGTTAATAAAACTGCCACAAATACGATTGATATTTCGATATCTACGTACTCCAGAAATATTCGGCCTTGATTTGTGGAAAAGATATGTGTTCGGGCTGCAAAAACTCGAAAAATATATATTGTGATGTTGTGACAGAGCCGCGACGCTGTCATAGTCTCTACCTAACTTTTATGACATACCTTTCCCTTAACCATCCCAACCGAATGACCGTTCTTATTCTAAAAGTTAACATTACTCATCCCGCTATTCGCATTTCGCATTTTTTTCTTAGAACGATTTATCAAGAGACTCGGTAGAATCTCGAGACAAGTACATTGACAGCCCTGTCGTCTGCTGGCCCGAGGCTCGCCGAGTATACTTTCTCTGAATAAAGCGATTCACGGTGGTGGGGGTAAAACTGGCATGTCATTTTCTAAAATTGCAGAGCTCAGGAGATGTTTTATAAAGCGAAAATTGGTTTGGAGACTAATTTTCAAAATCCCTTTCGAATGAGCACGAAACCAACACGATCAGTAGCGTAAATGCTGAGAAAAAACTTTGCACAGGCTCAAGATTATGCAAAAGTTACTAACACATTTATGGATTTACCGTGTCTGTACAGAACACCATCAAAGGCCTCTTGATGCCAGCTATAACCCATTTCTATGGAAGCTCGGGTCCCGGGATCCCGGCTACAGAAATAATGAGTTGTGATTGGTCAAGACACTCGCTGTACCGTTCCAGCGGAATAAAGTTTATGAATATATACTGTGACGGTTTTTTATTTTTGACCGTCACTAAAGCATAGAGTATCGGAAGGAGAGCGCTCCCATAGCTCCTGCTCGATACTTCGGCCACACGATTATCTCACAGGGCTTGCTTAGGGCGATAGTTTTGTTAATATTTTATTAATTTGCGTCTTGGAATATATTTTTTTCATGTGAGTGATCCCGGGAAAGATAGAGAGAGAGAGAGAAAGGACTTCGCATTCTGTTGTTGATACAAGGACGAGGCAACGGAAATCTCACGGAAGGCTCGAGAATATTCGAGTTGGAAAATATTCGTTTGGCATCGAGGACTTGGTTGTTTTTCCATCGTTACGCCAGGGCCGTCGTACCCGCCGGATTCTCCCGTCGACAATCATCGAACGGCGATCATCGCATCATTCTCGCGAGGTCCCGTAAATTATGCGAACTCCACGGTCCGTTTTCTTGCGTAAAAATATAATGGTCGAGCCAGGGGTAAAATGCATTGACATCGTGTGTAGCATTTCCCGATTTTCAAACTCATTCTGGGGCCCTGTCTAACGCTCGGACCAATTTTGTAATTGCGCCGGACCTGTCAATAATTTTCGGGAGTATTCGAAATTAGGAGAGGGGCGGGAGACAAAATCCTCGTTACGCGTAACGTTCTGGTTCTCGAGGAGGTTCTCAGAGAGGACGTGTCGCGAAAATGGGAAGAAACACCGTGAGTTCCTTCCTTTTCACTTTCTGGTTTGGTTGGTGGGCCCTCGAACATCTTTCCCGGGTCATATTTTTCGTGATCGTGCATAATTAAAAGAATTACCGTCCTTCTCTTGTGTTGAGAGAAATTTGGTCACGATGACGACTCTGTCACGCGTTTCTTTGTCGGCTCTTTCGATTTTTGTTCCCGCGGTCGCCCGTTTAGCGTTTCGTGTTAGTTAAAGTAAAATTTTGTGTCGAAGAGTAATCGTGGCCGTACTCGAGATCTCCAATTTTCGTATTTCGTGTTTCCAAGTTTCGCGTTTGGTAAATAATTGTTCCCGATTGGCGTAAGTTGTTTCCCGGGCTGAAGGGTCGCGAAATGGTGTAATTGCGTGCGTGTGTGAGTGACTGGGTCGGGATGATTTGACGCGAACAAAGTTCGATAGCTCGACCGAGTAACCGAATATCGGGGGCTCGGTATTGCGAATAAAACATCGACAATTTCGTTTTCATCTTAAAATGTATTTTCTCGACCGTGAGTAGATCCACGGAGAGGATAAATTCGAGCTCGGTTTAGATTGTAGAGGATGTAGGATCCCGACCAATTTTGTGTGTGAGCGTGCGAGAATTTTGAGTGTGTGAGTTCGCGATTCTTCCCCCGTGGTTCAGTAGAGACGCCTGATCGTTATATTTTCGTTCTCCCGTGTTAAATCTTGCGATAAATTAAATTTGGATAAACTCTTTTCTTGAGCGAAATAATGTAAATTTGTTTGCGACTGGAACTTATCCTGAGCGTGCGTATTTCTGTTGTCATTTTTCTTATATTTTCCGACTTTAAGATTAAATTTGTTATTATTATTTCCAAACGTAATTTTTGTGTTTTAATTATTCTCGAGGTCACCCCGCCCATCCCCCTGATCGCAAGCTGGTCAACTTTACGTCTCTCTCTCTTTGCCGTCGAGTCGCTTTGCGACTGGCGCCCAACCTTAAAATTTCCATCTTAGATTTTGTTTAAAATCGACGGGAAAGAGAGCCAGACTTTTGTGGCATTTTTCGGGGCTTGGAAAAATCCGTCACAATACCTAACCTCCAAAATTCTCCTAGGGAAAAAAAAGTTGGGACAAGTACATTGATGGTTCCTTGTTTCCTGACCATATCACGAAAAATGTAAAAAAAATCCTTAAAAAAATTATGAAACCAACTGTAAATAATTTCAACAGAACAATTCGAAAAAAAATTCACAAACCCTGAAAAAACATCACATTGAAAAAAAAATGCAATGTTTTTCAGGGTTTGTGAAATTTTTTTCGAATTGTTCTGTTGAAATTATTTACAGTTGGTTTCATAATTTTTTTAAGGATTTTTTTTACATTTTTCGTGATATGGTCAGGAAACAAGGAACCATCAATGTACTTGTCCCAACTTTTTTTTCCCTAGGGGAATTTTGGAGGTTTTATATCACGTCTTTTTTCTCGAAAGTTCTGTAATCTTGTTTTGCGAATCAAATTAAACTAAACTAACCACAAGCACGCTAAGTTTGAAAAATAAAAATAAGAACTATATATCCTGCGATCAGAAAATTGAAAATTCAATTAAAGCTATTTCTTAAAAAATATTCTCATACGCGACAAAAGTGCTCATCACATCGATATATTCTTGTACCTCCCTGCTCATTTATTTTGCAAAATCAAAAAAATTAATTGACTATTAGTAGGCAAGAATTTCAATATTTTCAGTATAGTCGTAATACTAAAAAATTCTCATTGAAATCTCATGTAACTTGCAATTAATGAGCTCAAGAACAAAAATCAATAGAGTGTGAAATGCGAAATTGAAACATTGGTTGATCTATCGAGGAATACTCTGCCATATATGCTGAAATAAATAAAATTTTCGTAAATAATGATTTTCTCATTTTTCTAAACCAATAAATCTGAACGCCGTATAACCACAATAATTATAGTCAATAATTCAAACCATGGACGTTTGTTTTATGTGTCCAATGTTTGAAATTCGATTCAAAACTCTCATTAATATTGTGCCCGTACATCGCACTCATTAAAACAAATTAAGCACTCTCAGCGCAAACGCAGCAATGGTGAAATATGGATGCTCCCGAACGAGCGCATCGACCCTCGATGTCAACATCGAAACTTCCAGAAGGAAATCTAGGTTATATTCGCACGAGAAGGGGAAAACCCCCAAATCTATAAAATTATCGACTAACCCAAAATTCGACAGTCTTTGACGACAATTGTAACGATTGGTCTCGAGGCAATAAAACCTCGAATTTGTAACTTCTTAAATAAACTTATTGTTAACTGTTGTAAAAGTATCGAGTTGGAGTTCAGCTCTTTTGGCCTAAATCTCTTAAATACTCATACTAATGCTGTAGAATTGTAGTGGATTCGAATATTTTTTCACGGTTTGAAATCATTTTCATTATGAGGTTTGAGCATTTTTGTTTACATTTTTTGTGGTGTAATGCGAAAACGAGCGATCATTGATGTACTAGTCCAAATTTTTTTCCCCAAGAGAGAATTTTTTCGGTTTTATATACAATCGTTTTTCTGTAATAGTTCTAAACGATATAAAAAATGTTCAATAAGGTGTTTTATAGTTTTTAAATGTTTTTATTGTGATGTTTAAAATTAAATTCTCCAATGATTTTAGTCAAGTTCTATCCATTTCATAACAATTTTTATATTATTCAAATGTTCGTAGTGATCTCCGTAAATTTTCAACGATTTTGAATGTTTCCACCATTTTGTGAGTTTTAAATCATTTTTCGTAAAGTTTACGAATTTTTTCCATCTTCTTGAAGTTCTTTCGCCTCATTTATAAATATTGCTTTGAATTTTTTTGATGAAATCATTTTGAATAAAAAAGATATGAAGGATTTTTAATGAAACAAATGTATTCGTTGATTTTCCCCACAATTTGCCGGAAAGAGAGAGAGAGAGAAAAAAACATATAATACCCACCAAGTCCACCAGAATTGGCCATTTTAAGAAAAATATATTGCATTCCGAAGCTATAAATTTTTATTTCATTAAAAAATGAGCTTTCAATAACTTTTTGAAGATTCTTTTCTATTCACATTAGAATACCCAAAGATAGAAAGTTGATGCACACATGTCGATGCATAAAATTTTCAGTCTCCATGTAGACACCAAGGTTCAAGCTTAGAAAGAAAAAGTATAAAACGTGTCAAAACTAACAGAGTTGCTTATTTTTTCTATATATGCATTGCATTCTGAAACCATAAATTTTTATGCCATTCATAAATGAGCCATCGATGACTTTTTGTAAATTTTGAATTATTTTTATTATCTATTTTTTCTATTCACATTCCAAATCAAATAATAGAAAGTGATTATACTTGCTGCACATGTCAATACACAGAATTTTCATAGTTTGCAAGTATCCGCTGTGGTTTATTCAGCTAAATTTTCTTACCACAAATTCATTAAATTAATCATGCCAAAACTGAAAGTAAAAAGACAGCGTACTGAAAAGTGAATAGAACTTCAAATTACTTGATGTATATCTGCATTGGCTTTCGACGACAACAATTACAGCCCTATTCGCTGAAGTAGTAAGCGGCTGAAGACTTTAGTAATGCATTTCTTTGTTTATATACTACAGGTGAAACCAAAAAATGAAATGATTTGCACACCGGCCGCTTTACAGAAATATCAAAGTTTACAGGTACTCGCTGCATACCAGTAATACAAACTTCGATACTATAGGGAAAAACTTTTCAGAATTTCCTGAGCCACATTTTTGAAAGTTATTATTACATATTTAAGAAAAAAAAGTGAAAGACATGGTGCATATTGAAGCAGTAAGCAAAATGGAGTAATTTTGTATGTCTCCATGGTTATAAGCAGATAAAATATTTGATCGCATCCAAAAATGATCAAGTGTAGACTTGCGAACATGAATTTTTTAACCCATAATGCCAATCGCAAACATGGTGTGGAAATAATCAATATATGTATGACGCTGAAGTTTGCAACGTTGGAGCCCATCGAAAAAAAATCCTAATGATTCCAGTACTTTTTCAATTTTGTTAGCTACCGAATTTGAAATTCGTAGTTTTTTAAGTTGCACCGATATTTCGTGAAATAAAAAATAATTGGTGAATTACAAATGTTTTTTCCTTCATTTCGTTGGACTCCAACGTTGCAAACTTCGGCGTCGTATATATGTGTAGCTTCATCATGTTGTTAAACTTGAGGTGCCCATTGCATTTCCAAGATACAAATTTTGATATCACGAGGAACAAATCACCCAATGGCTTATTGAAATAAACTTCAAAATGCATCATGTAACAACTCAAGTAAATATCTATGCATTTACTTGGCACAAAGATTTTTTTCAAACTCGGGTGTATAAACAAGCGATCAGATCGAACAAGAGTTATTGTCATAAATCTTCAAACTATGTTGATGAACTCAATGAGAGGAAATAGAAATATACACAACATACATATAGTCCAGAGAATGAACAGAAATTGGTATGGATAAACTGTAAGCTAAATAGGTGGAAATAAGGGACTGGAGGGCACGGCCAAACTAAATGTAAGAGAATATGACAAAAATACATTGGATTATTAGACGACATTTTTATTTAATAAAAGTTTTAAAAAATTTTTACATTCAACCAATTATTCATTCAAATAAATCTATGTTTAGAAACAATTCACGATAGGAAAGGATGACACAATTAACCGATCACCACGAATTTATCCAGCATACGATACGCACAACCCGAACTTATCATTGTCAAAACAACATAACCCTTTTTCATAATATCTCGGTTATCTATATAGCAACGAGGTGGAGGTGCTGGCATGTGACGTCAGTCCACGAAACCGCCGCGAAGTTAGCCCCAGGGACATGAGGCCTTTGATGGTATTATATACAGACACGTTAAATTTCTAAATGTGTTAGTAACTTTTGCATAATCTTGAGCCTGTGCAAAGTTTTTTCTCCGCAATTACGCTACTGATCGTGTTGGTTTCGGGCTCATTCAAAAGGGATTTTGAAAATTAGTCTCCAAACCAATTTTCGCTTTACAAAACATCTCCTAAACTCTGCAATTCTAGAAAATGACATGCCAATTTTTCTGCTCCTTACACGCAAACGCACTTGCACTTGGTACGTTAAAGATCTCTTCACGGTGCATCCTGGATACCTCTAAAATAGTTGAAAATGATGTTCTCACTTAAAAAATATGAACTTAATCAAAAAATTTTTCCAACAAAAGTTGTTGGTTTTGCGCTGAAAAATTTTTTGGTGATGAAAAAAAGTTATGTTTCCATTCGAAAAAAATATGTCGGCCACTCTAACGCCGCCATTTTAAATTTTGGATCCACAAACCAATTTTTATCAAACGTCCCCCTTCAAACCCTAAAAGTTTTGTTCCACACAATATTTGATCCGAGCAATATTTTCCGAGAAAAGTCAGGTGTAAGATTAAAATGGGACACCCTGTATATGTTCGAGCTTCCAAAATAACTCTCTAGTTTATATTCAATGATGGCAATTTTTACTTCCCACTTATTCTTCCAGCGAACGAATTCCATTCGGAATAAGAACTAACCTGTACTATTATTAAGAGTATGGATCAGTCGACTAACCTCACTTGAAATTTTCGAAATCGAAATTCTTTGACACAGTTTGACTGATTGAAAAAAGGCTCTGTCAGCCTACGCAGGACGATGGCAAAAATCGACTGACAGAGCCTTTTTTTAATCGGTCAAACTGTGTCAAAGAATTTCGATTTCGAAATTTGCAGCTATCTCTCTCGCACTCACGGTTGCGATATACCAACTGATCCATCCTCTTAAGAACATTTAACGAATAATGAATCGCATTTCAACAAATTTTTAACCGGATGTTGCCGTACAAATTCGTTTTTTTTATGATTGATTTTTTATTGAATGAATAGTGATGGGCCGGTACTTTTAACACATATTTAAACATAATTTGTATCGATCCAATCGACGTTGAATTTTGTGAATAATACCAAAGGATCCTGAAAGTCTGAGAAAAATCGATTTTCTTATAAATCTCTGTCACCATACAGTAACAAATGATTCACTTTCATGTGATTTTTTTTTAATTTAAAAGCTTCTTAGAACAATTTAATAATGTCAAAATTTGGAGTTACTAATAAAATACTTGTCCACCGATTGATATCATAAATTTTAGTGCTGCACGTAATTCAAGGGGTAACTTTTTTAATTCATTAGAAAATACTTGGCCTCGAATTGATATAATAAATTTTAATGCTGCACGTAAATTAGGTGAAATTTTTTTCAATTGATTTAGCTGTTCGAATCAAATTAGAAGAATGAGGCATCGGTTTCCAAGTTTTTTTTTATGGATGGAATTATCAGCAAACACGACACCATCAATGTACTTGTCTCAATCTTTTTTTCCCTAGGATAACTTATTACTCACCTCAAATCACAACCTCGAAGCAATTTGCCGACCTACCCCTAGTCTTCTACCCCCGAAACTCTCTTATGGTAGGACGCTGCCCTTATAATTACCCTTTCAATACGATGCTGCTTACGAAAACTAGCACGATTCAAATTTCTTACGGAAACTATAATGTTCAGGTTTTCGCCACGAAAACTAACACGTTTTCAATTTCACAGCGAAAATTAGTACGTTTTCAATTTCACCACGAAAAGTAGCATGTTACGGCTTTCACTACGAAAAAATTATCGATCTGATATTTAGAGATGTTATAATAATCTCTTTGGAAGTTTTATAAAGAACAAATGGAAAGTTTTAAGGATGTATTGCCCGTACAATCTCATTATCAGCCAAGAAAAGTTTTGGTACCCATTTGAAATCTTTCGTAGTGAGGTAAAAATCTGAAAAAAATCGACCGATTCGATTCAATCGATTTCAATGTTACAGTTCAGCTCCAATTGAAGTGACTGACAATGGGCATGATTCTTGTATATGAAAAACAATAAAAATTGGTATCATATTGGAATCGCTTTTTGGAGTGTGAACCCAGCGATGGTTTTTTTTTATCGCTGGAGAGTTTGAGTTCAAATCAAAATGGTCCATAATGAAAATTGTTGTAAATAAATAAAAAAACGATCGTTTTTCTTACAAATAGAGAAAATTGTTTGTTCATTTCGACCGCTTACCGAAGCGAGAGCCCAGCGATTTTTATACCGCTGGAGAATTCGATTATAAATCGAAATTTTCAACAACGGCAATCGTTAGAGATGAAATATGGTAGTTTTCGTGGTAAAAATCGAAACATGCTAGTTTTCGTAGTAATATGGAACATGGTTGTTTTCGTTAGAAATTTGAAACATGCTACTTTTCGTAAGCAGCGTCGAATATAAGTATGTCCAGAGACCAAACGTCATCAGTTCAGGTGTAGCTCGCGAGTCTGCAAGACGTGGAATCCTTATCGGACAGAACTTTGAACAAAGTTACTTTTTCTTTAACTTCAACCCATTTTCATTTCTATTCAAAGCACTCCTAAAGTGGTGCATACTCTCTACGATACTGGCGATCGTTTAGACTCTAAAATGCCAAATAATCGCATGACATCGCTCACTCACTTTTCGTAGCGTCAGAATCCCTATCTTTTTCTCTCTTTTTCTATATTCTTGCGGACAACACTATTTTTCTATAATTTGCCCTCATTTGGTTTTCATTATTATTGTTAGTAGTCGTAAGTTTCTTTCGGCCTTTTCGGTGTTCGTTGTCATCGAGAGCCGAAAAATTCACGGAACTACAATCCCGCTTTTCCCCGAACGAGAGTCTCCGTCAAGCCCTGCCCCAAGAAATTCTCTCCCACTTATAAAAAGTACGAAGAATTATTTCAACGCCAAGTAAGTCGTTGTTACTCCTTCCATAACACGATGAAAACATATGGTTGCCTCACAACTTTTTGTCGTCGTTTGTGCCTCAATTTGGCCGGTCGAGTATTTTATTTTGCGAATTTCTCCGAGCCCCTCCGGCTCGCGATCAACCATCCCCCCGTAATTGCAATTGTTATTTTTTGTGAAATTTTAAAACGCGAGTGAGTGCTATGGCGTTAGTTTTAAGCCCCTTTTTGGTGTGATCCCCCCCCCCCCCCTCCCCATTGCCTCTCGCCCATCAATCCTTTCCTTTGATTCGCATCATGTAATTCAGCAAGTTATTACCTTTATTTTGTTCACCTATAATTTCACGGGTATATATAAGATGCCTGAGTGACAGGTGCCCGTTAATCCGAAAATCTTGAGTCTCAAAACTATTGAGTCTATTTCTTTTTTTTCTTGAGTTAGCCCCCGTTTTGTACATTTCTCCCGTATCATTAGCAGTGATTAAAGCAAATCATTTTGTTGTTATCGTGAAATCAGAAATTCTCAGATTTATTTATTTTCTTTTATTGTTATTTTTCTGTTCGAAATTTAACTGGCGGCCAAACTGTAGAATAAAGCTAATTTTTTTATTGATTCAATTCTCAATCCTTGTGCATAATTTATTTTATTTTTGCACTCCCGTTTCTCTTATTATCCACTGGCTAATTATTTGTAGGATAAAAGCAATGTGTCAATTATATGATATAGTCCAGTGGAATATAAAATGCGTTATTGAATTATATACATATGATTAGATTTAACTTAGTTAGTTAGTTGCTCGTATTCAAAGTCTGATAACGCTTTACCCATTAGAATTATGAATTATGAGAAAATCTTTGTATATATCTCCCATTTTTTCAAACGTATTTTTCGAGTATTTTTCGACCGTTTGCATCAAGAGACGTGGGAGCGGGCCGACGACAAGTATTGAAAGAAATATTTTGCGCCAGTCTTATTACACTCTTCTGTCCTCGAACATAATGGTTCCCAGGGGTTTCAATTTTTTCTAACCGTTCTTACGAAAAAACGGGATGAGGTAAAACTCTGAATTTTTAGGTCAAATTTGTATGAGTCTTCCTCGTTACATTTTATTTACTCGTCGCCACGAAGTCCATAATTCGGGAATGTTTTCGTCAACTAGTTTTTTCCAAATGACATATAAATAACGAAATTTTCTAGTCTGTAAAATATTGAAAAGGTGGATCGGATTTCTCCTTTCATATTCTGTTGTCTCTTTTTGCTATGCTTTTATTTAACGCCCTTTCCAGATCTCTTTTCTCTCGTTTCGGATGAATTCTTCTTCATTTCACTTCCTCCAATGTTGTTCAACTCTAATGTACTATACGGTGATGCTGCACGTATGCCGACGTGACTGTCACGAAGTTTGGAACTCTGGGAAAGTCAGAGAGAGAGAGAGAGAGAGAGAGAGAAAGAGAGAGAGAGAGAGAGACGAGAAACCGCATTGCAGAAGAGGAGCTCATGGGTGGGCTATGTATAGACGTAAGCTAGCGTGTAACCAAATAGAAACCGAGTGTCACTCAGGGGTGACAAAACTCATTAATACCGATCTGCTTAATGCTCCGTCTCGTGTCCAGCATTAATCTACTTAAAAATACCTAAATGTAACACTTTGTGCGTACAATACAGGATCCCCCCTCTCTCTCTCTCTCTCTCTTTCTCTTAGAATTTTTTTGTAATTTCTAGTTAAATATCTTTTTATTAGCTCGTGCATTCAGTTTACGTTGTTTCCCTCAATTGGCCGTTGAAAATTTTTCGAGTGAGATTGATTAGCTTTTTCTTCCGAAATTTGTAAAGCAGTATTGAAACCTCTAGTCATTAATTTGGCTCGATTGTATCGAGATCGCAGAATATTTTCGTTTTTTTATTCAACGGTAAGGTGTTGGAAATCTTATTCCCAGTGAATTATTTGGATGGACAGCCTATATACACAGCTTCTGGAATATCATGTGTTGATGATGATACAGTAATTGTAGGCTCTGTAAATGTATATCGATAGTGAACGTAGAACATGATATTGAACATAAAATTGTTCGTGTGGACTTTCTTCCACGCCTTTTCAACAACACTTTTAACATAGAACTTATATCTTCTTCCAATAACCATTGAAGAACTTTGAGAATGAGGTATTTTTAGGAAAAAAAAATTATTTGAGAAAATCCTAAAACAATTTTTCAAATCAAGTCAGGTTCATTTTAGAAACGAAAAATAAGAAAAAAACTCAAATGACTATTGTTCCTAATAGTAGCAAAGGGAGAAAACAGGTGAAAATTAAGCGCAAACATGAGTAAAATATAACTCTCGTCTTTTTGGCCCTGCAGGCAGTCGGGAGTTAAAAAACAGTCGAGCGCGTGAAAGTGGTCGAGTGGTGAGGGTTGAATAGCAGCCATGAGGAAGGTGCTTAGCACGCTCGTATTACTATATTGTATATTCACGTTCCCGCGGTTGCTGTTTGACTCCCACCACTCGATCACTTCCACGCCTTCGGCCGTTTTTGCTCATGTTTGCGCATGATTTTCACCCATTTTTCATCATTTGGACGAAAAATGAAGATTGACGTTTCGTAGCTGAACTCTAAAAATCAGTTTAATTAATAAATTGAAATTGGACCACTTCCAGAACATCCAGCCTTGCTGAAAAAATGGCCCTTTCAGTTTTTGATTGTGAATGCAATAACTCAAAAACTAATAATCTGATAGCACCTGAATTTTCCACAGAGGAGGTATCTATCAATACCTATAATCGTGCAGAAATAAAAGATCCAACTTCAAAAATAGCAATGATGATAAAATTTGAAAAAATGCCATTTTTGAATGTGAATCCCAGTTATGTCCGTTAATTATTAATCAATCGGATCATTACAGAAATCATGTTCTTTGCATTTTTATTCTCTACATTTCTTCTATGGGTTCTTTTTCCATGGCTCCATTGGTTTTCGTTTTATAAACAAAAAACTAAAAAAAGTGCGTTTTTTCACTAATTTGTTAATGATAAACAAGGTACTCAGAATCTCATGTACTCAGAATCTATAAACTGAACATCAAGGGGCATTTGCACGAGTGCTGGTACTTGCCGTTACTTGTTAGTACTTTTGTCAAAATCAATCTCTTTATTGTCTGGCTTATGTTCCAAATTGTTTTATATCGCTTCTTTTTATATAATGCTCCACCAAATATGGGAGTGGTAATAGCACACACATGTGCATTCGTCATCTGCTTTAGGTATTATCTAAATATCGTGTTCCATATTACTACTTTTCCGTTGTATAGTACAATCTTATCATTTGAGATAGTATTAAATTAGTGGTGAAGTACGGTGAAAGAAAATTTAAAGGTGTTTGAAAGATCTTTTCATTTTTTTTCTGAAAAAGTTCTCTTCATGGACGTAAAGAAGCCCGTGCTCATTTTAGAAGAACACTCAATTTTTTTCAATCACTAGGTGAGTCACAGATGCATGCTCCGCGCGCGTCATCTTCTTGCATAGCGTAACTTTTTATTTATTTTTACCAAGATTCATTTACATTTAATAATTCAACTCATCAATAACTATTAAATCAAACAATCATCATTCAACAAAATTCAAAAAAATTTCGAGAAATCGAGTCGAGCAAAACGATATCGACAAAATGTCAGAGATGGTTTGAATTACAAGTTATCATTTTAACGGGACGAACGAACGTTGTTTATTTTCCGAATGAATTTAGCCCCACAATGGTCGTGTTTCACGAACCAATCGGAATCGCGGAAAAGCGATGACAATGAACAGCTAATTCTTCATCGTGTCACGACCTTATTTTATAAAAAAGGGTAACTACTATCGATTTTGTTAGATTTTTAAACTCGGGCTAGAATTTTACTTTACTGATCTTTATCGAAAATGAAAAGAAATGACAGGGCTTTTTTCAGAGGTGTAATAACGCTATATGAAAAATGAGAACAAAGTCGAAGAGTTCGATCAAATTGAAGTTGGATCGGCGTGAAATGCCTCATACACAAAAGTCAATTCACTTTCGTAAGTGCTCAGGTTGCACAGGTAACAGTGGGTGAGCCTCGCAAGCACGAGCTTTTGCCATCGGATACGGTTCCTAGATGTAATATGTCAAAAGTTGTTTTTTGTTCAGCCCCTTTATCTTTTCATCTTCTAAAACGCAAATAAACATTGTTATTTCAGTTAGGTTTTCGACACGATCATATATTTTTGAAATTTACAGAGTTATATTTTTTATACTAACATAAGAAAATCATTCATCAAGCATATATGCCTTTAGAGGAACTCTGTTCTTCAAAATTAATTAATAATATGTGATGTATTATTTTGGTTCTATGTATGGTAAAATGGAATCAGATGGACTATCCGGTGTTATTTTAATTTCCCAAATTGTGAGAATATGAATAATTTTCTTTGTGTCAGAAAAAAGAGTTGAACATACTCAATAAACACAAAATGTTGTTTAAAATATGAGAGAAGTCTTTGAAGGCAATTTCTATGTTGAATAATATTTAATCAGCTTTTTTACTTCCAGAATCGATTAAGTTTTAATCTTCAAAAACGGTTATTACTGCAATGATGCATATTTTTCTGGTATTAGCTGTGAAAAAGAAAACATTAACCGCTAATAGTCTAGACGAATAACAAAATGCGTACGATTTGTGTAATGTTCATACAATAAAGTGTGGCAAACATATTTGAAGTCTTCCATGCAATTTACTCAGCCCTGAGTCCGACGTCTTTCGAAACTTTGAATTTTTCGAAAAATCCGTTAGAAAAATCGTTGGAAATGTTATAACGTTCGTCGTAACTCTGAAAGAAACCGACATATCGAAAGATGGCAATGAATTTAGATTTTCATCATTTTCAATCATACTATTCTTTGTGTAAACGATATCATAAACACAGAACGAATTTTATGATGTTTAAACTGCATTTTATTGTGATCTAATACATAGTTCGAATTGCAGTCAAACTACTAACTTCCAACCACACCAACTGTTGACAGAACTTGTTATAAAAATACGCTAATTTTTCAATTTTTAAATTTCTATTTTCTTCTATGAGTCCCAAATTAACCCTCTCAGACCGAGACCTATTTCGCGTTGACGGAAAATGATTCCCTTCATAATTTTATCTCAAAATACTTTCTAGTTTCCGAATTCATTGTGACATTTCGGTTTTTTTGTTGGGAAATATGAATTTTGGAATGTTCGCTGCGCGCAGCACCAGGTTCTTGGGGAGCAAAATCAGGAAAATTTACGAATGAATCTAGCACCGAATACCTTAAATACATCATATTAGCTTCCCTTTGAAAGGAAATAACGTTTGGAGTACGAAAAAAATATATATACCCACTTTTCTTTTGCGATAACTAAAGCACCTTTTTACACAACGCCAGCTCAATATGAAACGCCGACTTCATATTGATATTTCGATGAGTTAAAGCAGTTTATCTCTTGGTTTAGGAGTATCTAAGGTGCAATCTAACCTTGCTTCATGGAAAGAGGCAGTTAGAACCTCGACCTTACTGACCGATGCAGTTTTATTGGGCCTGGAAGCGCGTGTTGCGTAGAAGCAACATACGGTCCGAGAGGGTTAATATTAATTGTGTAATCGGTTTTTTTACCGAATATTCCGTATTTTATATAGTTGGTTTCCTGCGGGATATTAATCCAATTGCTAAATATAAAAAAAATCAGACGGTCGTTTTGGATTTTTTGCGATGTCATATGGAAACCGGAGACCACCTAGTACTTGTCCTACTTTTTTCCCGCTGGAGAGCATTTGTCCTATTTTTCACCCACTCATAGTGCCCGCATCATGATGAGAAAATAATAGAGAAAAAAACTGCGCAATGGAGGCAGTTAAAACCTTCCTTGTTCTTCTAAATCTAACAGACAGTTTGCACTGAATAATCTGACTCTTATCCGATTCGCACCACTTATTACAGGCTCCTTTCATTTTTGTATTTTTGTTGTCACGAATTTTGCCATTTCTTATATTTTATAGGTGCTCTCGTTATAGACCATTGAGCCTCATCGCTAATTGCTTGAAGTGTTTCCGGTTCGTTTTTTAAGAAGATGTCCCATGGGGAAACGAATTTTCTATAGAAGTATGAACGCCCGATATATGCCAAGAGCAAGAAGATGAAATTTACATGAGGCAAACCAGAAGTCCAGCGGTTTTTGATCTGGAAACTCCGAATGGCTGGGACTAGGTCGTAGTCGCTTTCATTCTCTGACTCTTCCTCTCCATGATCTTTCACGTAGCCCTTTATATACTTTATGGAAACGTGACCTGGTTTCTTGGTTCGTCTGTGCATACACACCGACAACACGTATTATAGAGTATTTACAGAGTGGTTCATAAGTTGCGCATACCATATATTTCTGAACCGATGGATTCTTCGTTATTTTGTTAAATCTCATCTATCGACGCATTGAAATATTATGTTATAAGTTTTGAAATATCTGGAATAATGCGAATCTCGACACTTAAATCTGCGCTTTGCTCGACATCTAAATCTTTTTACCATGTTTTAAAATTGTTTTTTCTCAATCAATTTAAGTACATAACGTGGCATCGAAAAAAATTTTCAATCGTTTTTCTTCTCATAAATTTGCAATTCAAATACGTTGCAATAACCAGGTAACACTTATCGGACGCCCCGTACGTTTAAATACACTCAGAAGAAAAACGAGAGGAGGAAGAAACGAGCGAAAACCGTGGAACGGAACAGAGAATGGGGAATACTAATGAGAAAGAGAGATAGTAGATAGCAAAAAAACGAAGCAGCGTGATGAGCTCTCGAGGGAAGCTTACCCGTAAAATAGAAATTATTAACGCAAAGACTTCGTGTAGAATTCACGTCAAGGGTTAACGAGCATGCGGTAGAACCACGCTCTTGGCATTCTCGAGTGAGCTTTCGTTTACCCCTTCCGTCAACCACATAAATGAGCTTTATAGCATTCACAGAAAGGAAAAATGAGAGAGAAAAAAAATGAACACAAGCGTTCAGTCACCTTCATACCTTTCGTTTTCTTTTTACTTTTATTTTCAGATTATTTTTTAATTTATTGTACCTTCTTTATTTTCCTCTTTGGGGAATGTAAAGAAAAGAAAGAAAAAAAGCGTTAATGCCAGAGATCGGTAAGAGAGATGGTACAGGAGCACACAAATGTACATCGTGCCTTATGTTGACCAGATGTTGACAATTTTTTGCACCATGCCAGTAGACATGAACGAACTGACGCACTATATAATTTTACTCTTGGTGCATTTAATACAGATATATGCGACCTAGGAAGTATCATTTCGGAGAGAAAAGAGGGTTTAAAAGAGATACACTTCATGAAAGTCTGTAACGTGTACATGCATCTCTTCCCATCCACACACGACGAAGATAGAGGTACAGAAATAACGGAAAATGAGAAAAAGAGCATGTGCGAAAGGGAAATAAAAAAAACTCAGACGGTGAGGAAACTTTTTGTCTATTTGTAAATAATTTTTATTCCTTTCATCGGATGAAAAATGCAATGTGTTATATCAATAAAAAGATACATGCATACAATTCATATTTATACATAGAAGCAAGCACGATTCTCCTTTGAAGAAATAATTCAGATGAATGTCTATCGCCAGCTTCATACTCGCTTGATTCTAAGGTATAATAGTGGAATTTTTTTTTTCAGTATCGAAATTTATTATTTTGCAATCTGATTTTTATTAACTTATTATGGATCCTGATGAGTGGAACCCGGAATGAAAATGAATCAAACTGATCGTTAAGCTGTATAGCTTACTAAACGATACTGATACGCGTTTAACTGGAACAACAATAAAGACAATGTTTTCGCTGGTGCAAATTTACACTGCAATATTCAAACGACATTAATTATTATGAATTGTCGTATGGCAATAAAATATATAATCAATCGAGAAGATGCAAAAATGTGCACTTATGAAAGATTCGAAGGCTATTGAAAATATAAAGTTTGTATTTCATAATTTTACAAGATTTTTTTCGACGGTTCAGATAATAGAAATTTATTTAATTGATTGTGACATCATGATACAATATGTGAACAATATTTCCTGAATTTTTGAAACTCAAATATAAATAATTAGTTCGATGGCAGCAGGGGCACTTCGGAAAAAAAATGCCCACCGGTGAACAATATAAATCTAAATTTATACTTGACCGATTTTTTTGAAATTTGGCATACTACTTCCTTACATATAATTGACCAGGTATCTAGGGGAGGATTTTTTTTAGATTTAAAAATTTTTTCTGACACTTAGAAGTGAAAATACTGATTTATCGCCTAAAAATTATCCTATTCGTTATTGTAAAATTATTAATGATGAAAAATTAAAAAAAAATTTTCGTACATACCTGTCAATTGTATAAGGAATTAGTATGCCAAGTTTCAAAAAGAATCGATACAGTATATTTCGATTAATACTGTTCACCAGTAGACAATTTTTTTGTGAAGTGCTGATATTTAAGTTTAAAAAATTCAGGAAATGTTGTTCATATATTGTATCACGATGTCACAATCAATAAAATAAATTTTTATTATCTGAGCGTCTAAAAAATTTTTGAAATTGGGCTTTTTCACCAAATTGACATTATCCCCCCTCCCCCCTCCCTTAACAAAGGATTCATAATTAGAGTATTATTGTAAATCAACATCTATGGAATTGTAACAAAATTTTTATATATCGCTACTGCAAAACCGAATTACCATCTAAATCCTGAAAGGGCTTCAAAAATGACCAGACAAAAATCCAAAAATTTATAATTAACCAAAGTTTCTGAAAACAAAAAAATTATACGGTATTAATTAGAACAGATCAAGTAAAAATTATAACAAAATGTATTTCCGCGAAAGTAGTAATCATCGAAGCTTTTCTTGCGTAATTTATCAGCTTGTCTCATCGATAGACTTTTCTCGCTATATATCTTGTGACTATGTGACTTGTACCTTTGCTTTTCCCTAAATGATTTGAATCTCTTGTCCCAGGATATAAGTATCCTGGGATTCCTTGCTGAATGTATAAATCATTCGATTTATCTATTTTAATTAAAAAACTGTTGGAACTGTGAATCTCCATCTTCTCGATACTCTTCCGAATATTTCTTCTTCGCCCACTTTTTCTTCGAAGAAGGGCGTTGTAGTTTCGTGACTAAGAAACTCATTAAGTGCTCTCTTTCCCTTCTCCCCTCTCTTTTTTCCTTAATCTTGCTCCGGCTTTTCCCAAACCTCCTTCCTGTACCTTGGCCTCTCTGACTGTCCCTCAAAAATATAGAGGGTGGAAACATCCCTCTAATGACAATCCTCGAGTTTTGGAACAGTATAAACGTTGAAAAGAGATCAACGTCTTCTCCAGTCATTAATATCTGTCAAACAAGCAATGAGTCGCATCTAAGGATCACTCCGAGTTAAGGCACGTGTTTCATCGAGTCGTGAGAACGATGTAGATCTCTTTCATGAACGAGAAAAATATGGCGACGCTCATTTTTTTACATCGGCACGTAACGAAAAAAGATTCGACATGGCAAGAGCGATAGAGTCCTCCTTGATACATTGATTACAAGAATTTTCTTACTGGTAGCTCCAAAAACAACGTAGTTTTATAAAAAAAAAAAGAAGCATTTATAATTCTCGACTGCCCGCACGGACAAAAATCAGGAGTTATGCATTTGACCGCGATCAGCTGATTTTCAAAAAATTTTCATGCACAATGTTTGTCCAAGCGGCGAAAAATTACTTGACCATATTTTTCAAATACATGTCATATTATCGATGGGCATGGTTCTTAGCAACGATTCAATACGATCATATTTACATTTCTAAAATAATATGCATAAAAAAACTGTTGAGTCGCATTGATTCAACCAATAGAACAGTCGAATGGCGATGCCGCCATATCACGTTGAGTAGCATACTTCGTGCGATAATGACCGAAGGCTGTAAATATCCTGCACATAATGCTGGATGATCTCATTGGCTTTCGATGAACCATGATGTCATACAGTTTGGATTTAGCGCAGAAAACATTTTCCTGCCAAGACTGCGCTGGACTGAAGTCGAAGGGTGTATTATGCTGCCCTGGTATTTAGGGTGGCTGGGTTACAATTTACAACAATGTGACTTATTACATAGCGACTAAAGTTTTTTTCAGCAATGATCAATAAATTTGACTAAATTTCGATACATAAGAAAGTTAATTTGTAAATTTAATTATTTTTTATTAATTCAACATCGAGAGGTCCAAATACTTCTAGGCACTTTAATCTGGCCAATGTGGTTCCTTCAGGTCTAGTATCTCGCTTTTTATGGTCTAATTAGCATTAAAGGCAAAACCTCGACGAGTCATGAAGCTTATTTGATCCACGTACGTAACATGTTACATTCAGTTATTCCCATAAAATTATTCGACGAAATTAAAATGAAAAAAATTAGGAAAAAACAAGTTGAAGGATGGAAAGGAATGCAGTAAAAAAAGTATTTAGAAAACCGTTCTTTTTATATTATGAGAAAGTTTCAGAACTTGAATTCAAAAGTATATTTTAAAAAACAAAAAAGATTAAAATAAAACATGTTTTGAAAAAACAAAAAACTCCCGACTGTGACCTGCTGAAAAAGAATATCAATAAAAAGAGAGAAAGTAATTCAACTGATACGAGCAATTTCCTTAAAAAAATATCTGGAAAATTTAATAATATTACAATAATTATTGTAATATTATTAAAAAAATTTTCAAGTCGATTTTCTAGATTTTTTTTTGTGGGAGTTGCTCGTACCAATTGAATTATTTTCTCTCTTTTTAATATACTTTTTCAAAATGTCACTGTAGGGATTTTTTTTTTCATTTTTCTTTCACTATGAAAATTCAATAAATCTGGACTATCTCATATTTTTTCTACGTGTATAATCTTTGGATAATTATTTGAACAATAATCATTTATATCATAATCAATAAAACTCACCATTAATTGGCTGAAACCTCGAAAGCGGGTCGGAAAATTGGCGCAGTTTGTCTGTTACGTATTGGGGTGATTCTCCGTTCTATAAAAAAAAAATCAGGCTCATTAAAATGTCCTTTTAATAATCTATAATAATAAAAAAGAACTAAAAAAATAAGGCAAATAATTATCTCTTCGTTTATTCCATCGAACAACGTTAGACCGCGGTCCTTGAGTTTCACGAGCATCGCAGCCTCAACGACATCGGAATCAGTAATATGTCAACGTCACAAGACTGAAATAACAATAACAGCAATAGTAATGATAAGATTCACAATAATAATAACTGTTATCATTACCAATATTAGCTGTATTATTCAGGATAATAATAATAATTCAGTCACATAAAAACTTTTCTCGGTGGCTGATAACTGGCTTTAATAAAACAATAAAAAAAAAACTTATTTCCGAAGAATTCGTCTCATAAAAATTTTGTTTTATAAGAGACTCAACCAATTCAACTTTGGTAATAAAATCACGAATGCGCAAATCGGAACAACTCGTGATTCCTACAAAAAAATCTTGACAAGGTAAGTGTTTGATCCTCGTTCACGATCTTCATACCATCATATTATTTTAAATATTTTTTATACAGTTCGAAAATAATGCAACATCATTTTTATAGCCCCACTCCGAGACCGAGGATCTTATCAGCGTATGGTTGCCTTTACTCATCTTGTATTATCAAGAGACGCGGTAGCGGCTCGACGCCCGGTATTAAAAAAAAAACGAAAGTGTAAAAGAAAAGTCAGCGCGAGCCCTGCCGCACTCTTATATACGCGAATATGTCGATTTATGACGTCATAACGTTTTTCAAACCGTTCTTACGGATAAACCATTGTAGTTAAAAATCTGAAAATTAGTGATAATTTTTTTTCGATTTTTCTCTTTCAATTGATCCTTATTGCAAGTAAATCCGTTTACTTAATCCCGAGATATGATGATTTAAGCAATTAAAATCGAATGTTTCGGTACGCTCTAGTCGCTTGGAGTCAGAAAGACTTCAGTAGCGTTCGTTTACCTTTGGACACACGTCCTTTGCACGAAACGTTACTTTTGTCCCGGTTCGTTTCGCCCAGTCCACTGAACGCGATATCCCCTCTACTCGCGCCCGATCGAGCGCGAGAGACAGCGCGCGAAGACCGTTCCCTCTCTCTCCCACTCGTCGTAGCGTGGCGAGACATCTATACGCATATCCAAAAATGTTCTCACGTTCTTTTTAATGCTACTGCACCGCTGGTTTAGATATTTGGATGCAGCAAGGCGCATTTTGAAGAGAAGACATTTAGCTTTACTTTGGTGTATTCGAAAAGTCTCTACGACTTTCATTCCGGGTACTACATCGTTTCAACAAACATTGATATTTTCGTTCGTTTAATTTCTTTTTCAACTGGGCCGCAAGTTCAGATAAAACAATTTGTCTCCTCAATTTTCGATATATTTTTTTTTTTTATTTTTCAGCGGAACCTCGAGTACATTGATTGTGGTAACTGTAGTAAAACAATGGGGTTTTTTGGAAAATTCGGAGAGAAAAAATTTTACTTCTTCAATTCCAACACATTCAAATTTTATCAGATTTTTTTGCTAATTTTTGTCAACCAAAAATTTCTACATGGTACGTTAATAAATTGATCTGGAATTTTCGAGAACTATGGAGCCGTATTAGAATATACAGAGTGAAAAAAATTTCATTTTTACATTTGATTTTTTATTATTAACCGGTTGACTAGTAAGCTTTTTTTTCTGGTTTTCGTGCCAAAACTGGCACGAGTCAATAAATTACCGAAATACATGAAAATTTGTTTCTTGGGATTTTCGAGGTTGCTGATTTCATTCCCAATCTTAATTTTCATGTAGCTACCTTCGAAAAGGATGAAAATAAGGATTGAAAGTGAATATTTCTGTTTTGCTAGCGGTATGTTTTTATGTTATATTACATGGAAAATCCAAATTTTTTAGGATGAAAATGAATAAAATTCACTATCCCCGAGGGGGTGAAAAATGAGGGTTAGAGGTAAAATTTTCAGATTTTTCAATGGGAAATTTTTGCGTTATATTACATAAAAAATGTTCGTTTTTGAGGGTACCAGATTCTTTCATCGAAGTAAAATAAAATTCGCTACCTGCGAAAGAGTGAAAAATAAGGTTTGGGGATGAAATTTTTAGATTTCTTAATAGGGAGTTTTTATGCTATATTACATGAAAATTCTGAGTTTTTTAGAACACTAGACTCTTCTATGGAAATGCACCCCCAACCCTCATTTTTCACCCCTTGGCAGATCGGGAGTTTTGGTTTATTTCGATAAAGGACTTTCATGCTCTACAAAAAACATACAGTTTCTATGTGGAAAAGCATAAAATTTCTCGTGGAAAAATCTGGAAATTTCACCCTCAAACCTTATTTTTCACCCCTTAGGAAATGATGATTTTTTTTTCATTTCAATAAAAGAGTTTCGTGTCCTAAAAAACTTGCAATTTTCATGTAATGTAAAAAACTTTCACATTGAAATATCTGAAAATTTCACCCCCAACTCTTTTTTTTTCATCCTTTCGCGGGTGGTGAATTTTATTTTATTTCGATAAAAGAATCTGGTATCCTCAAAAACGAATACTTTTTATGTAATATAGCATAAAAACTTCCCATTGAAAAATCTGAAAATTTCACCCCAACCCTTATTTTTAATTTCTTCGGGGATAGTGAATTTAGTTCTATTTCGACAAAAGAGTCTAGTGTGGAACTTGGAATTTTCGGGTAATATCGCATAATAACTTTCCATTGAAAAATCTAACAATGTTAGCCTTAACGCTCGATTTTCACCTCTTTCAAGGTGAAAATTATGCCCAGAAGTCGATTCGGCAACACAAAAAATCCTTGTAAACCCTTTTTCATACCAATCGGTTGAAAATTTAAAACAAGATTTCAATATGTACGCATATCATACATTATTACCAGAACTGACCCAACTTTTTTTGTATTTACCAGTCAACAGGTTATTCGCTCCGTGCGCGTAAAGTAGTGCGCTCGCACTACTTTGAAAGTGAGCGTGTGTCGTGTATACGTGTTCCCCCAAAAACGCCGGAGTTCCATTTACGGTGGTGCTGGCAGTATGCATGAATACACTAATACTGCAGTGTGCAGAATACACTAGTGCAGTAGTATTAGATTTTTGGCTTCGCCCACGTACACAGAGCGAATACGTGGTATGAGATGCCAATGCTCGTTTTTTAAAAACTTGTGAATTTCGTGAATTGTGAAAAAAAGTGCTGTACACCAAAGGTAGTTTCTTTGATATGAGACAAACATTTTATGAGTACTTTTTACACAATTCACAGTATTTTTTCTATGAGTTTCTCAAGAATGCATTTCAGTGTTTCGTGCCATGTCTTATTATAAAGAAATCGATCAATAAAAAATTCAAAAGCAAAAATGACACTTTTTCTACGTTGAATATTCTAATACGACTTCATGATTCTCGAAAAACCTAGATCAATCCATAACTGTTTGAAGTAAAAAATTAAAAAAATCTGATATCATTCCCATGAGCTGAAATTGAATAAAAGGTAAAACTTTTCCTTCAAATTTCATTAAAAAACCTCATTGTTTCAGAGTTACGACAATCGAGGTACTTGAAGTTTCACTGAAAATTGCATGGCGGAAAATGTTAAAAAAAATTTAGTGAATAAACAATCGCTGACGCGACTCTTTTTACGTTTGAAATATCGTGTGAAATTTAATATTTCTCGCGATACGTGGGAATTTTCAAAATTTTTCTTTTGCTAAAAACGCGATGATTGAGCGAAAAAATCGTTTCCAATAAAAAAATTGAATCTAAAACCTCAACTTTTGAGGATTCGCTCGTAGAATTGAGGAGAAAAAATTTCATGTGAAAACGCGGTCCAATTGAAAGGGGAATCCAACAAACCAAAAATCAACGTCTTTCGAAATGACGTAGCACCCGTAAAAAGGGTCGTAATGACTTTTCGAATAAACCAAAGTAAACCAAAATAAACCAAAGTGAGCTCTTCCCTTTAAAATGCTCCTTCTTGCATCCGAGATCTAAACCAGTGGCCTAGTAGAAAAAAAAAGAGCGCGGAAAATTTTTGGTCTTTTATTCGGAAATTTTTCCTCGGTAGTGAAAACACTTGAAAAAAAGTAAAAAAAAGCGCGACAAATATTGAAAGACCGCAACCTTAGTTTTGAATGAACTTCACATATTATCATTGTTAATTTGAAATTTTCTTCCTTATTATTTGTTACGGAAAAAAATATAAGACCATTCTAATATAGACAAGATTTACATCATTTGAAATTGACTAAACAGTTTTTGTCCGTCAACATAGAAAAAATAAATATTTAGTAACGTTGATTGCTTTCGCCATCTGAAGGTAGTTACTCAACTTTAAACAAATCATTTGTAAAAAATTTTTTGGAGATAAGAAAAAATGTATAATTTTCCAAAATATTTACTAATTGTCACTCTTCTAAAAAAAAAGCGAAATCACTATAAAAATACTTCAAAAAAGTAAAAAACGAACGCCAAGTATTAAAAAACCGCCCCTCTAGTTTCGAATGATCTTTACTATATTTTCAGTAAATGAAAAATTTCCTTACCCATTATTTATTGCTAAAATGACATAGTAGGATGATCAAGATAAGAAAAAAAATATGAGATCATTTTAGCATAGCCAAGGTTTTGAATAAATTTCGATTTCTGCAAAGAATCATGTTACACCTCCAACTGTACTGGCTAAAGAGTTTTGTGACTTCAAGCGTTCCCAGAATGATTTTGCGATTAAGATATTGTTATTCTAATTTAATGCACAAATTCACTGTCAAAATTACACATAAACTTGGCGTGGATGGTTTTCAAATGGAAGCTCGGCGAAGGAATGCTAATGCTCCATCTGTCTGCATCTAGAGCGAATTTCAATGCCCACTAAATCATTTGTTTCTTATTTCGTTATCCTTCATCCAGCCACGTATGAATTTTTTACTTGTCTACCTATCCATATACTGGTTCATCACAAGTATTCTGTATCCCATTCTCTGATTCATTCACCAGATTGTCTATTTCTTTTATTCCTAAAACCATACTTTCTCCACATTCTATTCGTTTGTTGATTCAATAATTTAATCCATTCGCCTGGATATTTAGTGTGTAATAATTCATTAAATCATTCATATTTGCTAATTATTTTATTTTCTTCATTAATCTCTTTCATCTATACACTATCTCAGGAATCTATTTGATTCATCAAACCATTAATTTTGAATAGTATATTTGATCAATCGTGTCTTCCCGAGCTTCCATTTGAAAACCATCCACGCCAAGTTTATGTGTAATTTTGACAGTGAATTTGTGCATTAAATTAGAATAACAATATCTTAATCGCAAAATCATTCTGGGAACGCTTGAAGTCACAAAACTCTTTAGCCAGTACAGTTGGAGGTGTAACATGATTCTTTGCAGAAATCGAAATTTATTCAAAATCCTTGGCTATGCTAAAATGATCTCATATTTTTTTTCTTATCTTGATCATCCTACTATGTCATTTTAGCAATAAATAATGGGTAAGGAAATTTTTCATTTACTGAAAATATAGTAAAGATCATTCGAAACTAGAGGGGCGGTTTTTTAATACTTGGCGTTCTTTTTTTACTTTTTTGAAGTATTTTCATTGTAATATAGAATTGGTACCATTTATATGTTTGTTATGTCTTCTCCCATTAATTATTTATAGTGAAAATGTTCCCTTGTCATTTCTTAAAAATCATATTTGAATACAGGCATATCATCGATCGATCGAATGTAAAATTTAACTTACTTAAAAACTTCAGTTTTTTTTAAATAACGGGCTTCCGCGCTCCAAAATACATACTTCTCTATTCAAAATTCTTTTTGCAATTTAGCACATCATCGAAACAGGAATCGATCCTCTGAAATGCCAATGATGGTTGCATATCAATAAAGCAGTTCGATGCAGTCCTACATATAATGAATTGCTTTCATTTACATGAGTTGAGCCTCTTTCCAAGAAGTTAGATATAGTATGATTGGATGAAATTCATTCTTCATATTTCTAAATGGACGATTCAATCGGAGGATTGGCCTTTAAAATTATATTATCAGAAAATTGATCTCTTTGAATGCGCCTGTTCTGTTGAGTAACGTATATAATAATAACCATTTAATGAGAGCTTTGTCTGCCACGGTAGTAAGAAATTAGTGGATCGATGAGTGTCAACGCGGGGAAATTTTGCTCTGAAATCTCTTCAGAACTCTTGGAAGTTGTTTTATTGTAAACCAACTCTTCAAGGAATAAGGAACCATCACAGTGTGACCGCCCGAAAAACAGTCAATTTTCGCGATTTTTTTCGGTTGGATAGAATGTGGGGATCGGGATGATTTTTTTTTTACGAATAAGGCCACTAATGAACGATACAAAAATATAAATGATTTTTTTCATTTTCATTTTTTTCTCGTTGTTATTGTTCATTAAAAAACGTGTGTCCAAAAATGGGGGCAATTGGTTCGCACGATTGCGGCCGCAGTTTGCATCGAAAAAATATTAAATTGATTATCATCTATGGGAAAGTCGCTGTGACCCTAAGTAGGAGTTTTTTATTTGACAAAATGATGGTGGTTTGAATAAAAAATAAAAAATTTAGCCCCTTTTCCACTTGTGAAACCTAAAAAAAAATGAATTTTCACAAAATTGGTTCCTCAATCAACGTAAACGTCCAATTGAGTTCTGGAAATGATGCTTTGAATAGAGACAACATCGGAATGTAGCAGCGGATGGTTAAGAAACAAACTTTTCTAATAGGCGTCTCGTTCCGACGGGCATGAATGAGCCATCATCCTGATTGTTGACTGACTTCTGAGTGAGGCAAACAAACAAAGTTTTGCCAGCGCATGAAATTTCGCTCATGATTATTCAATATTCGAGTAAATATTCCAAATATTCGGCAAATCCAATTCCATTTGTCCCAGACGGTGCTTCACAGATCGTAGATTGGAGCACATTTTTTTCGCAGATTGTATGACGAATATTTGATCAAATTCGACCTAAAAATTGTGCATCGATTGTGTTATTGCTGAAACAACGTAAATAAAATATTTTTTTCAAATCTCGTTCATTTATAAGTTAAATGATGTTAACCGTTTTAGAAAATTTTTTGCAAATGTTTTATAACGAGTTAAAGTATGCTCAATAAAAATATTATTAAAAAATTGATGTAGTACCACGATGGTAAACAACGACGGTAAATATTCGGAAGTGCGGCTTTTCCCAAAAATGGGGATAAATTTTTTTTTTCATCTGGACTGCTTCAATTGGTCACCACTAATGATATTCCGTCGGGGGAGGTTAACATTTTCCATAAAAACCATGAGTTATGGGGTTTTGTAGTTGTTAGAAAAATGCGGGGATTTAGAGTATATCAGACTATTTAAGAGTTCATATTAAAGCAGGTCGACACACACACACACACACAC